>NC_141534.1:78335000-78655833 GCF_021556685.1 Rattus norvegicus
TTAACGTCTCCACTTACTTTAGAGTAAGCAACTCGGCTGTTACATATCCCAGAGACTGCTTACTCTCAGGCCTTGCCTGTGTCTTGCATCTCAGATATCTACTAAATAAAACTCCTGTCAACCCAATCTCCCCAAACACGATTGCAGGGGCACTGTCTGATGCCTTTTCTCTTTGCCACACATATACAAATCATTAGCAAGATTTATTTATGTAGCCTTCAAAGAAAGCCTTGAAATCATTCGCTTCTCCCTGTCTCTGCCATGTCTGTGCTCGGAGCTCTGCTGTTCTTTATCTAGGCAACTGCCTCATGATAGGCCCTCCCTGCTCCCTGTCCTTCCTATTTCTGGTCTCCTAGCTCTCCACAGAACAGCCACAATCATCTTACAATGCATGGTGTCAGGCCTTATTTAAAACTATTTAGACCTCCTTACCGTATTTAGGATTACATTTAAATAGCTTTTGCTCTTTTGCTCTCTACATTTTAATTTCCCAAGTGTGTGTGTGTGTGTGTGTGTGTGTGTACATATTTGTATTTGTGAGGATATGTGGAGGGTGCATCATACATGTATGTGAGTGAGTGTGTGTGTGTGTGTGTGTGTGCGTGTGTGTACATATTTGTATTTGTGAGGATATGTGGAGGGTGCATCATACATGTATGTGAGTGAGTGTGTGTGTGTGTGTGTGCGTGTGTGTACATATTTGTATTTGTGAGGATATGTGGAGGGTGCATCATACATGTATGTGAGTGAGTGTGTGAGTGTGTGTGTGTGTGTGTGTGTGTGTGTGTGTGCGCGTGTGCCCAAGACTGATATTCACAGTTATCCTCCATCACTCTGCCATGTGATTCATTAAACTTGGGCCTCTCAAGCAAACCCAGAGTTCTCTGATAAGGCTAGTGATGCCGGACAATTGGCTTTGAGGAACACTTGTCTCGGCTTTCCCAGGCAAGACTTACAGCCATGCTCATCCAGCCTTTATGCTAGTTCTGCGGATCCAATCTCTGGTTTTCCTGCTTATATAGCTAGCAAGTGCTTGAACCACTGAGCCACTTCCCCAGCTCTTTGTGTTTGTAATTAAATGGGAAGTCTTTATGTTGGCCTTGACTCCTGAGGAGTTAGTTATTCGCTCTTCCACACCCATGCGATCTCATCCATCCCCCTTTACGCCCCACGCTGTCCTTCAGACATTCTAGTGGTTTGTCTCCCCGCCTGCTTTCCTTTCCTTCCTTCTTCCTTTCATTTATTTTTCTAGCATTTATGGTTTTGTACAGTGCAATTGTATCCATGTGGAATGTTCCCACACCTGGCCCTTCTTAAAATTTAGTCTTAGCGTTGTCTTCTCTTTCTCAAAGAAGCCTTTTCTGATCACTCTGTGTCCAGCATTGAAACAATCCTCCCCTATCGGAGTCCCCTCCTAAACATTTAGCATAATCTTTACAAGTTCATCTTTCAGCTTACCTGCTGGTCGTGTCTTCCAAGCTACATACTAAAATCTCTAAAGGCATACTTAACTGAATAAATGAATTCACATGGGGCCACTTTAATTTCATGAATGAGGAGTCATGCACACAGCCTGGCATTCGCCCTTATCAGTAGTTGGTGCCCAACTAGTAATTGAAGGACAGTTAAACTCACTTTTGCTTACATGGACTCTGCCTATTGATATCAATGCTTTCTTACGATAGCATGGCTTACATTTTATTTCTGACTCTAGGACCCAGATAGTGCAATTTGCATTCATTGGAAATTGTATTTTGAATTTTTATTTTTTTCCCTCGGGGTAGCAATATGTATTAGGATGCTCTCTAGGGAATCTGGGCAGGAAGCCATCACTCCCAATGAGCTACAAGATCATGAGGCTAACCAACAGATGCCTTTTTAAACTTTTAATTTATTTTTCCCCGTTGGGACAGGGTCTCATGTAGCCCAAGCTGGACTCAAGCTCACTATGTAGCTAAGGATGACCGTGAACTTCTGTCTCTACCTCCCAATTGCTGTGATTATGAGCCTGCATTATCTCATGTAGCTTTGTGTAGTGCTAGAGGTGAGACCCAGGGCTTTGTGAAGGCTGGACAATTACTGTACCAACTAAGCTACATCACCGGCCAAAGACAGATCTCTCACAGTGTTCTGTAGTGTTAACCTATGTTTGGTAGGTCAAATTATTTTAAATTTAATTTATTTAATATGTATGAGTGTTTTGCCTGCATCTATGTGTACCATGTATTTGCCCGGTATCCAAAGAGTCCATAAGAGGTCATTAGATCCCTTGAAACCAGAAGGGGATGTGTGAGCACCATGTGGGTGCTGGGACTTGAATCTCAGTCATCTGCAAGAACAACAAGTGCTCTCAACTGCTAAGCCATCTTTCAGCCCCTAGAGTTATTTTTTATATTTTCCCTTTACAGTGAAAGAATTTATTTGTACACAGGGCTATCATAAATAGAGGGCATCTGTGGTTTTATTTAGAAGTAAGTAAAAACATTGGGGCTGGAGCGATGGCTCAGTGGTTAAGACCACTTGCTGCACAGGACCCAAGCAGTCATGTGGGGCAGGTCACTACTGTCTGTAACTCCAGCTGCAGGGATCTATCCCCTTTTCCTGGCCTCTTCGAACCTCACACTCAAGTTCACACATGCCGTGCAAGCTCCCTCATGCACATGTGCATGTGCACTCCTTAAAAGTAATAAGACTGAATCTTCGAAAAATCTAAGCAAGAAGATCATTAGGAAAGAGATTGAATCTATGATTCAAACCTCCCAAGAGAGAAGCCCAGGATGTGAAGACCTTAGTTGTAAATTCAACCAACTATTCAAAGACAAAGCAATGTTAACACATCCCATTTGAAGGTTCCGCAGAGAAAGGAACATTCTTATACCCATTTCCCAAGGGCAGCATTACACTAACACCCAAGCTAGGCCAGGACACTAACAGAAAACACAAGTCACTATTCCTGATGAACACAGGTACAAAACTCTTCTGCAAAACATGAGGAAATCAAATTTAGCTCTTGGGGTGGGGGTGGGAGAAGTGGTGTATGGTCATGAGGGAAGGATGGTTTAACAACCACAAGCCAATCACTGTGACAAATACTTCAATGGAAGATGGTCAACCTGAACATCTATAGATGGAGAAAGAAGATTTAGCCAAGTTCGACATCCTTTCAGAATAAAAAGCCAATGATTTAAGTATGGGAGGAGCATACCACAGCATCACAAAGGCCATATTTAGCAAACTTACAGTAACATAATGATGGTAAAACAAAACGATGAGAGTTTTTCCTCTAAGAATAAAGACAAGAAACACTTTTGGGGTGGGGTGGAAGACAAAATGTCTCTATGTAGCTTTGGCTGTCCTGGAGCTCCCAGTGTAAATCAGGATAACCCTGAAACTCACAGAGATCCTCCTGCCTCTGCCTCACGCATGTGCTGAGATTAAATGCTTGACTTGCCACCACACCTGACAAGACAGAAATGGATTCTTTTACCACTTCTTGTCAACAGGCTTCTGGAATTCCTACCCAGAACAACTGCATCAGGAAAAACAAAAGGCAATAAAAGATAAAGAAGTAAGATGATCTATCTGTAGCTGACACATTCTTTTATACAGAAAGTCTTGGCAGAATTAATAGATTGGTTTAGTAAAAGTAAAGTTGCAGGGCACAAAATCAACATAGAGAAGTCAGTACCTTTTACATCAAGAGTGGAGTTTCTGGGAAAAAAATCAAGAGGGCCTACAAGATGGCTCAGTGGGTCAAGGTTGTTGGTTGTGACCAAGATGGCTTAGTGGGTCAAGGTGGTTGTGACCAAGATGGCTCAGTGGGTCAAGGTGGTTGTGACCAAGCCTGACTACAATCTTAGTTCAACACCATGGACCCACATGGTCAAAGAAGAGAACCAACTCCTGAAAGTTGTCCTCTGACCTTTACACACTAAGACTTGGATACACACACACACACACACACACACACACACACACACTCTCATACTCATGTTCACTTGCTTAAAAAAACAAAGAAAATAGTTCCATTTACAATGCCATCTTTAAGAGTATTTCAGAATAAATTAAAGCAGGTAAAAGATGAATGTAACAAACACTGGAAATTACTGATTAAAGAAATTTGAGAATATACAAACAAATGGAAATTCTCTTGTGTCCATAGACTGGAAAATCATCATTTAAATATCAGCAGTATTCAATGTGGTCTATAGACTCAATGTAGAAATTGAAATCCTAATACTTTTTCTTTTCTCTTCTTTTTTTTTTTTTACAAATATACTGCGGGCAAAAATTAGGTAAAAATGGGCTAAAGACTTAAATTCCAAATAAGACTACTTGTCTTTTAGACATTAAAAAAGTGCTTGATATCCAATTCACAATTAAATAAGTAAGAAATAAATAAATGGGATTACAGGAAAGCAGCTTGAAACTTCCACATACTAGAGGAGATGCACAGTGCACAGACCATGTCTACAACGAGAGAAAATGCACGTAAGCCGTACACCTAGTAAGGAATTAGTACCTAAATATATAAGGAACTCAGTAGCAACAATAAGAATGTTTTTTAATAATAAAGTCTTTCTTCTAATTAGCTGTCTGACAAAGACATCACGCGGCTTGTTTAAGGAAGACACTCAGACATGACCCAAGTCCCAAACGTCATCCATCCCAGTGAACTTCTGTACAGTTACAAAGGTCGAGATGAAGTCCTGAAACTTTGCTTTGGTTTTATGCTGTCACCGTCGCTTACTCATTTATGTCCTTACCTACCACACACACACACACACACACACACACACACACACACACAGACAGACACAAAACTACAACAGATTAGAAACTAGAAAAGCAGTTATCTTTATAGCCTCTTTATAAATCATGTGTCCTTTACCTGCCTTCTGCCCCTCCTTATTACCTACTATAGCCCTTACTTCGTCTCCTTTTTAAATGTTACACTGTATTCACTTACATAACATATGTATATATGACACATACATATATACATACACATGTATACATCATAGGCTGAGATCAACATATGGAAAGCAAGATGCTGTGTTTTGTTTTTCCTGAGTTTGGGTTACTTCTTTTATATTTTCCAACTCCACCCATTTTTCTGCAAGACTTGTGACTCCTGTTTCTTCACTGCTGAGTAATATTCCATCCTTCTTCCCCACCCAAGGAATTTTAAAATGACAATGACGACAAAGGACTCCAACAGACATTTATCAGAGGATGCCATCAGGTACATGAAAGCATGCTCGGCCTTAGTAATCACGGTAGAAGGGCAAACTAAAACCAGGATGAGATGTCACCTCATACCTCATACTAGAGTGACTGGTATAAAACCAATAAATGGACATGGGTGTGGAGAGAAGTCTTGTTAGAGAGACGTCAATAAATACACCCATTATAGAAAGCTAGATGGAAGTTGATGAGTGTATACCGAAGCAAACCATTGCGTGGCTTAAGTACAAGCGACCGTGACCCGTTGGCTCTTACCTACCTTAAAAGGAAAGACATCAAACCATTTTAAATGTGCATTTGCTAGTTTAAAATAATAGAAATAAAGCTGTCACAAGCTAAGATAACACTTTAAGTGGAAAGAAAATGACTTTTTGAGACAAAAGATTACCTGGTAGCATCGTTTTACATCTCTGCAAATGTCATCGGTGTCAGACTTGATAGGGAGCAGTTGGAATTCTCATCTGCTTGAGCCTTCAGCCTGTTATGGTGTCACAGGTCATATAGCCTCAGGAAAATGGCACTGTACACTTGGAAGCAACAACTGTTATAAGCAACAAAGACAATACTGTGTGCATGTTCATGTGTACGTGTGTAGCAGCGAATACTAGGGGTCATTGTCCCTTGTCTTCCTCAATCTCTTTCCATTTTATATTTTGAGACAAGGTCTCTCATTGAACTTGAAGCTCACCAATTAGGCTAGACTTGCTGGCCAGTAACCCCCAGGCATGGCTCTGTCTCTGTCTCTCCAGCACTAGGATTACAAATGTGTCCTGTGACCATGTCTCTAAGTACATTGGTGAAGGGCTTCGAACTCAGGTCTTCACACTTACAGGGCAAGCGCTCTGCTGACTGAGGCATTTCCCTATCCTAGACAGAAATGCCTTTGATTGATGTGGTCCCATGAATCTGTGGGTTAATATTCTGAGTCTATTTTAGTATAAATCTGGAATGATAGAGGTAATTTTACAATAGTATTTAAGATATGTTAGTGGTAGAGATATTTGATGACAATGAATATATTTTTTTCAGTTTTAAAGTTTCTAATTGGAATGTTTTATATATCTATCTTATATATTTTATAGTATCCATTTTGCGATTACCGTATCTTTTCAAGAATCTTAAAAGTGGAGGCTAGAGAAATGGCCCAGAAGTTAATGGTATTTGTTGCTTTTGCAGAGGACATAGGTTCAGATCCCAGTACCTACAAGGAGGCTTACAACCACCTCAGTTTCAGGAGGAATAGAACACCATGTTCTGGGCTCTCTCAGGTACTGCCCGCACACGAGGCCAATACGTATGGGTAGGCAAAACACCCGTATGCATTAGAAAGAAAGCTAAAAGGTAGAACTGTAAAAAGCAACAAATCACTTTCATAAACAAAAGGAGAAACTATTAAGCTCTAAGGGGTGGAGGAAAATAGAAACGAGGTGAGAGTAGAGGGCTGGACATACCGGCTAAGAATTCTGCCGAACAGAAGAGAGTTATTACATCCTAACTTGTCACTGATATCCCACTCACATTTCTATATGAAAGGCTGTGGTGAAAACCCATCAGCCTTAGAAAGAGACACTGTCCCCGACAGGGAGGTCTCATCTGCAATGTTAAATGGCAAAGGAATAATATTGTCAGGACAAAGAGAAAAGTTATAAGTCGCATCTTTAAATCCCTTACCTGGCTCTGCTGATACTAAAAAATATCTTTTAAAGGTACTGAAATGGGGGCGGGGGGCTGGAAGAAAGGAGGGGGGACTTAAGAATGAAAGCTTTGGCAACCCATCAGACCATATGATTAATATTTTCTACTATGGATTTTGGGGTGGTTGGAGGTTAAAGGGTATTGCTAGCTGGATGCCGTGGTGCATGCTTTTAATCCCAGTGCTCAGGAGGCAGAGAGGGGCAGACGGAAGTCTGTGGCTTTAAGGTTAGCCTGGTCTAGATAATGAGTTGTAAGACAATCAGGGCTACACAGTGAGACCTTGTCTCAAAAACAAAAACAAAAACAAAAAGCCAACTGGAAAAACAAGCATAAAAGGTAACCAAAAGATGGCAGAGATGTGAAACTCAACACCACATTGTTAAGGTGTGCCAGAATCTTCGCTTTCATACAGTTGTATTTTTAATGTCTTTTCTTTTTTTATATATAAATTAAGAATGTAAAGAATTAACAGAAACCGAACGGAAGAATAGATCACACAAACAGAAGGAAATAGAAAACAATAAGGCAAACTCAGCCAACCCAAGAGAGAGCTGGAAAGGAGAAAATGAAAAAGAAGAGGCATATTAAATAAATACATCAGTAATTACATGTGCGTCGTTTAACAGAAGGACTCTGGGTTTGTTCACACCTAACAATGTGACTCTGAAATACTTAAAGCAAAGCCTCCAAGAAGCAATGGATAAAAAGCACAAGCGCATTAGTTTGCACTAATTGGAACTATTTAGAGGGAATGGATGAAGCGGGCAAAAAAATTAGAACAGTGGAAATATAAACATAATTAGCAAGCTTGGTCTTATGAATATAAATGGAAATTAATTCCTAGCAATTAGAGAATACTGTTTCTTATCTAACATCTTGAACAATTCAAAAATCAATCAAACCGTAAGAGAAAGGACACATTACAGAAATGGCAAGTCATACAGTCTAGTTGTATGAGACTGCAATGCAGTGGATTTTTCAAAATCTACATTCAAAAGACAGTTCTTTTCTTTCTTTCTTTCTTTCTTTCTTTTCTTTAACGTAGAATTCAAAATCGTAAACGCATTCCTTTATGCCACTAATGGAAACAAAGTGCAGATCTGAACCACGACGAGGTATGTGGGATCTGGTTCAAGTGGCACTTGGAGGAGAATTTATAGCCTTGGATGCATATGTTAAAAATTAAGAGAAAATAAAAATAAATGAGATAAATATGCAACTCAAGAAGCTAGGAAAAGGAGCTCAAATAACTAGGAAAGAAATCAAGAGCAAATTAAATGACAAAAGAAGAAAGAATGTGGTCGGTAGAATCAAAAGCCACTTTTAGAAAAAAACAAAGACATGAAGTCTTTGGCAAAGTTGGGGGAAAAAAAAACCCCAAACCAGCAAAAGACCCAAGAACTATATCAATAAAAAACATAATTCCCATTGGAAAGAAAAGATTATAAACTGTAAAGTATTTTATAAGGCTTGTATAACTTTGATACCCAAGCCAGACAAGGACAATATAATAATAATAAAAGTGTGAACTGAGACACAAAAATGGTATCCAGCTGCACGTGTATATAAACCAGAACATCATAAGCGCGGTTAAGTAGGGCTTAGGAATGTAAACACATTTTAATCTCAGAAACTGCTGTGATTCACAGCCTCAGTAGATAGGAAATCATCGAATCTCAACAAATACAGAGAAGCCATAAAATTAAATTCATGAATGGTAACACTTTTTTGAAGCTAGGAATTTTATAACCTCCCATAAAGAGGCTCTGCCAAAATGTCCACGGTGGACATTTGTACTCGATGGCAAATATGACCGTCCTTTCTCTCAGGTCTAGGATCAGATTTATTTTGTCTCACCACAGAAATACAATTGTTAATAAAAGATTAGAACACAACAAGAAACAATAATTAGTGAAGATGTTAACAATTTAAAAATCCCAGGGAAGTCGATAGAAAGATAATCAGTTAACAAAAACTGCCAGTCAGTTCACCGGCTCAAACATCAACATGCAGACAGCAATGGCTAATATTCCCTTCAAAAAATGTATAACCCAGGTCAGATCATGAGAAAAACATCATAGAAACCCAAACTGAGAAATTGTCTACGCAACCTCTTCCTTTATACGCACCGAAAGAGCTAAGGTTATCAAAATAAGGTATGCTAAGAAACTCTGAGGGCCTGAATGTGTGTGTGTGTGTGTGTGTGTGTGTGTGTGTGTGTGGTGTTGGGGGGGTCCTGTGTTGTGTGTGTGTGTGTATGTGGTGTTGGGGGAGTCCTGTGTTGTGTGTTTGTGTGTGTGTGTATGTGTGTGTGGTCCTGTGGGGTGTGCATGGGGGGTATTATTTGGTGGTACTGCTGGGGGTCCTATGTTTTGTCTGTGTGTGTGTGTGTGTGTGTGTGTGTGTGGTACTGGGTATCCTGTGTTTTGTGTGTGTTACTGGGAACCCTGTGGGGTGTGTGTGTATGTGGTGTTGGGTGGGGTCCTGTGGGTTTGTGTGTGTGTGTGTGTGTATGTGTTATTTGGTGGTGGTGCTGGGGGTTATGTTTTTTTTGTGTGTGTGTGTGGTCCTAGGCATCCTGTGTTTTGTGTGTGTTAATGGGAATCCTGTGGTGTGTGTGTGTGTGTGTGTGTGTGTGTGTGTGTGTGTGTGTGTGTATGGTCCTGGGCATCCTGTGTTTTGTGTGTGTTAATGGGAATCCTTTGGTGTGTGTGTGTGTCTGGGGTTGGGGTCCTGTGTTTTGCCTATAACAACTGATGCTGGTTTTGAACATGAGGAAAAAGAAAATAATGGCGTTTGGTACTGGAGTTTGAACCAGTGTCTCATGTATACTCGGTGAGCACTGTACCAAATGAATTGTGTTTTGTGTGTGTGTTGCTGGGGATCCTATGGTTTGTGTGTGTGTGTGTGTGTGTGTGTGTGTGTGTGTGTGTGTGTGTGTGTGTGTGTTAATGCTGTTGGGGTCCTGTTTGTGATCCAGACATTAATAGAGAAGTGGGTAAAATCCAAGCACAGTCTGTAGTCTCAGAGTTCTGTGCTAGTATTGACTTCTTTTTTACGGTGTCCTGTGCCAAGGCTCTGTTGAGATGTTCTCATCCAGGCAAAATTGCAATAGGGATCTTTGTATTATCTTGACAACTTCTATAAATCTATTTTTTTTCTCCAAAATAACCCAATAGAAATGACTGACAACAATGTATAGGAAAAACATTTCCTAAAGGCAAGTAGGACCTTTATAGGAAAAAAAAATCATATTATCTTGTTCATATCTGTAGGATATGAAGAGAAGGCAGCATAGACCGTGGTCAGAGATGAAGGTGTTTGATAACATGACATATGCTGCCTTATCTAAATCACTATCCAGCCTTAATAAAACAGGAACACAAATCTCGGGGGGATATTTCATCAAACTTGACAAACCCATTTGAAAATTCATTTGGAAGAAACAAGGTGAGGAACATTGGGGAGCCTTCATAAAACCAAAGAGAGGAGCAGCTCTTCAAAAGTCAGGCATCATAAAGCAATATTAACGATCATGGCGTGTTAATACACAAAGGTGGGCAAACAGGCCAGTGGAGCAGACCAGAAAGTACAGGAAGATACCTTGATACAGAAACATATGTGTGTGTGTGTGTGTGTGTGTGTGTGTGTGTGTGTGTGTGATCTCTACCATTAGAAATACAATAATACAATTTTTTTTAAATCCCTAAAACCTAATATTTATCAGAATGTTAGAATCTCCATTAACTTTCTTAAGGACCATTTTCTTCAGGCGTAATAAGCCAGAACTCCTAAGGAAAAGATGGTTGGATTTTATAGTACCAATGTCTGATGCTGTTTCAAGACCTAAAGGCGCCACGGCCCTTTGCATCTTGGTGGCAGTGATTAGTATGGGGTCAGAAGGTAACTCAGACGACAGGGGGAAAAGGCTTTTTCTTTGGCTTTGAAAGATCTCCATGTGCCTTCAAAAACCAGTTCAGTGTAGTGTGCAGAGTATCAGAAGGAAGGGTCTAGAATAGAAGAAACTTTAGCAGGAAAACTGGGTAAAAATCTCCGGGACAAAGTTGTGTGTGTTTTGGATATGGTGAGTGGGATATCCTGAGGTGTAAAAAAAAAAATGTTATATATATATATTTTACCTATAACAACTGATGCTGTTTTACACATGAGGATAAAAAGGGGGGGAGAAAAAAGGTGTTTGGTACTCGGGATTGAACCCAGTGTCTCCAGCATGCTAGGCAAGCACTGTACCATACGAACTACAGCCACCCCAGTCCTGTAACATGCTGCTTTAAGTGCTTTTGAGTTGCCTATTAAATACATGAAGGGTGCATCTGCTTTCGTGAGGATTGTTGAAGGCATTAGATTAGGATTGTATGGAGCGCTCTGGAGCACAGGATTGGAATTTAGGATTTACTGGTGTGTGACTAGGCATTTAAACCTTGTGACTAGGTTAGGAAATAGGTGGCTACCTGGGGAGAGGTTGTGTAAGGAAGGTGGTCACATTCTTCCATGAGATCATCCAGCTGTTTGGACGGTGAGTCAAGGAAAGGTGAGCTAAGATAGGGGAAGAGGCCACAATGTACAGGACCATGCCGTGTGACCCCAGACCAGAGACAATAGAGAGGTGGTTGTTACTGGTCCATTCCAGATGTTCAATCTCATTGCCAGATTAAGCATGAAGAGTTGGTAAAAATGTCAGGCAATTTCAGGGGAATGGAAGAGAAGCCTTCCTGACACATATATGAGCCAAAGACATGTAGTGAAGCCATTGAGTGGGTGAAAAGAGACTGTGTACAGTTTGGAGAGATAGTGAGTGTGGAATACTGAGGCAAAGGGGAGATCATGTCTCTGCGGGAACTCTTACAGCCTACAGACTTCCCAGGGAGCTGATGATCCAGGACCCAAGGATAAACTGGATTTGCAGATAGAGGGGGGTCCAGTCCTTTGAGAATGCTAAATTAACACCCCCAAAAGACTTTAGTGTAAGATATTAGGATTCCCTGGGGGCTCCAAAAATCAATCTCTGTGGGGGTCCTAAGCATGGGTATTGTTTAACAGCTCTCCCGGGGAGCAGAATGAATAGTCAGATTCAAAGACCTAAGCATAGTGTGGTTTTCACTAACACCGTGTGCTGCGTTCATTCATGCTTTATGCTTCTGTATCTCGGCGAGGTGAGAAACCCTATCTCAGGTCTGGGGAAATAAAACTCCATACCCTATCCATAAGCCCACCACTTCACTATCCAGCAAGCAAGCACGGATAACTCTTTGAGCATCAATATAAAACTGAATCCATGGTATCAGATTTGCTATGCTCTTAGATAAAAATTGCTTTTAATCCATGGACCACGGTCGTGCAATTTTTTCCCCTTTAAAATTAAAACACTGCGTTTTATGTGTCTAATAAAAATATACGACCCGGAGTTTTAGCAGCCACACAAAAATACAATTTGTGGATTTACTGGAATTCAATTCTGTTCTGCAGAGTACATTCTTAGTCATAAGAAAGGATGCTCCGTAAATACCCCCGTAATTAGTCTTTCACACACCTGCGCTTATTTCCTTAAATTTCTTGGCAGTGAAATGGTTCTATCAATAGTACATTAACAAACTTTTAATAATTCATCGATTTTACTGCCAGGGAAGAAATATCATTTATCTGCCAACGAAATTCATGGGCACAGAGAATAAAGCCAAAATCATCTTTTCGTAGTCTGTCCTCCCCTCCCCCATTCCTTTTCCTAGAGGTAACCAGTTTAAAAAAAATTTTTTTTTGCACATCGTTTCATAAGCTTTGCCCACATTTGTATATTTTTAACAAAGAAATACATGAGAAGGAAAAAAAAACAAAACACTTACCATTTCGTTTCTACAAACTTCAGCAGCGGGCTTTATTTCACTGGATCTATTACGATTCAGGTCCTTTATGGCAGCGATACCCCCGTTATTTTTCCTGGTGACAGGGATGTCTTCTATCACAGGCGGGCTTGGTAATCTACCCGCTTACTCCCCTTGCAATCTCTTGCTATTCTATGCAGTGGATTCATGCAATGGTGGGTGACCACATGCGATTCAGCGCGCTGCCATAAACCGCCTTCACCCAGTATCTCAGGTTGGCGTTTCGCTATGCAGACAGTCAGGTCATGATTCTTCCAGCCATTTGTATTGTCCTGTGACTTGCAGTCTCTTTTGCCCCTTTTTGGTTTGCTTTTGTCTTTCCCTTGCTGGTTTCCAATAGCTCTTCGTTTATTAAGGAAATTAGCTTAGTACTTGGGTGTTGCAGGCAGAAAAGTCCTTTCTTCCACCTTTATCGTTCGTGGTTAGACCTCAACGTATGTGTTTCTGCCTCGATTTTTCATGGTTTTTCCTTTTTCCCGATTTTAGACAAATATATGCTTGTCCTTTTCCCCTCTCTCTTCTCAGGTTTTGCATTGGGGCATCATTAGTAGGTATTTCTGATTCACCCCGATTTCTTTTGGGGGGGCTGCATCCCTTCACACCCACATCCCATCCCCCTTTTCCAGACTCTGCTTGGGGGCCCCTAACACGGACTCCGTTGACGTCAACTCCGTGCCTTGGCGCCAAGCTGTTGCCTTGACAACAGCAGTCTGATTGGCAGGGTGTGGGAGGCGTGGTGAGGGCCCAAAGCGGGGAATGGGGTCTCGGATTGGTCAGAGAGGAAGCTCCGCCTCTGCAGAGGACCCTGACAAGGAGGTGTCCCGCAGCCCTTGCTGCAGACGCTGGGGAGTCAAGAGTCGCGGGAGGACGAGCATCGGAGGAGAAGCGGAGAGATGTCCACCCTGGGCTGGTGGCGCCGCTGGGCGCCCGGTTCAGTGTGGGTGCACTAGACTGCCGACCCTGGTCGGGGTGTGTGCGCAGAGTGCGGTGCTCCGGGGAGGTGAGTCAGCCGGCCACCTGCCTGCCCAGCGGCATGCACCCTTTTGAATACCGTCTGCAGAGTTCAGAAGGTGTTCAGGGTGCGTTGCTGCGGGCCAGGGGCGGCAGACCATATCACGGCTCGCCAGGGTGATTGACAAGGCTGCAGACTGCGCCTTCGGGAAGGGGGAATCACCTCGGAGCGGCCGTGTTGCCGCAGAGATGCCATTTAGGTGATAGGGATCTAAGGGGTATTCTATAGGTCGAGGCCTCGGACCCTCAGGGTCCCGCGATCTTAGGGTCATAGGGTTGTAGAGGCGAACCACCCAGAATCCCGGGAGAATCCAGGCTCCCTGTCTCGCCTGCGCGGCCGATGGCCACGCAGATGATGCAGGAGTCCTGTCACAAGACCACCACAGTGGACATCAGAGTGCCGTCTCTGAGCCACCTCTTCTGTGGTTTCATTTTCTTTGCTCAGCAGAGTCTAAGGACTATGCAGTTAACCCGATCGCCAGGTCATCTAACTGGCAGGGTCTTCGCGATCTAGCGATCTACTGCTATGCGCGGCACTGTTCGGCGATGTTCTTGGGGGCGGGTCTTGTTTTGCCGCAGTGGCGGTGGGCGGGGCTGATGGCAGCTTAGGGGCGGGATCAAAGTGGAGGCGGGGGGGGGCTATGAGATACTTTTCAGCTCCACCCAGTTAGCGCCATCTTGGAGGGTGGAAACAGGTTTGCTGTGCAGGCTTATTTTGATTGGCTGCCTGTGGTAGGGGTGGGGCTAAGACCGAGTGACGTTAGCCCACTTGGGGCTGTGGCGGACTCAGCAGGCCCAGCCCACTTGGCGCCATCTTGAAATGACAGCCGATTTGCCGCGCAGGCGCGGCTTTACCTTGCATTAAAGAAAAGACTAAAAAGCCGAAATGGCTTGAGTATATGGGGTGCTATCTCCTCTCTCCTCCTTTGCTGGTTGACAGTAAAGATGCACCCCAATTGTTGCCCTATCTGACTAGCCTAGTGTCCTAGACCCCCGGCATCGGTTGGAGCTAGGCACAATACTTAATTTGCCGCACGAATACTGCCACCTCGCGGCCTTCCATCTAATGGGTGGAGCGGCAAGCTCAAACGCGCCATTTTTCTGTGGCTAGGTTTTGGTTGCAGAGCCTCAAATTAACATCAACTGACAGGACTTGTGACCCTGGGCTGTATCTGACTCCGTTTACGAGGAGCGCTATGAGGGTTATGAACAGTTAAAAAATGTTGCCCAGTCGTTCGGAGGGAGGGGCTGTCGTCCTGAGTGACTGACAGAAACAACAGGGCCTTATTCACCTTTGCTGGTTATACCCGCGCCACAGACAGCAACTGTATAAGTGCCATCATGAGTGACAGCCCAGTTGGCTGCAGGAGGTGGGCTTTAGGGAGGGGCTATTCTGAGTGACAGGGCCTCACAGCTCCTCCCATCCTGGCGCCATCTTTGCTGGCCAAGGGCGGGGCTTCTATGCTCTGCAGGTATCTTGAATGACAGCTGGACGGGCTTGCTGCAAAGAGGCAGGCTATAAGGAGGGGCTTTATAGTCCTGAGTCACCACAAAGCCCCGCCTACCCTGACGCCATCTTTGCTGGCTGCTGGTGGAAAAGGGAGTGGTGGGGCGGGGCTATGAAGAGTGACAGCTGATGTGGTGAGGCACAGTCTTGAATGACAGCCCATCTGTCTTCAGGGGGTGGGCCTGAGGGAGTGGCTCAGGTGTTGATTGAAGTGGCCACACAGCTTTATGGGCCTGTGAAGTTCTCAGCGGGTGTCATTTTGAGTGACAGCTGAACTTGTTTGTGGCAAGAGGCGGGTCACGGGGAGGGGCTCTCTGGTCTTGAGTGCCCACAGAGCCCCGCCCAATTTGGCGCCATCTTTGCTAGCAAGAGCTGGCCGCTAACCTTTATGGTGCAGACGCCATCTTGAATGTCACTCAAGCTGGCTGGGGGCGGTATAGATCTGAGGGAGGAGTTTTTTGTCATGATTGATTGGAAACCACCTTGGCGTCATCTGTTTGGCATAAATGGAGTGTTTGAAGTAACCTGTGAAGGTGCCATCTTGATTGATAGCTAGACTGGTTGGCAGTGAGAGGAAGGCTAGAGAGAGAGAATGTATGGTCCTGAGTGACCATAGAGCCACATCCATGTGGGTCGTAAGGGGCAGCTGACATTTATGGCGGCAGGCGCCATCATATATGCTAGCTAAGCTGTCTTGCTAGGGGCAAGCCCCAGAAAGGGGTATCACCCTGACTGATGGTGCAATACACCCCTGTCTATCCTTAGCGTCACCGTTGTTGGCCATGGGGAGGCAGTATCTGAAGTGAGGGTGGCATCTTGAATGACTGCTGGAGTGGCTTGTTGAAAGAAGCCAGCCAGAGGGGTGTGGTCTCCCGCATTCAGAATGAGCATGAAGCTCCGCCCACCTGACGCCATCTTTGCTGACGTTTATGGTGCAGTAGCCATCTTGAATGACAGCTCGTTTTGCTGCAGAAGGAGGGCCAGAGGGCGGAGCTCTGATCTGGACTACAGAATCCTGCCCACCTGAGCGCCATCTTTACTTGTCATGGTTGGGGGTTGTCTAGAATTTTTTGCACTCCTGTCACCTTGAGTAATCGCTGGAGTGGCCACTAGAGATAGGCCAGAGGGAAGGAAAGAACCTCTGGTCCAAGGGACCATACAGGTCTGTTCACCATGGAATTTTTTATGTCCCTGCCATTTATGGTGCATGAGCAATCTTAAATGACAGCTGAATTTTCTGCAGGGGGCAGGTCCGAGGGAGGAGCTTTTTCTGAGTGACTGGGCCACAGAAGTCCGCCTGCTCTGGCGCTATCTTTGTTGGTCACAAGGGGGCGTCTGGTGTTCGTTCTGCCAGTGTCATTTTGAATGACATCTGGGCTTGCTGCAGGAGGCGGGTCCGAAGGAGGGGCTTTCTTGTACTGACCGCAGTGCCTTCCTCACCCTGGCGCCATCTTTGTTGGCCACAAGGGGGCATCTGGTATTGACTGTGCAGGCGTCATCTTGAATGACAGCAGGGCCTAGCTTCAGGGAGGGATTCTATTCCTGGTTGACTTGGTCCTCACAGCTTCATCCATCCTCACTGGCGCCATCTTTGTTGGCCGCAAGGGGGTGTCTGACATTTCACTGTGGATGTGTCACCTGCAGGCAGCAGATCTGAACAAGAGGCCAGCTTTTTATTAGTGACAGAGTTACAGAGCCCATTTCATCTTGGTAGTCTAAGGACTGAGACCTTAGAGGTTTTTATCTTAAGTACATCAGATGTCAGGGGCTACAGTGCCTCCATCTTGCATATACACATAGGTGACTGGAGCCAATATTTCCATACATGGGCACCAGAAGGGATTCACACCCAACTGTCCAGCTCAGGATCCAGGGAAAGGGGTGTGGCGTGTGAATTACTGGCAACACCCAGAAGATTGTTAAAGCCACTAGAAGGCTACTTTGACTATCAAAGTATTTTAAATCCCTCCCTGGCCATTTGTCTCCCTCTAATTTTCACCTGCAATATGTTTCCTTGCACTTATAGGATGGTGACTTCGTATGGTTAATTAGTAGTAACCAATTGGATTCATTACTTAATTCAGAATCCCCCTGAAGTTACCAAGATACCTCAGGAATTTCTTCAGTGCCCCTTATATAGGAAAGGGCTGTAATTAGAGACCAGGGTACAGCATGTGTCGGGAATAATTGATTGCCTGTGACATTTCATCCTGGGTGGTGTCCTAGACACATGTGATGTTGGCCTTTGTAGGAAAAAAAAAAGTGGTTGCTTCCCACGCAAAGAACACTGTAATTGTGAAATAAATTGGGTGCTTCATGTTTGCTTTTTTTTCTCCACAGTGCTACCTTCTTGATCTTCTATCCTTCTTGGAGACAACTGGCAAGAGGAAGACTAACTAGGTCCTCCAACAGCTAGGTGGCTGGTCCAGGTGAGTGATGCTCACACCTCAGAGCACCACACCCATCTCTGAAATTTCCACTTCTCTTCCTCACACTGACATTTTCCTGATGTACATATATGCCACACAACTACAAGAACATTGGCACTTTCTGAGAATACACATACCTGTCTGGTGGGTAATGAACTTGCTAGGATGTCCCCCCTTAGCCTTATTCCACCTTTTCCAGTCTCCTATCTTTCCCCTGACTCAGGTACTCCTTCACGTTTCCTGTTTGCCTTTGTTGGGTGACTAAGAAGCAGGAGAAATTCTTTTCACCTACCACCAACCTAGTATATGCTATATACCATGTACTAGGGATACAATCTCAACTAAGAGAAGTATTTCTATGGACTATTGTGGGAGAATTAAAAATGTGTAAATATGGTTGTGTGGTTTATGCTTTTGAAAGTACACATTTGCACTTAATCTGGGAGAGGGGCCTCCCTGAGGTACTTGGGAATCTTAAAGCTCAGCCCTAAAGGATTATAAGTGGTATGTTTCATGGGGGAGAATAAACTGATCAGAGGGCTCAAAGATGTTCCTGAGGGATGCAGAGAGAGGAGCTGAAAATCCAGGATGCCTAGAACAAGAGAAGAGATGGATTACAACTGATTGAGGAGAGAAAAGGTAAGTGTGAGGGCTTCATCGCCATAGGCCTTAAAATCAATGGTAAGTATTTGGGCTTAACCAGAAGTACATGGGAAGCCACTGAGGTGTTTGCACCACAAAAATAACATGAAGATCACGTATACATTTGCAGAAATCATCTGTTTGCAAGGTGCAGAGGGCAGGGTAGGCACACCTGGTGTGGGGAAACCACCTTAAGTTTGGGTGAGAGTTGGCTTGGCTTGGAGTCCCAGCACTGGAAGACGTGAAGGGGGCATGTTGGAGTATTGCCAAGAAGGGAGACCTCACAGAACTTGCTCCCTTTTTTACTAGTTTCCTGACTGATTCAGACCAGACATGATGAATCACATGATGAGGAGAAGTGAGCAGAATATCCAAAGGTTGTCCATTTGTTCAATCCATCCGCAAGTGTTGATACTCAGCCTATTTGGGACAGACTCATGCCAGTCTCTGGCACTCCAGAAGTGAGTGGTATAATCCCTACTGAACGAGAACTCCCGTTACCTGGAACGTAAGGAAATGTGCTTAGCAAACTAGCTGCCTATGCTTGTGGGGGAGTGCTGCCTGGGGAGGGGCTGACTTGGCAGAGTGGGCCCCTGGAGCTGGGTTGGTGTTCTCCTGGTCCATACACAGGCCCCAGGGATCCAGTATGGTGTTCAAACCTACAAAGATCTATAGCCCTCCATTTCCTGAAGGATTTATGTGTGTAGATCCACATTTTAGAAAGCTCAGGGACTTAGAACTATACTGATGTGAGAACTGAAACAAAGCACTCCTGTTCCCTCGAATCTGGTTCAGAAATTTACGGTGGGAGAGGACTGTAGCAGGGACCCAAATACTGGAAAAGTGTGTGATCAGCAAATTCTTCCCCCTGTAGGCAAACCTACATGGGAAATGAAAGCATAATGAGGAGGTTGATGGGTGAGTATAAAATTAGAACCAAAAGCTGTAGAAGAACCTTGATAGCACTGGCCTTTAAGACAGCCTAGTGCAACCACCTGGTCATAGTGATGTCATTGCTATGTCAATCAGAAGACCAGACTCCTTATCCATTGCCCCTTTTCTCCACCATCTCCCACCAGGCTAAGTCTGATTAGAGAAGATGTCTTGCCTCTAGATGGTTGGAGTAACCATGCATTGTGGCTTAAACTCCCATGCCTCTATCCCCTAAATTAAGTAAGATCAGCTGGTCATTCAGATAAGATCAAACATATCCCGCTGGTCTGGAAGGCATTTTGTGTCTTTAAAGTAGCCTCGTTTAGTGCTGATCATGAAACTGAACTCTTAGGTATTATTTCCTCTCTTTCTGAACTTTTGGGAAAATCCCTCAAGAATGGACAACAATAAAGAGATTTGGCTGGAGTGTGGTAAGTGCTAAGTTTATACTGAGTAGAAGAAGCCAGGGATGTTTTAAAAATGACCTGAAAGAGCTACTATACCAGAGTGTAGAAGCCCTGACCTGAGTGTTAAGGGTACATGTTATTCATTCCTCGTTCACATTCCCATGTAAGATTACTACCCCCGTAAAAATCCCATTGTCCCATATATATTTCCTTATTGTTCTTGAGTAGACCAGGTTACACACTTAAACTTGGGGAGGTAAGACCAGAGTCAAATTCCTAGAGTCCCAGATAAAATGCTTATGTCCTAGAGAAGCATTCACTTTTTAAGTTGCCCCACAATAAAGGCATCTACCTTTGTTATAAGTATCCCAGGTGACCCTTCAGCATATGTGAGTTTGAAACCCACTATTAGGAGAAATCAGGTTGTAGTAGTATGTACTTTTCAGAGTCAGATTTTGGGTAAAGGAACACAGACTGATGACCCTGTCAGTGTTAGGACTTAAACTTGGAGTCGAGGTTAAGCATGGGACTGGGACAACACTGGACTCCATGAACATACTGAAGTAGAGAATGCCGGTCTGCAGAAAGAGGCAGGAGACTGGAACAAACAAGAAGAGAGGAGAGACTGCACACTCGAGCGATGACAAGAGTAACCTCCTCGGTTCCTGACTTTAAAGTTCTCAATTCCAGCCCCCTTTAAAGGAGGTAGGTAGAATGAGTTAGTGGGCTTAACGTAGGTGCGCCATGATGAGGGCCCAGAGTAAGTAAATGGAAATGTGGTAGGAGGAGATGGGGTGATGGGGATGTGGAAGCCTGAGACCAAAGACTAGGAGGTCACATGATCTCTCTCATCACACATAATCCCACACCATTTAGCCCCTAATGTATGTTCCTGCTCATCAGAATGCTCACCAATGGTTATTCTGAGGGGGAAAAATCCCACCCACCCTCATTTGGGGTAAAAGATACCTAATGATCTCTATCCTTATTATATATTATGCTAACTTACTTGCCTACTCTCTTCTTCTCATTTTGAAGTGAGATAGAAGTAAATATTATAAAATATTCAAAGATTGGCCTCAACTTTGCCACAAAGACCCCAGTGGCCATACCATCCTCTAATATACAGTGCCACTGACCTATGGTCTCTTATGTTTTGACTCATAAGTGAAACTTACTCTCCTTACAAAAGGCTATTCCATGTCTATGAACAGACTCTTCAAAAGATACCCAGACACATTTTAGAATCCCTCTCCGCCCAGGATGGGAAGGGTAGGTTCATTATAAGCCACATTATTCGGCTCCTCTCTAGCTTCCCTTTGTTCTAGCTCAGAGTCATGTGAGCCGCTCAGGTGCTCCTGGCCAATATCCAACTCACGCTAAGGTTCCTGCATAAAGAAAAAGCAGAAGGGAAGTGTGTAAGACAGGGGTATGGGAGAGTCAAGAAATAAAAGAAATAGGTTTTCCGTGGGGCCAGAATTCAGTTTTGGTCTGTAAAGAGGATGAAGTATGAGTCTGGTGAGGGATCCAGTGCCTGGTAGCCAGCACTCTTGAGTACACACTGGGGAAGCAAATGCAAATACCATCAGGGTGTCACAGGCAGGCTTTGGGAGGTAAAAAAGTCAGTGAGGAAGGAGACCTGGTCATGGAGACGTCAGTAGAGCTGTGGGAGAGCTGACAAGCCAGAATAAACTATGTAGGGAAAACAACAACAATAATGCTATATTTAATTCTAATTTTTAAAGTATTTTTTATTTTATTAACTTTATTATTAAAAAGTTGCAATTTAAACACACACACACACACACACACACACACACACCCCTAAATAACCAGACCCAAAGATTAATTGTGAATTTAAAATAACATCCTAAATAGAAGTTTAAAAAAAGGCTTTTAGGTTTTTTGGGGCTTTTTTTTTGTTTGTTTGTTTTTATCAATCTGGGTTTTGATTGGTTGTTTTTTTTTGGGGGGGTTTGTTGTTGGGGTTTTTTTGTTGGTTTTTTTTTTTTTTTTTTTGGTTTGGTTATTTGGTTTGGTTTTCGTTTCTCCTTTTAACGAGCTGTCACCATGAATGTATTCAAACATTTTCTTGCAGCCTGGTTTATATCTATTTCCATATATTGGGAACCACACACATAGTTTTCATGTGAAATCAGATCCTTTATCAGGCATTTCAAACTTGAGCTCCTCATCTATGATTTTGTTTCCTGGGCAGCAGCAGTGATTTCTGGGTAATTTTTAGGGGGATGTTTTGTTTTTATGTACCCATAAATCAGTGTATCTTTAGTAAGAACAACACATGTCTAAGTTTAAAAAGGTTTAGCAGGGATTGGGGCATAACTTGCTGGCAAGTTAAAGGTTATAGGTTCAGATCCCCAGCACCCATGTAAAAACTGGATGTGGTAGCCTATATGTAACCTTAACAGTGAGATGCTGTGAAGGGTAGGTCCCTAGGGCCCAGTGGCCAGACAGACTTGAAAAACAAAAAGGCCAGATTCAGTGAAAGACTGTCTCAAACAGGAAAGTGTAAAGTAACAGAGGAAGGCATACAAAGTCAACTTCTGGCCTGTGTATGCACATACATGAATATGCATGCACATACACACATGCATACCTAATAATAATAAAAACAATTGAAATAAATAAAAATGAAAACAAAAGGCTTTATTTAGTCATAATGGTAAATTTGACCAATGGTGTGACTTGTGCTTTCTGTAGCATTTTGTAGTACTTGAACGCATTGCACCCATAATTAGGAAGTAAGGCTGTGAACTTTCTCAAGAGTGTGATTCCCCATTTAGGTTACCACACATTAAAAGACTTTGCTCTTACTTCTGGTTATTAATGAACTCAGGAAGCAAGTTCTCATCTGGGTGCGCTGCCTTAGCTTGGTCACAATATGTTTGTCACTGGGCTTCAGTGGCTAGCCCTTTGGGAAGGTATAATTGAAATATATAATTTCTTTAAGGAAATTTGACTTAGCATTGGTAAAAAGGCTGTCTAACCTTGGAAACAAGTGCTTGAGTAGCAGACCCAACACTATAAAGTGAGAGCTGTCCAATCTTGTCTCTTTTGTTGCAATTAACCTTTTATTTAGTCCTAAGAAGATTTCTGCATTTTTAATCAAGTTTTTCTGATTTAAAAATTCTTCTGTTAACAGTAAATTAAGCCCCCATATATGAATATTCTGCCACATAAGTGCATATCTGGACTTCCTTATATTCCTTGTGTTGGACAGAACATGTTTTTAAACATCAGGATGACATTACAGGCATATAGTCCCCCTTTCTGCATGTGTGGACATTCAGGACACACACACACACACACACACACACACACACACACATTGAGAGAGAGAGATGTGAATTGTGAAGCTGCGTGTTTTATACATGCCTCAATTTATTTAGGATATGTTTTGTGTCTCTATATACATTTTAAATATTTGTTTAGATTTGTAGGTCCCTTGTAAAGCATATCTATGGGAATTTATTTATTTTTGCTGTTAATGGGACTTTTCTATTGCTATATTTACAGGTAAGTTTTTTAGTTCAAAAAATGCAATGTAATATATCATACCCAAAATAATACATCATTTACACCTTTCTTTGCCCTTAGTTACATTAGGCAGGGCCTCCAAGATAATGTGAAATGGTGTTTGTGGTAGAGAGAATACCTTCTTCCCCACCTCTGGAGGAACATTGTGGTATCTAATAATCTATTACTTATATCTATTTGAGGTTGATCTTTATTGTGTGAAAAAAATCTCCTAGTCTTAGGTTTTGCTAAGACTTTATTTTAAAAAAAGGCAGTGAGAGTTTGCAAGCTCTTTGAAACATGGAATGGTGCATATAGGCTCCCAGTCTTCCCTTAATTCATTGTGTATAAAGTTTACCCTAAAAAATGCAATATCCTTGAATTAGTAGGGTAGCCTTTCATGGATGTAGGTAATTTAAAAAAATTTTCTATACTGTGCTTATTAAATATTTTTGCATTTTTGAGCACAACAGATTTGCTATAAAAATACAACCATCAGAAAGAAAAATGAGCTATTCCCATGGGGAACTGTGGTAGGGTATATATATATATATATATATACATATATATATATGTATATATATATATGTATACACACACACACACACACACACACACACACACACACTTCAGAATTCTGTTGTATCCAATCACCTTCAGGTGTATCTCTGATCTGGTACCTTTTTAAAAGAAGAATATCTTTTATTTATTTTTTGAAAAATTTCATACATATATACACTGACTTTTTATCTTACTCCCCCACCTCCTCCCTCCAATTATATCTGGGACCCACAAATTTAGACATTTGTATTGGAGGCCTTTCTGAGATAGTCTGAGACAGAGTTCCTTCTCATCTTTAGTATTTTCATTTGACGCTATTGAGCATTGGAATGTCGCAACATTCAGTGTCTTAGAGACCATATGACACCCATTTACTTAGAGTTGCCTGGTTCTTTGAAGGTTACATAATAGTTCACTGTTAGGTAGACTATGTCCTGTCTATTATCAATAACACACACAACAAACACACACACATAGACGTAAATGAGTCTTTTGTTCATCCTTGCTCTTGTTTATCAAATGCTAGCCTATTGGCCTGGTCAAATAATCTTGAGCATATTAAACAAAGATCATATTTGCTTATTAGAGTCTTGAATTTCCTATGAAAAGCAATGTTATTTTTTGGCACAGAAGTTAGCATGCTTCTTATGATGTGCTATGTTGGTCTCATCAGCATTACTGATAACATTTACACATAGCCACACAAGTGGCTTTTCATACATTAACTTCAGTGTGCCACTTGTATGTCACTATCTGACTTTGTGTCAGATAGTAAGGGATTAGGGATTAAATACAGAGAAAGCAAAGCTCTCCTTCACTTGGGTTACCAATTTACTGCTGGGACATAAGCAAATAAGCCCAATTAGTTAAGAATAATCATGATACATATTTGGACATATCTTGAAAAGTACCTAAGGAAATGATATTAACTCCAACTCCAGACCAAATTTTGGGATTGATACCCCCTAGAAGGAAGGAAATGTCTTAGCCTCTCTGTACACTTAGGTAAGCTGACAGAAAACAGAATTCTCCATCACTCTCTAGCTGGGAGCCAACAACCACTTGTACCTTCTTGCCACTTGAAACATTAGTGTAAATGAGGGGCTGGGTTCACTACCTTTAAGTTGAGACAGCACACACAGTCAATGGGGATGCAGTACAGCCTCCCAGTCCTAAAGATATTAACAAAGAGAAACCATAGTAAATTGTCATTACAGTGCTCATACTTGAGCACCATCAACATTTCTGCTCGAGCAGCCATTTATTTGCAGCAATAAGTACGTTAAGGGTCAGGTCCATCTCTGATGTTATCCCCCTTTAACATTTTGGCTAATAAGGAACACTAATATCCAGTCTTAGCCTTGGATGGGGCCTTGAGCATGTCCCCTGTGCTTTGAATTGGGAAGTCAAACTTCTTAGGAATCTTAGCTTATTCAAGATAAAGGTCTAAAAGGACTATAGGTGCCATTCCCATTTCATAGATGACAGAGTTCAAGAGAGTAGAGGAACTGCCTACTGTAACACAGCCAGTTAGCATGAGAACTCACTCCTTACATGTAGTTCTGGGGCAATTCTTATTCCAAAGCACTGGGAAGAGCACCCTTCAGCTTCTGTGACATGCACATAGCACCTTTTAATATCCAGGTCCATGAGTGCTATCACAGGCTGCCACAGTCTTCCTGTTGACTTGTGTGTTCAGTTTCTCCAAATAAGACCTTGTAATTTGAGAAGTGCTGATTCCAAATCACTTGTCTACCACCAAACCTAAGATATTCTGTGTGAGCTAGAGAGTGGCATGACTAGATGCCATCCTGGGAGAAGACCCAACTGGTCTGAATTCTTTCATCAGACGTTTTGAAACTTAACATATGTGGAATTTGTTGGGCCTCAGAAAACCCTGCTCAGACTCTAAAAATTCCGCCTTGATTGGTTGCAGGCAGACCATCCCAGCAAGGGGAGATCATCTGATCATCCCTGAAACGCTCAAGCCCTTGGGTGTGAGCAAAACAGACAACTGTGAAAAACTCACCACTCTGTTGGAGAGTTACAAGATGTACCATCACGAAGGTGAGGCACTCCAGAGGATGATGTTAGTTGGCTTAGAATTTGCTAGCATTGTGTCTTGGGACTGCTAATGACTGTAGTCTGGTTATTCTCTCTCATGGGGCAAGGAAAAAGGGCCAACCTAGGCACATTCATGGCCTCCCACTAATTTTGTGCTCCTAATGTCTCCATATTTGAGTGGCTAAATGACTCTTGGGAAACAAACTATCCCCAGCTAAGAACTACTACTGAACCAGCAGAAGACAAGTGGCATCCTATAGTAGGAAGTCCACTAGGGAGAGAGCCAACCATTACCATCATGGTATGGTACCTCAGGAAGTGGCCTATTGGCTGCTTTGAGGTGGGGATGGAGAAGAGATAGTTACAGCCATGTTCCCTACACAGTCTTTAAGTAGCAGGAGTAGACTGAAGCCACTAGAGAGGGCTGAGATAAAGCATGAAAGACCTGACCATTGAAACTACTAGGAAGAGGTTGGCTATGTGTGAGAACAAAGGCTAGCTACACCAGAACTCTAAGTTCCTGTCTGGTGTCTTCTCAGACGACACCAACAGTGACATGAACAGTGACGACGACATGAGCCGAAGTGGGAGAGAAACCCCACCCCCTCGACCATCTCATGCTTTCAGCAGTGAGTATCACACCCCACCAATGCCACATTATAAAGAGGTGCAGAGGCACCAAGGCCTCCAATGAGACAATAGCCCTAGAGTGTTCAGTATCACACAGAGTCCTGAGCAGAGAAGATTAACTGAGACATTTTTATATCAAATCAGGCAACTACAGTAGAATGGCATGCAGGGGTTTTTAAACAATAAAATTTTATACTATTTAGTATCTACTTCAGGCCGTGCTAGCAGAATTGTCTGTAGGTTGGACATGTGTTCTGCTTTCTCTTTTCAATAGAATGCTGTGCAATTTAAAGTCAGCTGGCCTGTGCTAGACATAGAAGGTCTACGGTCCCTTTCCTGGATTTGGACTTGAGAACTTAGCAGCTGAGAAAACAGTTGGGAGGTCTGAAGTGGAGCTAGCTTACAGACGTAACTTGGGTCCTTGCTGTAAAGCAAGCTTTACTTGGGAGAAGCTTGTGGTGTAGCTACCGTGAACCTGGGAGTCTAGAACCTTCCATTTTGGATACATCTCATCAAGGGAGGCATATGTGCACACACAAAGGAAACACAGATATGTCAAAGCACATCTGACCACTCAAAAACCTGACCTGCCTAGGTGAGCGAGACCTGGAGCGCAGGGGCAGAAGCAGAGATGTGGAGCCTCGAGACCGCTGGCCATACACCAGGAATCCCAGAAGCAGTAAGTTGTCTGCTGGTCTGTAGCTCAGAGCAGAGGCTGTGTGCATAGGGGCCTCCGGAGGTCCTAATGCTCAAGTTGACTCATATTCCTGTTGCTGTTTAATCCCAGGCGCTAGCATTTAAATTTCCTCTCAGCAGAGCCATTTCATGCCACAAGTGTATTTCAGCTAATGCTGTTGTTTACGCAGCATTTTCCCTAAGAGGATATGTATTGTTTTAAATAAAACATACTGTGGCTGCTACAAAAATGAAAAAAATATTACAGAGGAAAAACAAATATATGTTACCTATCATGGTTTCATGCAAATGTGAAGAAACACTACACCAAAGTGCACCACTTAAGTCTTTTTATTGACTAAAAGAGAATTAGATGCCCAGGAAGGACCATCTCAGTCCATTATTGGTACTTGTGCCATCAGAACCTATCTCTTGTTCCTCCTGGACTTGGGAGATACTGTATTTATCAGCAGGACACCCTAAAATTGTGACTAGGAAAAGATGTTCAAATCTGTCACTTTCACCATTAGTTTGTGGTACCTTTGGTACCTAAGGAGAGTAGATTAATCAAGGTGTTTCTGTATCAAAACAGACACCTACAATGGACTGTATGTACGTCCTCTGGGCTTGATCTCTGGTCTTGGATGAGGGCACCAAAGAGAGTCAGTGGTTGAGAACAAGAATAGACACCATACCTGGCCCACACAACTTGTGGCATGAATCTGACTCTAAGATTAGGAAGGAAGGATGAGGCAGGGACCCTGGGATATTGCAGGGCCCTTCTATAGAAAGCAGAGAAAACAGACACTTTTTTTTGTGATCATTTCCCAGGTAGCTTCTGAGATTGTCAGGGGATTTCTGAACCCTGCTCAGTTGGACTAGTTCTTGTAGCCCCCTGATGCCTCTCTTCCTTCCTAGGGATGCCTCAACGGGATCTTTCTCTCCCTGTGATGTCAAGACCACATTTCGGACTGGAAAGAGATGATGACAGACGTTCCATGGATTATGAGTCTCGATCCCAGGTATGCCCAGGTTTCCTCTCTTTCCAGAAAACTTACCTTCATTTCACAACAAAGATACCTGTCTCTCCCCTGAGGATGTATTCATCTGTCCCTAGATGCCCATTTACGACTGAGAGCCCTCAGTCACTCTAAAGAGAAGGCAGGGACCATCCCCACAGGTGACCAGTGGCAAAGGTCAATGTTGCCAATTTTTTAAACTGATCCACACAACCAAAGGAGTGCTTGCCCCTCAGTGTATGTGTCACTCGCTAGGGTAAGTAGCAGAAGGATTCTAGACATCTTACGGCCCCCAGGGAGTCAAGAGCAGAAAGCCAACTGGGCAGGGAGAACAAAGGCTCTGGAGCTGATGAGAATGGGGTACAAAACTTAGCTCTGCCACCCAGTGCTGTGTGGGATCCTGCAACTCAAGCCTCACATCAGTTTCCTCATCAGTAAGAATGGATGTGGCGATTGTCCCCCAGCAGCACTGTGAGGACTCAGTGAGGGTCACACACCTGTGTGGGTTGTGAGTTCCTGTTATTTTGTCTGCCACATGGTAGGCACACTATGGTAGCAATCTCAGCAGTCATAGCCTCAGGGGCAATATGTGTTAGGGTGACTGGTACAAAAGGAGAGGACAATGGATTCGCACCAGCCTCTTAGGGAGGAAGAGGAGGAGAACCTTATTATCAACAGACCTTAGAAGAGAGGTTGGAGCCAGAGGCAGAGCCTTCATTTCCTTTGCAAGTAAGCATTTAAGCCCTGGGAATCATAGCTATAGGCAAGACAGACAGGACTTCTGTTCTGAGATACTGTTGTCAGAGGCCCACGTAAATATTCACATAAATGTTCTTTATGTCTGATGAGTGTTCTGAGCATTCTCAAAGAAACAGAACTCTAGCAAAAATTGCAGCATGGAGTCTCAATTCGGATGAAAGGAAAATGCCTTCAGGGCAGCAACCCTTGATCTCCGAGGGTTGGGGAGGAATGGTCCAGGCCTGAGGTTGGAGGGGGTCCCAGCCTTTAGGGCAAGCATAACCGAAGGCTTTCTAAGTAGAAGTCAGACATCTGGCAAGCCAAAGAAGAGCCCGAGCAATGGCTAAGGCACACAGAGCTGGATTGGTGGTGTGAACCTCACCTAGTTTTATTGCTTACACTCTCTTCCTTGACAATGAGTGGCTGAGCAAGGACCATGTCTGCATAATGCAAATGTCTGGAAGCTGCTGAGTCTCACTGACTCAGAGTAGAAACAGGGGCACTAGATGGTACAAATCACATTTTGAGGCCGTGCAAAACAGAAAGTTATCTTGCTGTCTCTTTAATCACATGCAAATCCTTAATGGTTCCAGCGTATAGCTCACGGTGTGAAAACCTGAACTGTGCCTTGTTAGCACGGCTCTCAGACCACCCCTGCCACTCAAACTTGCTTGCAGTCATGAACATTTAGGTATCACAGTTGATGGCAAACATAAAGCCAGCTTTAAGGTTAAAATGCTTTAAGGTTAGTTAAGGTCACTTATCTTTATACGAATGCACCATTTTATTTTATAGAAGTAATGCTGTTCAGACTTTATGCAAATTAGACAAGTAAAATTAAAAATAATACATCTGCCATTGCCCTTGGGCTCTGTGTACCCCAGGGGTGGTGACACCTTTGCCTCTTACATTCTCAAACTCTTAAGTCCTTTGCTCTCTACCAGTCACCACACTGTGAGCTCTGGTTTCCTGTTATCTTAGGGACATCTGGGTACCCTCTGGCTCTGTCTTTCATTGTAAGTAAATGCCAAGGCTCCCCACAAACCTGAGTAGCACAGAACTCTTATCGCTAAGGAGTTTACCATATAGAAAGAGGAGGGACAACCAACAAATAAATGCACTTATAAATTTGGGGTGGCAGTTTTGGGAAGGTTGCAACTCTTCCTGAATTTTCTTGGAGTTTTTTTGGTGGTATTGTTTTTATTTTTGTCTATTCTTTTTTTTTTTTATTTTTTGTCCTAATTCTCACCATTAACTGAGAAAGACTTTCATTTCTGAGGCTTTGCTTCATTTTGCCCTCATTTTGTTGTTGCTTGCTTCTCATTGTTTCTTGCTTAATGACTGGACATGGGCAGTTGCATAGATGAAGTTTTCTTATTCAACTCTGAATCTTAGTTTTTTTGTTTGTTTGTTTTTCTGCATTTCCCATGTTCCTATTAAAATTCAAGTCCCTCTCCAGGTATAGAACAATAATAAATTTAATATCAAAACATTAATGCTTCCTCTGCCCAATTTTTCTTAGTATTCAAACAATAATCACACTACAGAGTCTTCCCCCACTGTGTCGTAATATCGCAAGTTCTCACCATTTAACAATGAAGAATCCGAGGCTCTGAAAGATTTCCGTATCTAACTAAGGTCTCACAGCTCATAAATGGTGCGGTCTGCTCCTGACCCTACAGTTCTCTCCAGCTCCAAAGCCTATAGACTCCCACAGCACCCTCTCCATACTGCAAGATCCCTCCAGGCCTCAGGGCCATCACCCCTGACACTGCAGCTCAGTAAGACAGACAAACTCTAGTACTGCCTTCTGCTAACAAGCAAAGTCCTTTAGGATTCTGCAGAGAAGATGCAGGTCCTACGTATTACAAGAAAATTTGTACTTCTTTTTGAGAGAAATATCTATTTATCTTAAAGGTAGCTCTTCAGTAGTTGAGAGCTTCCGGTGTGTTGAGTTATTTGGAAACCATATACACTGGAAACTTTGCACTGTAGCCATGCTGTACAGTAGAGAAACAGGAAGGGAACTTAAACTGCAGAATCTGACAAGATGTCTGCTAGAGCACATCTTCTTTCTGCTCCCATGAGTACACCATGCATGCTGATTATTTAGCCTGCATGGGCTTTCCCAACAGACTCCCTCTGCACATAACCATAATTTCATCTACCACTTCAGGCCCCACAAAAGGCCCTCTGTTAAACCTCTGCTCACTGTTCAGGCCCACCCTGAACTGTCCCTCCAAGAAACCCATGTAGCATTTATTATCTGTCTCCCAATTTACTGTTTATTGTTCTCTAATTGTTTCATGAGTCTTTTCTCTCCAACCAAATTATAAGCTGCATGAGGGCAAGGAATATGTGTCATGCGTCTTTGGGATCTGCCTCAGAGTGTAGCACAAGGTAGGTACGATGTAGGCCCCTAGTAACACTTGCCTTGGATCGCTCAGAACCCCAATACCGTGAGCACTTCCTATATAACTTCATATACGTAGCTCCCATGTCGCCAACATTATTCTCTCTTTGAACATCCATGGGGACAGATTCCATTGAGAGGCCTGTGTTTGATGTTTTAGGATGCTGAATCATACCAGAATGTTGTGGAACTCAAAGAGGACAAGAAGCCTCAGAATCCAATTCAGGACAACCTGGAGAACTACAGAAAGCTGCTCTCACTGGGTAAGAACCCACTTCCCTTGGCCACTTTCAATCCTACCAGCAGAGCCTTTTGTTACCTTGTTTATTTCAAGTTGTTTGAGTCCATGCTAGTATATTTGGACTTAGAAATCCTTTGGTGACTTGCTCCTCTGTGGGCAATGAGGTCTGAGTTTTAAAGACATCCATCCGGCTTTGGTTGAAGAATATATTGTATGGACTAGGGGTGATGGCTTTTGTCATAGAGCTTTCCTATGCAACCTCAGGTCTACATGTGGACTTCTCCAGAAGCACAGAGCCTACAGTGGTAGTAGGCAGTTGCTGTGAAAACCCATAAAGCCAAGGGATAGATGGTGCTGGACAGTAGGTTGAGAAAGATCATTGAGCAGTAGGGGTAGGAGCACGGTGGCACATGCCTGAAAGCCCAGTGCTCTGCCCTAAAACACAGGAGGGAGGATCACCAGTTGAGGCCCATCTGGGCTACCTACATAGTGAGATCCTCAAGAAAGAATGGGATCTCTCAAAGAAGTGAACAGGAGGTAGACTACAAGAACTCACTCAGAATTCATGCACATAAGGAGTCTTCATACCATTTTCTAGGTGTGATTAAACTGAGGGAGTCAAAATGTAGATTATATCAGGTTAGAAGATGTATGAAGAAAATGAAAGACATTCCAAGACAGTTCATATTTACTGTGAGTGAGGGAACGGGAACAGATCAATTGATGGTGATGAGTCTCAGTCTTCAATGTAAATTTGAACCGCCATTTTGTTCTTAAAATCAGGAGTCCAGCTTGCCGAAGATGACCGACACTCTCACATGACACAAGGCCACTCATCGAGGTCCAAGAGAACTGCCTACCCAAGCACCAGTCGAGGTGAGTGACGAGCTGATCAACTTCCACATTTCACATTCACAAACACCACACGAAATGCCATCCTGAGCTTAGAGGCTAGGAAGAGTTACATATGGGGGTTTCTTTCCAGGTCTGAAACCCATGCCTGAAGCCAAAAAGCCGTCCCACAGGCGTGGAATCTGCGAAGACGAATCTTCTCATGGAGTGATAATGGAAAAATTCATCAAGGACGTGTCACGCAACCCCAGATCTGGAAGAGCAAGGGAGCTGAATGAGCGTCCTCCTCCGAGGTTCCCCAGGCCTAACGACAACTGGAAGGACAGTTCCTCAAACAAAAGAGAGTCAGTGATCCAGGAGAGGGGTTATGAAGGGAGCTCGTTCAGGGGAGGCTTCCGGTTCAATGCAGACCTGGTTTCTAGAAGCCGAGCTCTAGAAAGAAAGAGGCGTTACCACTTTGATTCTGAAGAGAGGGGTTCTGGTCATGAGCATAAAAGTTGTGTGAGGAAGAAGCCTTTTGAGTGTGGTAGTGAGATGAGACAGGCTATGAGCATGGGCAACCTGAGAAACCCTTCCCTCTCTGAGTCGCAGTCAGTCGATTTTGGGGCAAACCAATACGTGTGTGATGAATGCGGGAGGTCGTTCAGTGTCATCTCTGAGTTTGTTGAGCACCAGATCATGCACACTAGGGAGAACCTCTACGAATATGGAGAGTCCTTTATTCACAGCGTGGCTGTCAATGAGGTGCAAAAAGGTCAGGGTAGGGGAAAACGCTTTGAGTGTAAGGAATGTGGAGAAACCTTCAGTAGGAGTGCCGCCCTGGCAGAGCACCGCCAAATCCATGCTAGAGAGTATCTTGCAGAATGTAGAGATCAGGAGGATGAGGAGACCGTCATGCCTAGCCCGACCTTTAGTGAGCTGCAGAAGATGTATGGCAAAGATAAGTTCTATGAGTGCAAGGTGTGCAAGGAGACCTTTCTGCACAGTTCCGCCCTGATTGAGCACCAGAAAATCCATGGTAGAGGCAACTCAGATGACAGAGATAACGAGCGTGAGCGCGAACGTGATCGCCTACGTGCACGTGCACGGGAGCAGCGTGAACGCGAACGCGAACGTGAACGCGAACGGGAGCGTGAGCATGAGCATGGGGAACCCTTTCTGACCTGCCCAAACTTCAATGAGTTTCGGAAGATGTACAGGAAAGAGAAAATCTATGAGTGTAAAGTGTGTGGGGAGAGCTTTCTTCATCTCTCATCCCTGAGGGAGCATCAGAAAATCCATACCAGAGGAAACCCATTTGAAAACAAGAGCAGGGTGTGCGAGGAGACCTTTGTCCCTAGTCAGTCTCTCAAACGGCGCCAGAAAACTTACAGAGAGAAGCTGTTCGACTTCAACAACGCCAGAGATGCGTTGATGGGAAGCTCAGATCCCAGCGAGCATCAGAAAAATCGTTCCCGAAAGAATTTCTTTGAGGGCAGAGGATTCGAGAAACCCTTTGTCGAATCTCAGAAGAGTCATACCATAACAAGACCACCTGAAAACAGAGAAGATGACAAGCCATTCACCATCAGTGTCAACCCTAATGACAAGCTGAAATTCTCCGCCATGGAAAGTAGCTCCCAGGGCAAATCCTATGAGAGGTCTGTTATTCACAGCTTGGGCTCCCCAGAAGCTCAGAAGAGTCATGGTGCACTGGGGTTCAGTAAACCAAAATCAGTGACAGAGTCTAGCACCCAGACCTCAAGCAGCATTAACTACCGCAGAACCCACTCTGGAGGGATCACCTATGAAGGAAAGGAATACAAGGGCTCCATCATCCACAGCTTGCCTGCTCCTCGACCTCTGAAACGTCATAGAGTAAGTGACCAGATTCAATGTGATGAGGAGGGAGAATCCTCCATTTATATCCCAGATATTATTAAGCGAAGGAAGATTCCTGCCAGAGAAGACGCTTATGAAGGAAGTAGCAGCAGCAGCTACCACACAGCGAGTGTACCCCGTGCCGAGCCTCCAAGTGTTTCTGGAGAGTCCCGTGAATCTAAGCAGGATGTCACGTTTTCAGTTCCCAGCTCAAGTGTTCGTGAACACCAGAAAGCCCGTGCCAAAAAGAAGTACATTGAGCCCAGGAGCAATGAGACCTCTGTTATCCACTCACTACCTTTTGGTGAATTTCTTGCAGGTCACCGTAGGGCAAAGTTCTTTGAGTGTCAGGAATGTGGGGAGGCCTTTGCTCGTAGGTCTGACCTCATTGAGCACCAGAAGATTCATGATAGAGAAAGACCTTCTGGAAGCCGACACTATGAGCGCTCTGTCATCCGCAGCCTTGCCCCCAGTGACCCTCAGACCAGTTATGCCCAAGAACGTTTCATTCAAGAACAAGTGCGTAAATTCAGAGCATTTGGACAGCGTTCTACCACCAGCAACAACCTCAGTGTACAGAAAATCTATGCCCAAGAGAAATTTAATGCCGAGGAGCCCCATGATAAAGAAACTCATGGTCAAAAAATTCATGACAAAGAGCCATATGGTAAGGAGCCCAGTGGCCAGGACCCCCATGGTGATGAACCCCAGGACAAAGAACCCCAGGATAAAGAACCCCAGGACAAAGAACCCCAGGACAAAGAACCCCAGGACAAAGAACCCCAGGACAAAGAACCCCAGGACAAAGAACCCCAGGACAAACAACCCCAGGACAAAGAACCCCAAGACAAAGAACCGCTTGATCAGGAGATGCGCAGTGAAGAGCCCCATGGCGATCAGCCCCATGGCCAGGAGCCTCATGGTGATGAGCCACATGACAAGGAACCCGTTGATCAGGAGATGCCCAGTGAAGAGCCCCAAGGCGAAGAGTCCCATGGCCAGGAGAAAGCTGAAGACATTACTATTGAGACCTCAGTGTCTGAAGAGCCCCAGAAAGACGATGCTGGTGATGCTATCTATGAATGCCAGGACTGTGGGCTGGGCTTTGCTGATCTCAATGACCTCACAAGTCACCAGGATGTCCACAGCAGAAAGTCCCTGGTTGACAGTCGTGAATATACACATTCTGAAGTTCACGTCCACTCCGTCAGCGAATTTGAGAAAAAGTACTCTGGAGAGAAACTGTATGAATGTCCAAAATGTGGAGAGTCTTTCATTCACAGCTCATTACTTTTCGAGCACCAGAGAGTCCACGAACAAGACCAGACGTATTCTGTAAAGGCCTGTGATGACGGTTTCATCGCCCTGTTGCCTGCGAGACCAAGGAGGAATTGTACTGTAGAGAGGAATCCTGCTGTTTCTGGGTCAGCCATTCGATGCCGTCAGTGTGGACAAGGCTTCATTCACAGTTCTGCCCTAAATGAGCACATGAGACAGCACAGAGATAATGAAATACTGGAACAGAATGAACTGGCAGACGAGATTTTCATTCAAGGCCTAGCCCTCACCGAGTATCAGGGAAGTGAAACCGAAGAGAAGCTTTTCGAATGCACCATCTGTGGGGAATGCTTCTTCACTGCCAAACAGCTCGGAGACCACCACACCAAAGTTCATAAGGATGAGCCCTATGAATATGGGCCCTCCTACACCCATGCCTCCTTTCTCACCGAGCCCCTCAGGAAGCACATCCCACTGTACGAATGCAAAGACTGCGGGCAGTCCTTCCTAGACGACACCGTCATCACTGAGCGCATGGTGTTTCATCCTGAGCGAGAAGGGGGATCAGAAATAGTAGCTGCCACTGCCCAAGAGGTCGAAGCCAATGTCCTCATTCCACAAGAAGTACTGCGAATCCAGGGGTCAAATGCAGAAGCTGCTGAGCCCGAAGTGGAGGCTGCTGAGCCTGAGGTGGAGGCCGCTGAGCCTGAGGTGGAGGCTGCTGAGCCTAATGGAGAGGCTGAAGGACCAGATGGAGAAGCTGCTGAGCCTGATGGAGAGGCTGAGCAACCCAATGGAGAGGCTGAACAGCCAAACGGCGATGCCGATGAACCGGACGGAGCTGGGATCGAAGACCCAGAAGAGAGAGCCGATGAGCCAGAGGAAGACGTTGAAGAGCCAGAAGGAGATGCAGATGAGCCCGATGGTGCAGACATTGAAGACCCAGAAGAAGAAGGAGAAGATCAAGAGATTGAGGTTGAAGAACCGTACTACAACTGCCATGAATGCGCAGAAACTTTCGCTTCCAGCGCAGCCTTTGGCGAGCATCTGAAAAGCCACGCCAGCGTGATCATCTTTGAGCCAGCCAATGCTCTCGGAGAGTGCTCTGGCTACATCGAACGGGCCAGCACCAGCGCAGGCGGTGCGGAGCAGGCAGATGACAAGTACTTCAAATGCGACGTGTGCGGGCAACTCTTCAATGACCGCCTCTCTCTTGCCAGACACCAGAATTCTCACACTGGTTGAGTATCCAGGCTGAGGAGAAAAAAAAGAACTAAGCCAAACCTTCCTCCCAAAACCAGACCCTTAATAAATCACAGAGAGAGCCTAAACCAACCCAAAATGTCAATAGGAAATTCACCTTACCATATACATACCGGACTTCACATCACAGACTTTTACTCAGACTGAAAAACAGAAAGAGGTTGAATGCAGAGACTCCTTCAGTCTTAGCCATTCCCTAGCAAGAAGCATCAGTGTATACTTGAGAAAGCTAGAGCACACATCTTCCATTTCATCTAAGTAACCAGATTGAGGGAAAACCTAGTGACTAGCCAAGACCACAGAGGTTGCCCCAATCGACTGTAAATGATACCCCTTTCATACCTACATAATGGTTCCTGCCGTGTATATAAATGAGCAAATCACAGCAAATCAGTGATACATATATTTGGATTTAGTGTGCTATAGAATTTTACAGTTTACTCTACAGAGCTACCTATCCTGGTACTCTGATTTTTTTTTTCCTGAGGAGGAAGAGAGCAACAATTTAGCATATATTTGTAAGTGTTGTCCATCCTGCGGAAGCTTTACTGTGCATTGTTTGAACCCCATTAGTATCCTTTCCAGTAATGGACTGTTCCGTCCCCTACCTCTTAGATAGTCCTGTGAAGGTGTGGGTGTGAAAGATCATGTGTCTTTGAATCCTGGCTGTGTGAAAACGGACATTTTAGCTTCCACAGCTATTTGGTGTGCACCTAGCCCCCTTGAGACTGATCATGTAATCCTTTACAGTACATGGATTTGTCTCTGTGACCCAAATCAACCCATCCCTACATTTATGTACCTTACAGTGGTTTTCATGCAAAAAATTGTTACATTTGAGGTGTTCTTTAAGGTTGGGTTTTTGTTTTCTAACCAACTCATCGTGCGTTTGATAGTGAATTCATGAAACCTGAAGCTTTTCCCTGTAAATCTCAATGTCTTTGCCTTTAAAGAGTGGGTGACAACCATCGCTAGATCACAGTAGTGCCTAATGAAGGGTTGGGAGCCACAGGAGAGGCTCTTACATTGTAAATAAGGAAGCAGATGACAACCTTTCATTAACTGCTGTGTGCTTCCTGCCTTAAGTGACAAGTGGCAGCGTCGCTTGAGTCACCTGTGTGGTGTTGTATTGTGCTTGCCACAAGTCAGTGTGCTCCCTGGGTGCCCAGGAGCTAGTATCCTTAGATCTTTGTATCTCCAAACTTAATCCCCCTGTTCTTTATGTATCTGTCAACCCCAAGTCTATTGCATTTTAAAAAAAAAGCAAAAACACACCCACAAAAAAAGCTTTCTTTATAGTTAATCCTAGCTTAACATGGACTCAGGTTCCCCAGCAGCCTTAATTTTTTTTCGTTACCATTGTTCTTTCTCATCAAGTCTCCTTAGTATTTCTGAGCTTTCCATTGAGTGTCCCATCTGTCTCAATGTCACCAGATGTCACAAACTGACTTCCCAGCTTGAGATTTTCTGCGTCCTATACACGGACTGCTTGCGCTCCTTTACTTCCCCTCCCCTCATGGCTATATAAAGACAATTTTTTGGCCTTCAGTTGGCTGGGGAAAAAAAAATTTAAAAAATTAAAAAATTAAAAAAAAATAAAGCAGATCTGTAGCCGAAAGATCGCATGATATGTACAGATCATCTGAGAACGTGAACAGAGTTTACCTGCTGGGGAAACCGGTCTGACTCTTAGTCTTCTAGATCTGTAGGTCCGGGGCTCATGGCAGAGTGTGTCAAAGCCTCAGTGAATGCCAAAGCCTTCGGAGGTTGGAGACCTAAGAGCAAGAAATAGAAATGAGTGAGCCAAAGAAGGGAGTTCCAAGATGACAGCAGATCTAGGAAGGAGATGAGACAGACTAAAGAAGATATCAGCAGCAGGGATTGGAAGGTCAGGGTGGTAAAAACAAATTGGAAAGAAGTGTCCTGGGTAGTTGGAAGAAAGGCCTTTTTGATGGCATCGTGTAGGTGAAGGCCAGCTGCATAGAGAGAGCCCCAGGTTGGAACTGACATCCAGGGAACCAGAGGGGCAGTGATTTATTGGTGAGGCACCCTTGAAATGAAAGTCAGTGCCGTAGCTATCTGGGTAACTGTGGGGACTCGGTATCAGTGACAGTGTCACCCCCACTAGGCCCTTTTCAGAAAGAGACTAATCAAGAAGTATGAGTTGAGTGTCCACTCTTACCATAACCAAGTGAGTAGATCAGGAATGATTGAAATGCCAGACTATGGAAGAATAGTTTAGTCAAAGTGCCCCCGGATTCTCATGCAGTTGTTCAAAAGTGACAACCACAAAGAGTTGTGAAGCAGATATTCACAGAGCATGGAGTGGAGAGAGCAGGACACAAAATTATATTTGTACTACACTTATAACTGTTTTAAAATGTACGCTTATAGTCAAAAGCTATTGTGTTGTTGTAGGCTTATAGTCGAGCATTATTTTCTTAAATTTCTAGAATGTTCTTTATGGTAGTGTTATTCAAAAGTTAAGGATCATATTTCCATCGTGAACATAATTGGAACTCATTACGAAACACTTGGAAAATAACAGAGAAGTGGAGGAGAGATAATCCATGTCCCCACCATCCAAAGATAGATATGCTCTTTAATATCTTGTTTATTCTTGTTACTGTGCACAGGCTTATATATTACAACTGTGTCAAAACGTGTATTCAAGATAGCTGTTCTAGTATTTCCTGTGTAATTATGGTAAAATACCTTGAGGTTTTCCCTATGCTCCTTGTAATAGTCACCTGATAATAAAGTTTAGTATGTAATGTCACCATCATAAGCATACTATGTACCCAATGAAAATTGGAAAATACAGCAAAACTGAAAAGAAAAAACTGCCCACATTCCCCACACCCAACAACCGTTAAGATCTTCATCTGTGTCCTTCATTTCATGTCATTGCACAAATTTGTGATTAAAACAGTGTTAAATAGATTTGCGTAACGTCTAAAACAAAAAAAGTGTGGGAAACAATTAAAAATAGTGTTTTGGGGGGGGTTCATGGTTAAATATTTTGTTCAAAATTTCTTGAATAATCTTCAGTGTTTGGGTAACAAACTTTATGTATGTACTCTGCATCAAAAATGTAAGGCATACTCAAAGAAAACTGGGAACTGAGGTGGAGAAAAGCTGTATTTCCAATGAACTTCTGGTAACACCTGGATCTGTGCACCATGGGTGAGAATGTGAGGTTGTCCGTGATAAGTATGTAGTGTCAACAGCAGGAAGAAATGTGGAAAAGTGTGGAATAGTGGGGCAGTGGTGGAGGGATTACAGTGAAGTGTGTTTTCTCAGTTCCTTTGAGGGGTCTTTATCATAGTGTTCTAGTAGGCTGCCCTTATTGCTTATATATGCAGTATGTGACCATTCTAGTAGCCTTGAAGATATGGACATGTAGAAGAGAAACTCACCCATATTTTCATTACCCAAAGACTGTGTTAACATCTCAATTTGTTTTCCTTGTCTTGTTTCTGTGCACAGGCTTTTGGTTTGTTAATATGGTTGTAGTTGTTCTATCTTGTAATAGTGTCAACAATAAAAATAAAGTTAAAAATAAGATGATTCTCAGTCTCTTCTTTTGTCCTGTTTATGTGTTTGGGGTTGGTAATTTTGCTGGGACTTGTCGCTGTTGATAAAGTTATACATTCAGAATGTTGGTGGCCCCTTAGCCCTACAAGTTTTGATTTACAAATCTTATTCTTAATTTAAAAAAAAAATCTTTGTGTGTAAGTACCCGTGTGAATGGATATTTGTATGTGAGTATAGACATACACACTCATGTCTCTGTGTGTGTGTGTGTGTGTGTGTGTGAGTGAGTGTGTGTGTGTGTGTGTGTGTGTGTGCCCCTACTTTCCCATCATTTGAGAGAAGGCCTTTTTCAGTTTACCACTATGTACCCCAAGATGGATGGCTTGCAAGTTTCTGAAGACTCTCTTGTCCCAGCCTCCAAAATTTCTAAAAGAGTGTTTAGATTACAGAAGCATGCAACAATTGCAGGCCTTAGTGGACTCTGAGATATAAACTCAGCTTTTAATGACTTTGTTATAAGTGCTTTGCCCATAAAGTCATTTCTTCGCTTTGTATCATCATCATCATCATCATCATCATCATCATCATCATCATCATCATCATCATCATCATCATCATTAAGATTGTATACTCCAGCAATTATTTTTCAGGGATCTGTGGATTCTACTTGAGTCCTATCTCTAACTGCTCCTCTAAGACTAAATTATAGTTAGTCCTACTAAATCATAACCACCTAGCAGTAGTTTTAGATTTTATTACAATCATAAACACATTTTGTTTAGTTGATAGGGTATTATTAATTGGAAATATGAGGTTCCATAAAATGAGGGCTCATGAATCCTTAACATGAGAATAGTGATATTAGGGTTTAGCATCACAATGAGGCATTTATCCCAAACTTCTGCAGAAGATTAAAAAGTATTTATTTTAGCTCAGTAAACTTTAACCCAGATTCACCACTGTTCATCTGATTATCCTAATTAATGTATGAAAGATGATTTGTGTGTGTGTGTGTGTGTGTGTGTGTGCGTGCGCGCGCGTGTTCACATGACTGATGCATGCTAGCACACAAGGAGGCCATTTAAGCAAAGGGGGAGGGGAAGAGAGAGGGGGAAGGGGAGAACAAAGCACACCAGCCAGGAGGCCCAAAGAGCCAGGTAACCAATAAGGTTGGATTATATAGAGAAGGAGAGCTGGAGAAAGGGCAGTCCAGTTCTTGGGCTGGAGAAGTTTAGGGTAGGGAGCAGGGTACAACAGCCAGGAGGGTTCCTTTTGCTCCCCCAACCAACAGACAAGTGCTGGGATTACAAGCGTGTGCCACCATTCCTGGCTTTTTATGTGAGTTCTGATTATTAGTCCCATGTCCTCATGTTTGAATGGCAAGTATTACACCAATAGGGCCACCCCTCCTTTTGCCCTTTGAGAGGTAATCATTAAGCTTTCTTGAAGCTTCATAATTTAATGAAAAAATAGAAATATTAAGGGAAGGAACATGGGACATGACCAGTCCTGGATTTCGGTACCAAATTAATTGAAAAAAAGAAAGAAAGAAAGAAAGAAATTCATGACTGCTCCTAGGTATGGTAGAGGAGAAAGTTTTTATAGATCTGTGGGAGAGCATAGCCAGAGACAGGGACATTTGAGAGAGTCCAGCATGGACGTGACCGTAGGCCATGTAGGGAAAGTGGGAGAGGAAGAGAGAGGGGAGAGAGGAAGACTAAGAGTACCAACCAGGAGAGAGAGAAACAGACAGAGAGACAGAGACAGACAGACAGAGAGACAGAGACAGAGAGACAGAGACAGACAGACAGAGACAGAGAGACAGAGACAAATAGAGACAGACAGACAGAGACAGAGAGACACAGACAGACAGACAGAGACAGAGACAGACAGACAGAGACAGACAGACAGACAGAGAGACAGAGACAGACAGACAGAGAGACAGAGACAGACAGACAGAGACAGACAGACAGAGACAGACAGAGAGACAGACAGAGACAAATAGAGACAGAGACAGACAGACAGAGAGACAGAGACAGACAGACAGAGACAGAGAGACAGAGACAAATAGAGACAGAGACAGACAGACAGAGAGACAGAGACAGACAGACAGAGACAGAGAGACAGAGACAAATAGAGACAGAGACAGACAGAGACAGAGAGACAGAGACAAATAGAGACAGAGACAGACAGACAGAGACAGAGAGACAGAGACAAATAGAGACAGAGACAGACAGACAGAGACAGAGAGACAGAGACAAATAGAGACAGAGACAGACAGACAGAGACAGAGAGACAGAGACAAATAGAGACAGAGACAGACAGAGACACAGACAGACAGAGACAGACAGACAGACAGAGACAGACAGAGACAGAGAGAACAAAAGGGATTAGGTAACCAAAATGGTTTATATAGGGAAGGGTTGCTGGGGGAAGGGCAGCCCAGACCCTGGGCTGGAGAAGTTGAGGGTTGGGGGAATGAAGTATGCCAGTCAGGAGAGCCCTGTAACAGGTAGGGACTGAGGGATGCTGGGAGAACATCCATCCATTTAATATGTTAAATAAGCACCTCAGTCGTTTGTCCCAGAGTTTGAAACCTAACAATAATGACACATTTTAAGTTAGGTAGCTAAGTGGACCCCTGTTGGTGACCACAGTGGAAATACGACACGACTCCATGGCTGCTGCATCTCTGATTCCATAACTCAAAAGTGATGGCCAAATCACCCCACTTTTTCTGCTCAACCACCAGAGTCCACCTTGCAGTTAAGATAGAAGAGTGTAAATGTTTCTGAATTCCAGTCACTCTGGCCTCTGGCAGAGTCCTGAATGTTTTCATAGTTCTAAAACTTTGTACACACTAACATGAAGTCTCACTGAATTATGGTCGCCTCATTGGAACCAGTCTTAGTGTTCTGATGCTGTGAGGAGACACCATGACCTTGACAACTCTTTTGAAAGAAAGCTTTAATTAGGGCCGGCTTACAGTTTCAGAGGTTCAGTCTTTATCGTCATGGCGGGGAGCATGGTGCTGGAGAAATAGTTGATAATTCCACACCTCGATCTATAGACAACAAGAAGATGGAGACACTGGTCCTGGCATGAGCTTTTGACATCTCAAAGTCTAAACCCAAGTGACACACTTCCTCTAATAAGGCCACAACTACTCTAGCAAGGCCACACCTCCTATACTTTCTCATGTAGTGCCACTCCCTGATGACTAGGCATTCAACTATATAAGCCTGTGGGGACCCTTCTAACTCAAGACACCACAGCATCGGGTCAGAACTTGAATAGTCATCCTATAACAAGGGACTTCAGCATGGGTCAAGGTTCCCCCCTCCCCTTTTCCTCTATGAGGCTACTCTCCCCACCCTTTCCCACCTCACTGCCCCAGCATCTCCCTATGCTGGGGCATCAAACCTCCATAGAACCAAGGGCCTCACCTCCCACTGATGTCAGACAAGGCCATTCTCTGCTACATATGCAGCTGAAGCCGTGGATCCCTCTCTGTCCACTCCTTGGTTGGTAGTCTAGTCCCTGAGGGTACTCGGTGGTCTGGCCAGCTGATGTTGCTCTTCTTATGAGCTTGCAATCCCCCTCTGCTTCTCCAGTCCTGCCACCAACTCCCCTACCGGGATCCCCAAGTTCAGTCTGATGTTTGGCTCCAAGCATCTACATCTGCATTGATCTGTTGCTGGCCGAACCTCCCAAGGAGCAGCCACACCAGCTTCCTGTCAACAAGTGCCTCTTGGCAACAGCAACAGTGTCTGGGTTTGGTGTCTGCAGACAGGATGGATCTCTAGGCGGGGCAGTCCCTGATGGCCCTTCCTTCAGTCTCTGCTCCATTTTTTGTCCCTGTCTTTCCTTTGGACTGGAACATTTCTGGGTTAAAAACTTTGAGATGGGTGGGTGGCCCCATCCCTCAACTGGGGGCCATGCCTATCTACTGGAGGAGGTCTCTATAAGTTCTATCTCCTGTTTGCAGCACATTTTAGCTAAAGTCATCCCCACTGAGTCCTGGGAGATTCTCTTTTCCCTGGTTTCCGGGACTTTCCAGTGGCTATCCTCGGTTCCTCGTCCCTCATTGCTACATATTTTTATTGGATTTTCTGACCCTCTGTACCTCTCTCCCATCCCCTCCAGTACCTGATATTGCCCCCCTCAGCTCCCTACTTATTTCGACCAAGACAACTCTTATAAAGGACAACATTTAATTGGGGCTGGCTTATAGTTTCAGAGGTGCAGTCCATTATCATCATGGAGGGAAGTGTGGCAGCCTGCAGGCAGACATGGTGCTGGAGAAGGAGCTGAGAGATCCAAAGGCAGCCAGGAGAAGGGTCTCATTCTCCATTGGGCAGAACTTGAGCACAGGAACCTTCAAAGCCCATTACACAGTGACCCACTTCCTCCAAAAGGCTATACCCATTCCAAAAGGGCTACACCTCCTAATAATGCTACTTCCTATAGTCAAGCATATTCAAACCACCACCGTAAATGATCATATAGATAAGGGCTGGAGTTATTGAAGAGATAAGGCCACATGGCCTGGGGAAGCTTGGTTCCTAGTGCCTCGTTTTTCATTAGAGTCTGGCTGAAAGGCCTGCCCTTCCATTTCCATAGTGAAATGCCAGAGACAATTAACTTATGAACAAACAAGATGACTGCTAAAGGTCAAGTACTTCCATCACTTAGAGATGCTGGCTTGGGTGGTCGAGGACGGGAGTGTGCTTGCAGAGTAAACCGCTCTGTTTGCAAAACAGGAAGCAAAAGTGTGACAAAGAAACTAGAGTCCCGCAATTCCCTTCAAGGGCATACTGTAGTGACTTACGAACTAGGAATTCGGCCCTCCTTCTCTAGGGTTCTGTCACTTCTCAATAGAGCCACACTTTTAACACACAAGCCCCTGAGACTCTCATCCCAAACCACAGTGCGTGAATAATCCACTAGTTGGCCAAGAAAAACAAGCTTTCCAAGAATTACTGAATGTTGAATGTAAACTGACTCTAATTCAAGTGTGGGGATGTTGTAAGGTGGAGAACAATTACAATATGTTACCAGGAATGGCAAGCAAACCAGTTTCCTCCCCAGAAAAGTAAGAAAGAAGCCAAGACTGGTACTCTGCCTACCTCAGTCAGACATCTGGTGTCGCAATGGTTGGTCACATTAAAGTCACTTTTACTACAGAGAGGGCAATGTCACATCCTCAGTGGAGCAGAGACTTCTGCAAAATCCTCCTTCTCCACCCATGCCAGCCTCATACTAATAGGCATGAGCTTACCTTCACATTTCATGTAGTGGTTAACTGTAGTCATAATAAGGTACAGGGTGACTCACGGCCACCTAACTCTATGTCCAGGTGATTCCATGACATCTTCTAGCCTCACAGGCTCCTGCACACATGGGGTATACTCACAGACTCAGGCACACATACACATACACATAAACGCAAAAGAACCTTAAGCCATAGATGTCCCTAGCTGGGCATGATCGTATACACCTTTCATTTCAGCACTCAAGAGGCAGGTGCGTCTCTGGATCTGAGGCCAGCCTGGATGACATAGAAAGACCCTATCTCAAAACAACAACAAAGCTTTTCAATGGCTCGCAAATGCTTCTTGTTCACACTGCTGTACTGGGATTTGTTCAAGGTTGGTTAGGTGACACTGCTTACATTTGACCAGCCTGGCCAAACTGGCCTGCTCTTATGTCTGGTGATTGACTGGCTGTGAGCTAACCTAGGCCCTAGGTATAGCATTTCAGCTTTAGTTCCCTTTCCTGTGGCTGTGATAAATTACTCCGATCAAAGCAACTTAATGGAGAAAGAGTTTATTTTTATCTCAAAATTCAAGTATCATGGGAGCATCATGGGAACGTGGGGGTGGGGATTCAAAGCAGCAGGAGCCTGAAGCACCTGGACGTATCACCGGCATGGTGAGGATACAGAGAGTGACGAGTGCAAGCAGTTCACTCTCTCCCTTTCATACAATCCTGGATGCCCTGACCTGAGAACCGTTCCACCCACAGTTATGATGGGCTTTACTTACCACAGATAACATAATCAAAATAATCACCCTCCACCCAGATGGGTGGCCCATCTTCCAGGTGATTCTAGATATCGTCAAGTTGACAACACTCACCATCTGAATGAAGGTGAGAGATTATTTTTTATTTGTTTGGTGTGTGTGTGTGTGTGTGTGTGTGTGTGTGTGTGTGTGTGTGTCCCCTTGTGGAGCTCAGAGGACAATTTGTGGAATTCTTTTCTCTCCTTCCACAGCTGTGGGTCCTCAGATTGACCTCGTGTCTTAGGGTTTGTGAAGAGACACCATGGCTACGGAAACGCTTATAAAGGAAAACATTTAATTGGGGCTGGCTTACAGTTCAGAGGTTCAGCCCATTGTCATTATGGTAGGACACATGGCAGCGTGCAGGCAGACATGGTGCTGAGAGATAGCTGAGAGCTCCACATCAGGATCTGCAGACAGCAAGAAGAAACTATGAGCCACTAGGCCTGACTTGAGCTTCTGAAACCTCAAAGCCTGGCTGTTCCTCCAAGGCCACACCTATTCCAATGAAGCCACACCTCCTCATAGTGCCACTTCCTGTGAACCTATGGGGGCCATTTTCATTCAAACCTCCACACCAAGAGAGTCAGTGAAAACCCCGTTGACACTTGGTGTCAGTGCTACCCACTTCATTCTGTTGGCTAAGGCAAACGTCTTGGTATAAGGGAGTTTGCATTCCACCTTCAGGAGAGAAATTGCATACCCTACAACAGAGGGTGTGGATATGAAGAAGCATTAACGATATATTTGCAGGTATAATGGACACATTTTCCTCCCCCTGACATGCATCCTCCATATCCTATAACAATCCCTGTACAACAGTGGGAAGCTTAGCCCAGATTGGCGGTTGTAGAAACTGAGAAGTTTTTCTACCAGTTGATAAATACGCCCCCAAATCTATGCTGTGACCTTGATGAAAGTAGGTCCAGAAGCAAAGAAGTAAAAACAGAAGAATGCCAGTAATCCCAGCTTTTTGGGAGGCTCTGGGGAAGGGCATCCTGAGGTTGAGGTCAGCTGGTCTACATAGTTAAATCCTGTCTCAAACCAAACCACTTTTCCCCTGCGTGTCATTACGTAGTCTTAAAAATCTTTTCCTTTTCTACCATCGGCCTCTATCAATTTAGAAATTTTGCTACCGAAGGAAAATTTTCCACCAGGAGACGCAATAGCTCAATAGCACTAGAAGTGGAGCCACAGAGCGGCAGAGCATCGCAGGAGCGCTTGTAGCGCGCTCGTCTTGCTGGGGACTACATTTCCCACAGGGCCAAGCGCGCTGTGTCCGGGCTCTGGACGCTTCATAAACGGGAAGCCTCAGGCTGGACAGCACGGGAGCTTCTGGGACTTGTAGTCCTGTGGGCGGTGCCCTCGAGCTGGGGACTTGGGTTTGAAAGTCATCCCGCGGCATTCCACTCCGGGTGACCGCTGGCTGCGGTGCCTGGAGGCGAGTGCGGCTGGAGAACCGAGCGCGAGGATTAAAGGCAAGGACACGGGAGAGGACTGAGAGGACAGGGTATCGGCATGCTGGGTGGGTCCCTACCTTGTCACAGTTCTGTAGAGGACAGTAGTCTGGGTAGTGGGTGTGCGAGCGAAGAGTGTAGCACAGCTCTCAGATACTTTTGTCACGTTATGGAGATTTGTGTAACTCCGATTCGGGAGGCTTGGACCCTGCAATGTGTCTGCTTTCTTCCACAACTTTTAAGTTTTTGGGTGGCTTAGTTTGTCTCGCCTGGGTGGTTGTAGTTGGTGCTAGCTGGGTTGTTTGAACACGGTAGACTCAAATTGTTTTCTTGTGTGGGTGTGCATGAGCTTGTGTTCTACTTTGTAACCGTATCTGTTTTTGTACATATATGAGCTGCAGTTGTGAGCTTTGCCCAACTGCCCAACTGTGCGGACGATTGTATGAGGCTGTATTTGTATTTTGGGTAATGTGTCTGTAGTTGAGCCTCAGTGTCTCATTCTGTGGGTTTACTAATGTAGATGTAATGTAACGGCATTTTGAGTGTGACTTTTTTTTATTAAATTATTTATTTATTTATTTTGGGTTTGTGTGTGTGTGTGTGTGTGTGTGTGTGTGTGTGTGTGTGTGTGTAGGTCTTTGGACAACTTGCAAGAGTCCGTTCTCTCCTACTATGTGGGTCCCAGCGATGGAACTCGGGTTGTAAGGTTTGGCAGCAATCGCCTTTACCAGCTGAGCCACCTAGCTGGTCCCAGACTGTGAGTTCACTGTATGCTTGGCAGAGGGTGGTTGTGAAGATTTTAGGTTGTATTTATATCTGTGGTGTGGCAGGGAATGTGTTGGGATGGTTGAAGGAGTTGGGGCTTGACTCAATCATGGGAATTTACATGGTCTGGGTCTGTATATAGTTTGTGAGTTGCATCTCCCTGATTTGTATGCAATTGATTCTATTCCATTGGGTGTGTTTTTGTGTATTTGAGTGCTCATATGCATATAGGATCTGGTCTATGTGATCAATGATTTTGGTCACTAGCATACTGATATGCTCTCTGGATGGCTATTAGCTAGACCTGTGGGTACTCAAGGCAAGGTTGCACCAGGCAAGTCATTTCTCCCCTACCTAGTTGCCTGTGACCATTACGAAACCCTGGGTAATTTCTACCCAAGCCCAGAAGACAGCCCCACAGTCCCGTTCAGGCAAAATGTCCTGTTCTAGGACTAAGGTTGTGGAAAGGACCAGATAAAGGTGTCTTTTCCCTGACATGTAGCTGCCGGCCCCAGGGAGTGCGGCAGACTACAGAGCCTGGTGAAGGGTAAGCGGGGATCCAGATTGGGAATTGAGTTTGTGAGCCACAGAGCAACCAAGTCCCCGGATGTCTTTAGACAGCAGGAGGAGAGGAGGGAAGATAAGAAATGGAGGAAGCTAGAGTTGGCTCAGAGGAGGGCATTGTGGTGCGCTCCTCAGGACACACAGCCAGGCATTACAGAAGGATTTAGAAGCCCTGGAGACGTATTAGTCTAATGGACCAGGAGGAAATGGGAGGAGGCTTCCTAGACTTCAGACACGTCAGTTGGGAGCGAGAGGAACAGTTAGTCACTTGATTTGATGGACCTCACAGGGATGATTTTAGAGAGGCCCCAAGAGGGGTTAGGCGATTATGGAACAATGGGGGAGTTCAGAAGGAACTTTGGAGCTCCACACAGGACATGTATGAAGATTTCTGGATGAGAAGGGTGGTTGCAAAAGGTTTTGAACATCTGTAGCAAGTAAGTATGCATTAGTGCCCAGTTGTGGGTGAGGGCAGGAAGCATCACTTTCATGGGGGTGGGTACCGTTGGACCCCAAGTGAGGCTGAGGTCAGCCTTAGAATAAATCAGAACCAAGTCTTCTGTCAGATAGGTGGCTGGGAGTTCTAGAATGTTCGTCTGTAGATGCCCTGTGTCCTTGTGCACACCCATGTACGCTTGGTGAGGTCTTTGGCATTTATGGATAGGTGCCAGCCTAAGTGGGATTTGTGACTGCGTGCTAGGGAGTCCTCAGTCTTTCTCTGAAAATGTGTTCCCAACGCCTAAACTGTGGTTGGATTTTTCCCAAGTTTGAAGCTATATCGGCCTATGTGAGAATCTACCATGGGTCCCCGTATCTTTAGAAAAAAAACAAAACAAAATGAAAGCCCTGCAAAGCAGAGGGTATGTTTGCCAGTTCCGTAGTCGTCATTGTTGTTGTTGTTGCTGCTTCTGCTGCTGCTGCTATTGTTGTTGTTTGTATTTATTCTTTGAGAATTTCTTACAGATATACAGTGCACTTGTTTGTCCTCACTCCCCACCTTCTTATGTCTCTCTCATCTATGCACCACCACCCCCTGATCCCATAAGAGGTCCCTTTTCCCACATTTATGCCTTTTTGTTCTGTGACTCACTGATTTTAACCAGGGCTGACCGTGTGTGTGACTGCAGGTTTGTAACAATCTCCTGGAGCCTGGTGGGCTCATCATTTGGTACTTAACGGAAGGCAACAACTGTTTCTCCCCCAGCATCTGTCAGTTGCCAGTAGTTCACAGGGAAGGAGAGGGGCCTGTGAGCCTCTCCCCAGTACATGATGGCTGCTGGCAAGCCCAGGTTTGTGCAATGGCTACACATTCTTCAAAGTACATCATTGTGTAAACAACAACGTATGCTTTTTCAGGTAGCAGATACATGGCAGTCTATAAAGAGGACTGTCACTTGTTGGGGAACATTGTATGTCTGGTAAATCTGCCAAGGTCCAGTCTCGGTTGCCAACCACAGGTCTCAGGTACTGAGCCCTTATGCTTATTCTGGGCAAAAACATCGAACTGTGTGGCCCAGACTTGTGTCTTTAGCAGTAGTTTGTTTCTTCCCGGAGGTCACAGCCACATAGCCACAGGGAAGGTGTGCAGGGAAAAGAGTGTGTCCATGTGTGGCTCAGTTGAAGACTTTGATGATAGGGACATGGTGTGGGGGAAACTGAGGCCAGCACGAAGGAAGAAACCCCAAGGCGCTAATAGCACGAAAATCAAAACCAGAGCACAAGAAACATATAGTCTGTCTTGGGCACTGTTCAATTACTTCACATTCATGGAACATTAGCTATTCCTATTTTTAAAAAGCATTTATTTTTACTGTTAAACGCTGTGTATATGTATGTGATGCGGGAGGTCTGAGCGTATGTATTTAAAGTGCTCATGGATGTCTGATCCTCTTAGAACTGGAGTTACAGGCAGTTGTAAGCCATCCAGTGTGGATTCTGGGAAACACTCAGGACCTCTGCAAGAGCAGTAGGGTGTACCTTACCACAGCCATCTTCCAGGTCCTTGAGTCCTCATATTTAAAAAATTTTTAAAATATTTATCTGTGTTCGATTGTGTGCACACGCATGCACGCACACACACACATGAGTTCATGACGGTGTGCGTGCGTGTGTGTGTTGGGGGTGGGGAGGTGCACAGTCTATGGCACTTCTGTGGAGGTCAGAATCTTGTTTTCGAGACAGTCACTCTGGTTCGCTGCTGTGCTGCCTTGTGGACTTCTCAGGGTTTTCCTGACTGTTTTTCATCTCACTCTTGGAATGCTAGGAAAACTGACTGGAACCGCCTGACCCCTTTTACCTGCCTTGTCGTAATTCAAACACAGGTTAGAAGGCTTACGTGGCAAGCACTTTTAACCCATCAGCACTCCCTCCCTGACCTCAACCCATTTTCATTCTTTTGTTGTTTGTCCCTCTGTTTTGTCTTTGAGAGAAAAATATAGAAAGGCTGAACCACCAGCCTGGAGTTCAAATTACGAGTTAAGATGCAAGAAACTTATTTAAATTTGATTTCAATTTTTTAAAAGTAATTATCAAAATATATATGGGAGCATATATATTTTAAAGCTAGTTATTAAATGCATTTAGAAAGCAGTTCTTTGGGGCCTGGGCCATGAGTGCCTGTCATGCAAGTTTGAGACCCTGAGTTCTACCCACATAAAACACCAGGCATGTAATTTCAGCACTGGAGGGTCTGAGAGACTTTTTGACCAGCAAGTCTAGCTCAGTAAGTGGATTCTAGATTGTGTCGAGAGACCCTGTTTCAAATAACAAGGTCGACTGTCTCCTGAAGCATGGCGCTTGAGGTGAATCTCTGGCTTCTGCATGAGCATGCATACACATGCATATTGATACACATGCACCCTCCCACACATTAACACACACACACACACACACACACACACACACACACACACACACACACACACACATGATCATCCTTCTGGATAGGCAAGCCCAGGTAGTATTTGAGATGTTTCTGTAATCGAAAATTATTTTTTTTGCTTATCTGAAAGTTAATTTTACTCTATTCCGTGTATTTTTATTTGCCAAAGTGGGCAATGTGGTCCCTAAGGTCTCACAGCTAAGAATGGTCAGCTGGGAATCACCTTCCCTTTTTCTCCAGAAAAACTGACACCTCACCCTGTATGCCCAGGTTTGCAGTAATACTTGGGGAGATCGGAGCCCACAGCACAGTGGTTTGATTGTCCACTGAGGCCTGCGGCATCCCCACTTGAGAGTCTGTGGAAGCTGGGAGAGCAGTCACTGCTCCAGGTCCGGGTGCATGAATAGTTTTCTTTACTATGATCACATGCAGAGCCGGGATGTAACTCAGTTGGGAAAGCACCTGCCTAGCATCAAGGAAGCCCCTGGGTTTTATCCCCAGTACTGAATAAACCGGGTATGGTTGGAACATGGCCTGTATTCCCAGCTTGAGGCTGGTGAAGGCAAGTGAATCAAAAATTTAAGGTCATCCTTGGCTGTAGATCTAGCTCAAGGTCAAGCCAGGATATGGGAGATTCTGTCCTAAAGACAAAAAAGTTATTGCTGAGGGGATGCTGGGGAGGGAGAGGGGTCAGAGAGTTATAGGGGAAATAGCTAAGCAGGTAAATCGCTTGCTGTGTAATCATGAGGATTAGAATTCAGAGCCTCTGAACCCACATAGAAGCCAGGTGGAATGGGACAGCCCTACTTGTCATCCCAGTCCTTGGGAAGCAGAGACAGAATAGGTAGAGAAAGCTGGCTAGCCTGACTAGCTCAAATAGTGATGGGGAAGTCCATGCCTCAGTATATAAGGGGGAGAAGAGCCAGGAAGCAGCCTGATGTCAACTTTGGGGCTCTGCACACACATAGGCATGTGTACTCCCTCCATATACAGCACACAGACAGACAGACAGACACACACACACATATAGAATCAGAGACACACAGACACACACACAGAGACACACACAGTTCAGATATAGAATCAGAGACACACACACAGACACACAGACATACACAGGCACAAACACACAGACACACAGGCAGATACACAGGCAGACACACAGATACAGAGACACACACAGACATATACACAGACACACAGATATAGAATCAGAGGCACACACACAGATACCCACACACACAAACACAAGCACACACACACACAGACACACACACAGACACATACACATACAGACACAGAGACACAGAGATACACATACATACACATATCCACACACACAGACACACATACACACACATGCAGACACACATACACATATGCAGACACACACAGACACACATACAAACACACACAGGCACACACATACAAACACACATACATAGACACAAACACACAGACATACATATAGATATACAGACACGCAGACACACACATATGCAGACACACATACAGTTACAAGCACGGAGACACACATACACATGCAAAAAGAAGAGGAGGAGGAGGATAAGAAGAAAAGAAACACCCAAGAGGAAATAAGCATATAACTTAGAAGTCTGGAGACTAAAAGTAGAAAAAGTCAGGCATCAGCAAGGTCTGGCTTAGCTGCATTGCCTCCTGGTGGGAGTCTGTGTGTAGTCTCTCTCCCTCTCCTTGCAGGAACTAGCAAGATAGCTTGGAGGGGAAAGGTGCGAATAACATGACTTCAATCCCCTGAGAGCCACACGGTAAAAGAAGAGAGGCAACTGCAGTTTGTACCCTGACCTGTGTCACGCTCAGTGGCACATGGGCACCTACCTCCTACACAAAATAAATAATTTTTTTAAATTTAAAGAGAATTGTATGATGGGAGGTCATATTAAGTTTCTAACTCTCTTGATACCATTAACCCAGCATGTTGGGCTTAGAGTCCCTATGTGAGTCGGGGGAGTCCTGGGGTCAGAACTGAGACTTGGACCTGGGTTTTTAAACTCCTCACTTTAGAACAGGATTAAAAAAAAAAAAAAAAAAAACAAAACCAAACCAAACAAACAAAAAACCCCACGGGCATCTGGATGTTTACTAAGAGCTGTCTTTACTGAGCGCTGGCTGCATTCCAGGCACTAGAGGTAAGATGTGATTTACCCTTGTGATTCCCCCCCCCCCCAGTGCTTTTCATTCATAATGATCAGTCTCAGAAGCGATTCAAGAGAGAATCCTTAAGGAATAATGGTATTTCTTTGAGAGCGCAGTGTGCCAAGGTAAATTATGAGCATGTTCAAGGCCGAGGCAAAGGGAAAGGTTTTATTAGCAGGGGATGGAGAGGCTGGGGGCCTGAGAGTTGGCCCAGCAGTAAAGAGTCCTTTCTTCTCTTGCAGAGGATTGTTCCCTGTGCCCACAGATAGGACTGTCACAAATGCTGGCTCCAGCTCCGGGGGATCCAACACCCTCGGTAGGTATTGCATGCGCATGAACACACACGCACATGCACACACACACACACACATACACACACACATGCACATATACACACACACATACACACACACATACACGCACACAGACACACACGCACATACACATACACACACATGCACACACACAGACACAGACACATATACACACGCACACACACACATACACACACATACACATACACACACACACACGCACACAGACACACACACATATACACACGCACATACACATACATACACACGCACACACATACACGCACACAGACACACACACATATACACACACACAGACACAGACACATACACACACGCACACACACATGCACACACACAGACACACACATACACATACACACACACGCACACAGACACACACATATACCCACACATATACACACACACGCATATACACACACAGACACACACACACACATGCACACACACAGACACAGACACATACACACACGCACACACACATGCACACACACAGACACACACATACACATACACACACGCACACAGACACACACACATACACACACGCACACACACACACACACACACACAAACACGTGTGGGGGGGCATGGGGATTAAGAAAAGGGAAAACTAGATGGGTGCTTCTTCCATACAAAGCTCATTGGTTTTGAGACTTGACTGAGTTACTGGCATCAACTCACTGGTGGAGAAGCTGTTGTAGAAAGAATTCTGTCAGACCATGTCAGTATGCTGAAGGTAGGGTACATTGCACAAATATGTGCACAGATGAAAGGTGTGTAGAGCCTGGTGGAGTGGGGGGGTGGGTCAAGAAGGAATTTCTTATATAGGAAATGCCTGTCTCGGCCACCAGCCACGAATTCTTGCTTTTAAAATTTGTTGTTTGCTTATTTTGTGTGTACCTGCGCCTGTGCCTGCAGGAGGTGCAGTGCCCGTGGAGACCAGAAGAGGGCATCAGATCCTCTGGGGCTGCTCTTACAGGCAGCTGTGAGTCACTATGTGAGTTATGGAGCCAGAGTTCGGGTCCTCTGGATGAGTAGTAGCAGTTACTCTTAACCGCTAAGCCATGTCGCCAGCTCTGATTTTATGTGTGTGCGTGCTGCATGCATAAAGAAGTCAGAGAGTAAATATATCTTCCAGATGTCAGTTCTCTCCTGCTGTGCGGCACCCTGGGATGAAGCTTATGTCCTCAGGAGGTTTTTTTTTTTTTTTTAAATCTGTGGCCAGCTCACCAGCTCCTTTCCACCCTTTCTTAAAAAGGACTTTTGTAGGGCCAACAGCATGGCTTGGTGGGTAGAGCCATTTGCTGTCAAGCAAATGACCTAAGTTTGATCCCCAGGATGTACATGATAGAAAGAAAACCCAGACTGGACGTTAGTGCTGTGGCTCCCCTCCAGAAAACAAGTTTTAAAATACTCTATTCATCTTCCTGTGAGACTCCTAACAGTGGAAGCAGGAGCTGTCTCTAACTCTGTTGCTTGCCTCTGGGACCTTTTCCTCCTACTGGGTTGCCTTGTGTAGCCTTAGTAGAAGAGGATGAGTGCAATCTTGATATGCCACGACTGGTCAATATCCATGGAGGCCTGCGGGTTTCTGAAGAGAAATGGAGGAAGAGTGGGTGGAGGGGCTAGGAGGGGGCGGTGGGAGGAGAGGAGGAAAGGGAAACTGTGGTTTGGATGTAAAATAAATAAAATTAAAATAAAAAAATAGTTTAAAAAGAAGGACCCCAGGGGTCTGGGCTCCGAATGGCTCTACCTTGCCAAGCATAGAGTATACCAGACACTGTCCAGTGATTATCTCATTGACCTTCTAAGAGGGAGGCTTTGCTGATATCGTTTTCCTATTAGGAACATGGAGTCTGAGGACATTTCATCGCCTGCCTGAGGTCACCGAGCTGTAGAGCTAAGGATTTAAACCCAGACTGTCTGGCTCCATACTCCTAGTGCTCCTCCTTATAACTCATGCAGTATTTCGTTCTCTCACCATGAAGAGAAAGAGTGTCTCAGAGGTGAAGACTACAGCCCCAGTTAATGAAGGTGAGAGACACATGTTTAGGAAAAGGCAGGTTTGAGTAGTGGGGACCCCCTAGACCTGACTGATGGAGTTTAGATGTGAGATGCTTCCCGTTCACTGCCCCCTGCACACCCCTAAATATCTGCTCTCAGAATTTTCCTTAACTATTTTGGTTAATTGTCTACTGCTGTGATAAAACACCATGACCAAGGCACCTTATAGATTTAGGTGAATGGGTGTCCTCTGGGTAATTCTTTGGGGCATCTCTGAGCTAGTAGAACACTTTCAGAGTCAAATGTCGGGATCAGTTGCTAAATTTATCCACCCTTACCCCACCATGTGGATGTATGACTTTCTGAATCCAGTTCTGCCCTTTCACCACGTGAGTCCCAGGGATCAAACTCAGGTCCTTAGTCCTAGAAGTCCATGCCTTTTATCCGATAAGACATCCGGTTGGCCGGGCACAACAATGTCTAATGTACAAGAGATGTCTCAATTTAAAGTTGTATTGCCTCTCCTTCCTTAGCAGCCCAAGTCTTTCCCTGGAAGTGTGCTTTCCAGTTTCTTGTGCTATTCAGAAAGTGCTACATTCATAATCAAGTATTTGTGCATCCTTACTATATAGGCATACTTTTCCACACATGTGGTAGCCTACCATGGGTACCACTGAGGGTCATGGTTTGCTCTGAACAATCAAATACCCACCTGGAATGTAGGACAGGGCTTAGTACACGGCGTTTGTTCCCTGTAGAGCATTTCTTGTGAATGGGTTTTCCTACTCTTAAAAGCCAGAGTGGTCTCATGACTTCTTCTTCCCCCTCCACCAGCCTTACCTTCACCAAATCCTGATCAGACACCAAACCAGCTCTCTGAAAAGAAGCGAAGAATTCCAACCACATCTTTGCCAACCTGGTACAAGGTAAGCTGTTGACCAGAAACTAGCTTGGTCTGGAGAAGGCTAGGACAGTCCCACCTTTCTCCCCTGCTTGTACATACATTGTACCTTCAAAGGACCACCCAATGGGAGGGATTTTCCTAAGAGAGGCTCCCCCCCACTTCCTAATTTCCATCTCTGATAGGATGACACCAACTTCATAATTTTCCTCCTTCTCTTTCCTTAAGATTGATTTTGTTTTCGCCATGTGTATGTGTGTATATATGCGCATGTGAAGGCAGTGCCCTGGGAGCCAGAAGAGGACGCCAGACCCCTAGAGCTTGAGTTCCAGGTGGTTGTGAGCTGCCAGACTTGACTATTGGGAACTCAACTCTGATCTCCTGCATGAACAGCGAGCGCTCTTAACCACCTAGTTATCGCTGATATGAAGCCCTTGCTTCATTTTCTTTGTAGCAGTTTTTGCCATCTGGCAATATGTTATATTTTTAACTTGTTCGTTGCTTATCTGCTCTTCTCCATCTGCAAAGGGTGGGGACCTTGTCTTTTGTTGACTGGCTGATAGATCCCCTTTTCTCAGATAGGATGTGTTGAATGGCGGAGACTGAAAGGTCTTGGTGGGAGGGGGTGCCATTTTCAAGGGGAGAATACCAAAGCAGATTGTCCTTTGGGGAGGGTGTGTGTGAAATGTTTATTAATGCTGCGGATAGACAGCAGCACTGCAGGGCCTCTGAGGATGGTTCAGACCCAAGAGGCAGAGTAGGGAAGCAGAGGCCCCTTCCTATAGATCTCCAAGGAAGAAGGAAGTTTAACAACGTGAGCCCACACGTAGAGCAGGGGAAGAGAAGGGAGTTTTGCAGAAGGAATGCAGGACTACTATTCTGGGAGTGAAGAGGGCACATCTCATGATTTGTATCTATTATACTCATGGTCTTTTTCCATTGGTAGCCTGAGATCTGTGAACTCCCCCAGGGAAGCAAGAATGATGCCCACCATTCTCCTTGAAGCTGGGGACCTGGAGACAGTCTGGGTGCTTGGTTAGATGTTCACAAATAGGCTCTCCCTCAGTGGGAAGCGTGCTCCTTTCTTTACAGATGAAGGAGAGACTGTTGCAGGCCCAGGCGAGTCTGGAGTTTAGCAAGCACTTGGTGTATGGGTGGAGTGAGTGAATGGACAGTGGATTAATGAGTGCACAGATGAAGGAATGGGTTAGTGAATGGCTCTTCTGAAGCTGTCGGCCTTGACATAATCCACCTGGAATCCACACTTCCTCCTTATTCTGGCGCTTCCGTTTTTTTTTTTTTTTTTTCTTTAGGAACACCTTGTCTTCCAACCACTTTGGATGAAGCTGATATCTTTAAAAAAATTTTTTTAAGTTAACGACTTTAACTATGTTATCCAATCATTTGGTTTAGCATCATTTTCTTTGACAATTCCACACATATATAGAGAGTATCGTGAGCATATCCATACACACATCCATTGTCCTTTCCTGGCCCCCTCCCATTACTGCTTGCCAACTAGAATCACCCCGAGCCCCTTCTACTTTTGTGTCTGTTTTGGTCCATGAATGGAATTAGGGTTGTTTGCATTAGCATGGGTGCGGGGTTATTTACTGTAGTGTGGGACATTTACTGGTGCTCATACCACCAAAAAAAAAAAAAATCGACATTCCCCTCCCCTGGCAAACATTAACCACCTATAGCTCCTGAGGGACAGCTGGGGCCTCATGATCCCCCTCCCTGCTATAATTATGGGATGTTGATGGGCCTACTCTTGTGCAGGTATCCACAACTGCTGTGTGTTCATGAGTGCAACGGCCATGTCATGTCCAGAAGACAGCGTTTCACAGCTCTCTGCTCCATCCTCCAGCTCTTACCTTCTTTCCACCTCCCTCTTCTGCAGTGTTCCCTGGGCCATGGATGGGGTGATGTAGGGAGAGGTTGGTCTGAACCTCACCCCACTTCCAGGCTTACTCAGGGTCATAGTGATTGAGTCAAGGCCAGGCGTGTGGCTCAGTCCCGACCAGTGAGAACTGGTCTTGAGACTGCGTTGACCTCAGGGTTGCTTAAGCTGCTGGGACAGAATCCTGGAGGGGCACTGTGGCAAATGAGAGTTCCTGAGGAGAGATGGGGAGAGATGGGCAGCCATCAGCAAGTCTGAAGTACCTGCAGGCTCACGTGGGCTTCTGTTCAGCAACTGGAGGACTGGACTGTTTTTCCTAATAGCAGCAGCAACATACACATATACACACAATGCACATACAGACACACACACACATGTACACGCATACATATATACATACATACATATACACACCCACATATATATACACATACATATATACACCCATATATACATACACACCATATATGTACATGTACACACTGTATACATATACAGTCACAGAGACATACCCACTATACACATACATATACACATACACCACACACACAGAAATTATACACGTATACACATACACATATACATATACATTATACACATACACACAAATAGTATACACATACCCATATACACATACATGCGCATGTATATACACATACCCAGATACATATACATATCAGACATACATATATGAATACACATACTACACATACACAGACACATATACATACATATACACATATACAGACTACACTCAAACATATACATACACATATACATACACATATACATACACATACACATACACATTGGACACATACATAAACACATATGAGTACCCACTCTACACATATACACACATAGCCACTGTGCACACATACACATACACATACACATACACAACACAGATATACACACCTGCATATATATATACCACATATGCATACACATATCCATCATACATATACACCACACAGACATATTACACAGATACACAGACATACTACACAGATACACAGACATACATATACACCACGCACACATACACATACACAGAAACAATAATTTAAAACTCACAGGGAAGCTATAAGAAGTGCACAAAGGTCACCCAATGTCTGGAATTTGCTGACATTTCTCCTATTGCCTTGCCATCTGCATACTTATTTTCAAAGCCATTGAGAATAGAGTACACACTGTAGCCCTCGCCTCTTACATTAGTTCGTGTTTTAGTGACCACTGTTTTCAATGCTGGAGGCTGAACTGTACTGTTAGTCACTCTTCCCATCTCACAGAGATGGGGACAGAGGCATGGGGAGTCACTCACTCGAAGACCCCCAGCTCTTGGTGGTCAGGGAGATTCAAACCCAAGACCCTGGCCCTGACTCCACATGCCTCACAGAGTGCTCACTCTAACAACTACAGTGCTAACCTTCTCCCCTTCTTTCTGTGTTCTTTCCTCTTGAAGCTGTTTTCCTTCGCTGCTCACCCCCTGAGGGACCTGCTCTGCTCTGTCTGCTCTCCTCTGCCTCCTCCTCGTCACTGGAGCTCCAACTGTTGTCTACTCTTTCAAGCATGTGGAGAGGTCTCCGTGGCATGATGCTCTTCTAACACCAGGCCACATTGGGATGCCCCTGAGGCCATGTCTAGGCCCCTCCTCCCTGCTCTACACTGTGTACTCTAGGAGGACATACATTTGGCTGTGGCCATGTGAGGTGTTTGATAGAATGGCGCTGTTGTCCTTCCATGTTAGTCTGTGTGCTAGCATCCGAGGCTGGCCAAACCAGGGACCTTTGATCTTGTTCTTCCTCAGGAAGCTGGGGAGGGTTCACCCCAGTTCAGTCCATGATCTGAACCAACAGAAGCGGGGTATAGGAAACAAACCTTTGGTCTTTTCTTTGGTCCTTCTAAAAGTAAATTTGGGGCCAGCGAGACGGCTCAGTGAGTAAGGGTGCCTTTCAATACCCACTCTTTGTCAGTGAGCCATCTCTCCAGCCCCTGATTATTGAACATTAAAAAAAACTTATGTCATAGGTTTCCAATATCCCGTTAGCCAAACCTGGGTTCAGAATGGGAAGAGAATGCATAACCACACACCCCTAGTTTCATTTCTATTGCTGTGATAAAATACTGCGACAAGAAGCAGCTGAAGGGGAAAGTTTATTTGACAGACCATTAGTATGGGGAAGTCAAGGCAGGAACTTGAAATATCCAACCCACCATCAAGGGCAGAGAAAGGAATGTACGTACATTGCCTGCTTGCTTAGCACTCAGCCAGATTTCTCTACTCTTATACTGTCCAAAGCCAAGACTAGAAATGGTGCATGCACACACAGACTGCATTTTCCCAGCCTAATGAACTCAATTATGATATCCACCCCCTTTCCACTCCTCACAGACCAACCTGATCTGGACAGCTCCTTGTTGAGACTCTTCCTGGGTTTTTCTAGGCCTTGTCAAGTTAGTAACTAAAACAAATGAGCACACTGAGGGCCAGAGAACTGGTTAGCAGTTAAGACCACTTGTGTCTCTTGCAGAGGACCTGAATTTGGTTCCCTGCACTTATATTAGGGCAATTCACAATGGCCTATGACTCTAGTTCCAGGGGAGTTGAGATCCTCTTCTGACCTTTACAAGCACCTGCACACATGTGACTTAAACCACATAAACATACCCATATACATTTACACACACACATACACACACATAACCATACACACACACACACACACACACACACACACACACACACACACACACACACACACACACACACAAATGGTACGGACCTAGTACAAAGTGAGGAGGTACCAGGGCTATCTCCGAAGTCTGCAACGGTGTAGAATTCTGAATACAGCCCAAACTCCCACTTCTTTGCATCTACTCTCCTGGGCCAAGGGAAAGACGAGGCCTCGTATGAGCGGTAGTGGGACTTTGGTGTTATAGGAACCAGTGATCTTCAAAGATGTAGCTGTGTACTTCAGCCAGAAAGAGTGGCAGCTACTGGAGCCTGCTCAGAAGGACCTGTACAAGGATGTGATGCTGGAGAACTACGGGAACCTGATCTCTGTGGGTAAGGATGACTTCCTCACAGTTCATACTGGCCTCGTGAGAGCCTGTGGGTCTCGATTCTGAGAGGCTGTGGTTTGTAGGGATGAAAGCTACCATCAGACTAAATTCAGACACTGCAAATTGGACGCTGTTGGTGGCTTCCTATACACGGTGCTTTTCAAAAGCCCTCGGCTTCAGAAGCTCAGTGTTTAACTCATATGCAGAATAGAAGCTGGAATGTGTTGGGAATGGGTGACTATTCCTCTCCCTCCCAGTTTCTCACCTTCACTGACAGATCTGGCTTAAGTCACAGGAGCCCAGTTAAGCCAATCCTGATGATCAGTGGGTTAAAAAATGGGCTCATTGGAGGATATGGTTGCGAGTTGGTCTTTTGGACTATTAACATGATAGGGAGGCAGGGGCAGGACAGGGTGAAAGACGTGATTGCCTCCACATTCCAGCTGGCTGTTCTTTGTGAAATCTCCCTCCTTTCTATGAAAACATTTGTTTTGAAATGTGATTCCTGGGAGGCATGAAAAAGTTTATCTTCTTCCTCTTCTTTTTCTGTGGGACAGAATATTATATTTTTAAGCCAAAGTTGATCACCAGATTGGAGCAAGGAATTGACCTTTTTGCCAAAGAGAATGATACTCCTGGAGACCCCCAGCAAGGTGAGGCGGGAGTCAGCAGAAGTGACACCTCTGCAGGTTAGTTGGAGGGACATTGCTAACGTCTCTGTAAGCTATCGTCTTAGTTAGGGTTTTACTGCCGTGAACAGACACCATGACCAAGACAACTCTTATAAGGATGACATTTAATTGGGGCTGGCTTACAGGTTCAGAGGTTCAGTCCATTATCATCAATACAGGCACATGGCAGCATCCAGGCAGGCATGGCATAGGAGGAGCTGAGACTTCTACATCTTCATCCGAAGGCTGCTAGAAGATTGACTGCCATGTGGTTAGGATAAAGGTCTCTTTGTCTACCCCAACAGTGACATATTTTCTCCAACAAGGCCACACCTACTAATAGTGCCACTCCCTAGGCCAAGCATATTCAAACCACCACAGCTTTGATTCCTGACCTCCACCCCACTGGGGAGATGACAGGGTTCGATTCATTTGAGGCAAACTTTACCTTTCTGCCATCCCCAGAGATGTTTGCACTCTCCAGTTTGGTACCACACGTTTTCCTTCTCCCTTGTCCTCTGGGGTTGCAGGTGACAATGACAGCCTGACTCTAAACTTTTATACTGGATCTCTCCTCTGCAAATGGTGATTCTCCACTGTGTTTCAATTATTGCTCCCACCAGAACATTTTGCTTTTTATTTTTTAACTGTGTGCATGCGTGTGTGTGCACATGTCAGTGTGTGTGCTGTGTTCTCATGAAGGTACACTTAGAGACCAGAATGAGACATCAAGTGTCTTCTGCCATTTTATTTTATTAAGACAGAGCCTCTCACTGAGCTAGAAGTGAACCTTTCTGGTTAGGCTGCCCAGCTAGTAAGTTCTCAGAATCCTTCTGTCTCTGCCCCCTAATGATGATATTACAGGCATGTAGCTATGCTTAGGATTTTAGTGGGTGCTGGGGATTTGAACTCAGTCCCTTATGCTTACAGATCAAGTGCTCTACCCGTGGAGCCATCACCCCAGCCCCTAACTTTCCTTTTTGTGTCTATAGCTCAGTGTCTTAATTATTTAAAAGATATTAATATCATTTTTTTAGCAGATTGGTTCCTACCTGATCTTAAGCTTTTAAAAACAATCCTACGTTGACTTACAAAAATAACAGTGCCTTTCTGAATCAGATTATCATTACCAACCACTTCTGAACCTCAAGAATCCATGTAGATGGTATTCATTAAGATAATATATGCAAGTGGAGTGAGGATGAAACAGACTTGCTGTTTCTAGCCTGAACTTGTTCTTGGAATCCTCCTGCCTCAGCTCCTAAGTGCTGGGATTATAGACACACAATGTCACACTCAACTAATATATGCATTTAAGAATTCCAAGTTGTGGAAAGTGGTGCTCATTAGAAATAATGACCTTGGGACAGTGAGATGGCATACTGGGTAAGGGTCCTTGCTTCTAAGACTGATAACCTGAATTCAATCCCTGGGATCCACATGGTGGAAGGACTATCAACAAGTTGATGTCCTGTTAGGCATATTTATGATCTGGTTATTATTTCATTTGGATGTGAGATGTGATTTGTGCCAAGTTGACAAGGGGTATCTTGTGATGGCTATTCTTGGTTGTCAGCTTGACTACATCTGGGATGACTACCACATTGTCCTCTGACCTGAACAGATGTGTAGTGCTGTACACATGCCCATATCCACACTCAAACAATAAATGTGATTTTACAAGCAACGATCTTGGTGCACACCTTTAATCCCAGCACTAGGGAGGCAGAGGCAGACACATGATCTCCACAAGTTGGAGTCCAGCCTGATCTACAGGGTGAGTTCCAGGACAGCCAAAACTACACAGTGATATCCTTACTCAAAACAAAACAAAGCAAAACAAACCACCGATACTCTTTCTTAGTCTAGCTTCTAATTCTCTTATTTTAGTCTTTTCTTTTGCTTTTAAAGTTGCATATAAAGTAACAGGCTTCATTATGACATTTTCTGACGTACTTCTTGTCAGTAGCTCCCCTTCTGCATTTGCAGTCAGATGTCTTCTGTCACTTTCCTTTCTCTCCCTCCCTCCCTCCCTCCCTCCCTCCCTCCCTCCCTCCCTCCCTCCTTCCCTCCTTCCCAGTCTTCCCTCCTCTGGTGGTCTCCTTTCTAGTTTCATGACTTACGCCCACCCACTCCCACGCATGTGTACATATGCATGCAGGAAGATTGAAAATATGCAATTTTTGGTCCTTCAACAATTTTGCCTTGTTTTTCATAACATGATAGTTTTCTGTCCTTTTTAGAAAAAAAAATTTCATTATGTTACCTGTCTCATGTATCATGTTTAAGACAAATGATCCTAGCACCTATTCACTATGACTGAAATTTGAAGTAGGAACGTTGTGGTGGATGGTGTTGTGGCTGTTAGGACAAAGAAGGTCCAGGTGACTTATGCTTACCTGTGTAAATCTGATGTCTGGAAGTCCAGTTTTGGGGTACAAGCATGACCGAGCCCTAGAGAGAGCCTTTTTTTTTTTGGATTGCACACACCAGTTTCTTCTATATGTGCTTACATGATCTAAATAGGTCTAGAAAGATCTCTGGCCTTTTATTAAAACACTAATCCCATTCACGAGGGGTTCATTCTCATGACATAACTCCAGGGCCCTACTTTCATGGGTCATTATATTAAGGATTGATCAGGAATGACACCAACATTAAGTTAATAACAGAAATAGAACATTGAGAACTCCCGTGGTCTTCTGGTGGAAGTACTGGTTGGTAGAGGTATTTAGGAGAAAATAACCATTAGCCAGTATCCACTAGAATTGAACAAATATGAGCATCCCAACAACTGCAGTCCCAAGATATAAACAGGATACAAATGTGTACTTAGAGTACTTCAAACTGAGGTCTAGCCAAATGCCAATTAGTGAGAAAGTAATGAAATATATATTTGGTAATTTGTATAAAAATATTATAAACAATGCAAATGAGAGAGAACCATGGTACAAAATCACATTGGTCACTCTAGCACAAAGGACATTAACTACAAAAGGCCAGATCCTTAAGAGTGCATATTGTAGCTGCATTTAAAATGGCTAAGACAAAACTAATCTACACTGTTAGAAGCCAAGGTTTGGGCAGGGAGACGGCTCAGTAGGTAAGGGCACATGCCACCAAGCCTGACAAACTGCATTGGTTGGATCCCAGAACCCGTATGGTGAAAGGAGGGAGCTTCTAACTTCCACATGTAAACTGTGGCATAGCCTGTACACCCCACCCCCCTTTGATACATACATCCCAAGAATGTGAAGACAATGAAGAGGCAGAAAATGAGAGGGGGCTGGGGTAGAAATGATTACCAACCTACTTCTAATCTTAACCTGGAGGCCACAGACATGGATATGTTTGGTCTGTAAGCACCAAAGGAGCAAATGTTTTACATTTTATACTTATTGTACACACATTATACTCTAGCTACTGGTAAGCATTTTTCATTAAAACAAAACCAGACATGAAACCTATTTCTGTTCTAAATCTCCTGCATGGAGCTGGAGAAATGGCTCTGTAGTTAAGAGTGTTTACTCTTCTCCCAAGGACCAGGAATCAGTTCCCGGAACCCATGTCAGGCAAGTCGACTGCCTGTCATGTTATGTCCAAGACATCTGGTGTCCTCTTGTGCGCACAGGCACCTGCACTTACGTGCATATACCTATATAAAAACACTTGCACACACACACACACACACACACACACAGAGAGAGAGAGAGAGAGAGAGAGAGAGAGAGAGAGAGAGAGAGAGAGAGACTCTCTCTTTTAAAAAGATTTTCAAACCTTTAAATCTCCTACAGGGAAGAAGACGGGGAATAATTCCACAAAGGCAGAAACCCGGAAGCCAGATAACTCTAAGAACGTGTCACAGGAGAAGCTGAAGAAGGCAGATCAAGGGGGTGGTTCCCAGAATTTGAGAGCAGAAAAGACCTCAAAAAGTGATGACAGGCCATCTCAAAATAAGGAGAAGAGTGACTCAACTTCGACTACAGAAGCAGGCAAAACCACCAATCCTGGCAATCAGGAGAATGAATCTGCAGCCCCGGGGACATCTTCGAGTCAAACACCATCAACTACAGCACCACAGAGCACTCCTCCAGAAAAGTCGACATCAGGGAAAGATGGTCAAGGAAAATCACCTAACACCAGCAGTTCCACAAACCCAAAGCGCAAGCCTGCCCGACAAGGTAAAAACCACTTTAAATGCAAGGAATGTGGGAAAACCTTCAACCAGACCCTCCACCTCGTGGAGCATGAGCGAATCCACACGGGAGAGAAACCCCACAAGTGCGACACGTGCGGCAAATCTTTCCGGCACCTCTCCTACTTCCTCACACACTACCGAATTCACACGGGCGTGAGACCATACAAGTGTAAGGAGTGTGGGAAAGCCTTCAACAGCAGCTCCACTCTCAACAATCATTGCAGGATCCACTCAGGCGAGAAACCCTTCAAATGCGACGAGTGTGGGAAAACCTTCAAGCAGAGCACGAAGCTCACCCGTCACCAACGGATTCACACCGGGGAGAAACCCTACAAGTGTGGAGAGTGTAACAAGTGCTTTGGCCGCAGCTCGTCCCTGAGGGAGCACAAGAGGATTCATACCGGAGAGAAGCCATACCGCTGTCAGGTGTGTGGGAAAACCTTCAGGGTCAACTCACATCTTTCAGAGCATCAGCGGCTCCATTTAAAGGTGAAGCCCTACAAGTGTGATAAGTGCGGGAAGCACTTCCGAAACAGCTCGTACTTGTCGGAACACAAGCAGATCCATGTGCCCGGGGCCCGAGTGGACTGCCCAGAATGTGGGAAAGTCTTCGCTTGCAAAGTAGCCCTTCTCAAGCACCAGAAGAGACACGAGGCGAACTCCAGGTATCGGTGCAAGGGATGTGGAAAGACTTTTAGGTGTAAGTCAAGCATCCAAAGGCATGAGAGGCTGCACGCTGGGGAGAAACCTTTTGTGTGCACTAAGTGTGACAAAGGTTTCACTGACAAAACTACACTGAATAATCACTTGAAAATCCACTCTGGAGATAGGCCGGATCCATGTGCCCAGTGCGGGAGAACCTTTAAAAAACTGGCTACCCTGTTGATTCACCAGAAAAAGCATAATAAGAAGAAACCCACAGATGAATAAAAGACCTTTCACCAGAACTCACATTTGGGTCTTTGGGACAAAGTTAAGAGAAACGACATACGTGTACAGTTCCTCCATTTCTTAGTAGTTGTTTTTAAGTAAGCCGGTAGTTTTCTAGAAATGACTGTTTTTAACCCCTCCCCCTACTTCGAGCATTTGTGCAATATAAACAAACATTTTGCTGTTGTTACTATTCCAACAGACAGGTACTACCATCAACTGCATCTGTGGATAGAGGCAAAGGATCCACAAATACCCCACAATGTACTAAACAGACTCCCTTGCCTTCCAGCAACTAAGGAAAATGTGGCTGGCATTCAGATTTGAGATGAAATTCAGGTAGAGTTTTCTCTGCCAGCCACCACAGTAACCACTAACGAGGTATGGCCATTTAAATATCAAAATGAGGTAAACATTTAAATGCAAACACTGATATGATGAATCATTGATATTCCCAATCCTCAATGGCCAGTGAACCTCGCTGAGGTTCGACATCTTCGACAGTTAACGTTTTCAACACCATGGAAGATTCTGTTCAGAACTGATCTTAATGAGCAACAATTCTTTCATGGGATGACCCCGAGGCAAACAGGACACAGCTTTGTGACACTGAATCTGTGCTTTATTTTATTTTATTTTATTTTATTTTAACAGCGGAATGTAGCATTTTGTAAGGTTTGTGAATGTTCTGGAGCCTGTGATATTTGGAGCTCTGGTTGGCCGGTGCTCCACCCGCAGGACTCCTACCCCATGTGTTCAGTAGGTTACTAATAACGTCGTTGATAACTGTGAGCATTTGTTGATCGCTATCTACCTATCAAGTATGGTGCTGAACTCTTTATGTGAATTGGCAGAGCTAATTTTCACCAGAGTCCTATGAGATAAGAACTGTTATGTACCTAACTTTCTGTTGAGAAAACCAACACTTTTTGTTCTCCTCTTTTTCTTCCTCTTCTTCCTCCTCCTCCTTTCTCTTCTTCTTTGATTATTTCTATTCTTTTTCTTTTATTCTTATTCTCCCCAAAGGACTCCTACCTCCATTGTGCCTTGGGCAGAATGATCAGTAGGTTATTAACAGTTATCACTGATACATTTGAGTGTTTATTGATGTCTTTCTACCTGTCAAATATGGTGCCGAAATCTTTACATGAACTATATCAGTTAATCAATCCCACCAGTCATATGAAATAAGTATTATGTACCTAATTTTCATTTTATTTTATTTTTTGAGGCAGAGTCTCACTATGTAGCCCAGACGAGCCTCAAACTTGTGACATTCTTCCTGCCTCAGCTTTTCCAGAGCTGGGATGACAGGTGTGAACCACCATGCCCAGCTGAGTTGCTTTGTTAGGATGGGTTATTTACAATTTGCACTTAAAGAAGACTACATTGCTATTTTTATATTGCACTCTTTCAAATAGATAAGATTTATTATATGTTAGCGTAAAATGTGTCTTTAAAATGCTTGTATGTGTGTGTGTTTGTGCAGTGTGTGTGTGTGTGTGTGTGTGTGTGTGTGCGCGTGTGTTTGCATTTTTGTTTAAACAGCTCCTGACAGCAGAATGCAGGAGCTGGGACAGAGGTCAGTAAATCATGGAGTGTACAGAATTAGGTGGATCTAGCCATAGCTACTTGGAAGGTTTTGGTACGTGCCACACAGACTCATTTATGAATTTTCTGTCCAATGGTTGTTGGGAGGCATGCGAAGCCATCATCGAGTTATTGGAACAGAGGCCTTTCACATCTCATGAAGCTGAAAATATTTTCTCTGTGATCCTTGATGGAAAAACATTGGTTGGCAAACTCTGAATGCCAAATGAGCTAAAATGGATCGAGCCTCTCACTTCCATGGTGCCTTGGGCAGGATGTTTAATTGGTTACTAATGACGTCACTGATAACTGTGAGCATTTACTCACTGAGTTTGGTGCTGAACTCTGTGTGTGGATTAGCAGAGCTAATTCTCATTGGAGTCCTGTGAGATAAGATCTGCTGTGTACCGAATTTTCTGTTGACAAAACCAAGGCTTTTCTTTAAGAGTAGCTATTTCCCTTCTCTTCTCCTATCCTTCATTTTACTTTTTATTAATCTTTTTAACTTACAGGACTCCTACCTCCATTGTGCCTTGGGCAGAATGATCAGTAGGTTATTAACAGTTATCACTGATACATTTGAGTGTTTATTGATGTCTTTCTACCTATCAAATATGGTGCTGGAATCTTTACGTGAATTATATCAGTTAATCAATCCTACCAGTCATATGAAATAAGTATTATGTACCTATTTTTTTTTTGAGGCAGAGTCTCACTATGTAGCCTAGACGAGCCTCCAACTTGTGACATTCTTCCTGCCCCAGCTTTTCCAGAGCTGGGATGACAGGTGTGAACCACCATGCCCGGCAAGCTGCTTTGTGAGGATGGCTTATTTACAATTTTGCACTTAAATAAGGCTGCATTGCTGTTTTTATATTGCACTCTTTCAAATAGATAAGATTTTATTATATATTTGCAGAAAATGTGCCTTAAATTTTTGTAATATATATGTTCATATGTTCACATAGATATGAACTTGTATTTCTGTTGTCTCCTGACGGCAGAAAGCAGGAGCTGAAACAGAGCTCAGTAAATCATGGACTGTACAGACCTAGGTGAATCTAGCCACAACCTGCCGGAAAAAGTTTTGGTACACATCACGTACACTTGTTTATGGATTGTCTATCCAGTGGATGCTTTGAGGCTTACGAAGGCAGTATCGAGGCATTGGAACAGACAGCCAGCATCTCATGAAGCTGAGAGGAGTGTATGGCCAGTGGAAAGTTGGCTAGTCACCTCTTAATGGCTAGGTAACTGGAACGAATTACAGAGGAAGTGTTTTGGAAAAAAGCGAAGGCTGACTCTAAGGTGGCCTCACCAGAACTCTTGTGCCATCTCTCTGGGGGTTGATGATATATGGTATTGCAATCCAATACAGATCATCTGTGTGTTTGTGGGCATGGCCATGTCTCTGCATATTAGAAGACAAGTTTTGGAGCCGTGGAGATGGTTCAGTGGTTAAAGCTCTTGCCAGGAAAGTGTGAAGACCCAAGTTCAAGTTCATGTCTCCAGAACCCATGCCAGGTGGGTATAGCTCCAGGCTCCAAAGAAGAAGGAGATGAGCTTGCTGAGCGGGCTAGCTCGGGAGACTAGCCACAGCAGGGTTCTGGATTTGATTGAGAGGCAGGCCCTGCTCCAGTGAACAAGGCGGAAGAGTAACAGAGGATGATTCCTGACATCAATGTTGAACCTCTGTTTGCACTCTCTCCTACACGTATATGTGCATGTACATATGTAGACACACGTGCACACGTATACACATGTGCATGAAGATGGAAAAAGCCCAAATTAAATAAAAAGGACAAGTTCCACGAACAGCACTTGCCTGTATTAAATGTAAGTTCTAACCTGTTCCCACGTAAAAGTGCCAGCGACTGTATTCTCAGCTGGTTTTGTTCAGATGGCGGAACCTCAGCGCCCACAGTTCACGAAGCTCCGGGAGGCAATAACACCAGAATCCTCTACTGACTTCTTTACCAGACCCTCAGCCATGCTTGAAGGGTTTATTAGAAGACAGATATGTGGTGGTTTGCCCCACGATGCCAGCCAAGCCTATGACCTTCTGTGTGTTCCAAATGCAACCAATGGAGTTGGGGGCAAAGGTATAGTATGTTCCTAGACCCTCTCGCTTGTCTTTGTATCTTATTCAGGATAATTTCTTTCTACCCTTTGCTCTGCAAAGATTGGCGAGCACACAGATGTCTTCAGATGAGAGTAGAGAAGCCACCGATGAAGAAATCCCAGGACTCTGGTTGGAGCTATCTCTGGTCATGTGGCTACCTGACTCTTAAGAGCATCACAGGAGTGGGACCATGAAGTGTTATGTGGGGAGATGACTCCACGTGGTTTGTTATTTAACAGTGGTTGTTTTATGACTGTGAAATATCTGTATGTGAGTGGAACTGTATGGGGTTAGCTTCCCCTCATAAGAGAAGAAAGATACTTTTTGTTTCCTGAGATCCTTTTGGTTGCAAACAAGAATCCAGCTCACACTAGTTGAAATGAAGAGTCAAGCAGCAAAAGGAAATTGTGGACATGTGTGTCTGGGAGGGCTCCTTGCATGAAGGGTTCATGATAGGGAACCTCGATAGGAATCCAGAACTTGGTATAGCCAAGACATCTCTGGAGCTCTGTGTATTTCTCTGCATTGTCCTTCTTTCGATAGACTGGAACATTCTCCTTAATGAGGAAAGATGCCTACACAATGCAGGTATGATGTTCAAACTTAGAGGAAAGAGAATGTCTCTCTCCCAGGTATGTCTCAAAGAAGATCCCAGCTAGACTGCTGCAGTTGGGAAGTGAGCTGAGAACTGGTTGCTCCTTTCTTCTCCTTAAGTAACTGCAAGGAGAACCTAGCACTTTTGTAATCCTTTGAAGGTGGTATCTCCAGAGAGATGCTAGGGAGACAGGACCCATCTCTCGGCAGGAGCATGGACAGTGACCAGAGCCATTGAACAGCAACTTGGTTGAAGCTTTGCTAGCAATAGCATCCTCTGTCTTAAACACATTCTAATTCACAGCGTGTTTTTTCGGGGGGGGGAGGGGGGTTGGCTTATTTTTGCTTTGTTTTGTTTTTCATGATAAAAATATTGTATTCACAGGCTGGCAAAATAACTAAGCCAGTAAAGGTGCTTATCACTAAGCCTGACAACATGGGTTCAACCCCAGGGTTTCACACAATAGAAGGAGAGAATAGACTCTGGCAGGCTGTCTTCTAACCTCTGTCTGGTTGGGCACCCTGACTTTCACACAAGCACATTCATATACACACAATAAATAAATGTGATAAGCATGTATATTCTTCAATTTGTAATACATCTCTGGATATTATTCAAAGTACAGTCAAAAGGTATATAAAAAATTTGTTCTGACATTTATCTCAACAAAAATGTATATACCACAAATATTCAACAATGAAATGTGTGCTATACATTTTTTATTTTTATTTTTCCCTTTCTTTCTTTCTTTCTTTCTTTCTTTCTTTCTTTCTTTCTTTTTTTTTTTTGAGACAGGGTCTCTCTATGTAGTTCTGGCTGTCTTGGAATGTAGACCAGGCTGAGATCCTACCCTCTCTGCCTCCTAAGTACTGGACTTAAAAGCATGTACCACCACACCCAACTATATATGAATTATAATGCATGCACAAGAAAAATAAAAATAGACTTTTTGTCTGAAATTTTGTGTTTGTTTCCTCTATTAGTATTTTTTTAGTAATAGTCTTCCTTAATGCTTGGAAAATTTCATACATGTGCTTTATGTACATAAAGCATTTACATGGACAATATGTTTTGATCATATCTACTCTTTGCTCCAGTTCCCCTGGAACATCCCCCTCCACTTGCACACCCAATGCATCTCTCTCCCAGGTAAATATTTTTTTCCTTCTAAAGTCAATGAGTCCAATTAGTAGTGTCTTTATGCTCCTGAGAGTGGGGCCATCCCCTGGGGCACAGGCAATCTTACAGCGGTCCTAAATACTCAACAGTATATTGAATATTGAATATCAGCAATACTACTAAAGAAAAGTGACTCTACTGCCTCCAGTAGCCATCAACTGCCAACAGCGCCTCAGGAACCCCTCCTCCACCCATGCTTAATAGCTTAACTGTTTCCCCTGGTGCAGGTCTTGCACAGACGACCCCATTGCTGTGAGTTCTTACACTCGTGTCGTGCCCACAAGACAGCACTTCGCAGCACCCTCCTCATCTTCTAGTGTTTACATTCTTTTCACTCCCTTTCTCCACAATCCTCCCTAGCCATTAGGGCTCACAGATGGCCCATCTATTGTTGAGCACTCAGAGTGCCTTGCTCTCGGCACTTCAAACTCCTGATCAGCCACTGCGGAAAAAGAGCTTCTCTGACCAAGTGCAGAGTGGTACAATTCTGATTGGAGAGGCCCGGGAGCCGGGAGCGAGCTTTCTGGGCTCAGGCGTGTTTCAATCCCTTGAACGGGTGGGAGGGGCCATTTCCTGGGCTTGTCTAAGGTCATTTCATATGCTCGCCCGTTTCCATCATGGCATCTGGGTGTCTGTTGAATGTTCCCAGCTACCAGCACCACAGAGTTACGCAGAGCAAGCCGCTTGCGATGGCGAGGACTGTTGGGTGACAGTCTGTGTTCGGGGACGCTGTGGTAATTGAGGTATATAACAAATGACCTTTGCTGTGGGGCTACGGGTTACTGAAACCAGTAAGGCTTGGCAGACGCCAGTAAAGCTGGGCTGAAGCACTGGAAAGATCATCTCAGACAACTGTATCCCCAGGTTACAGTACAGCTAAATCAATTCTAGGGGAGTCTCTGGGTTGTGGGGCTCACGTGGGCATTCTAATAAGACAAGCCAGAAGGAACTCAGGAAGCTGGGGCTCACACTGAGGGAGTGAGTGAGTGAGGCTTTCCCCAGGAGCGCCAGTGTCTTAGTTCCTTTTCCTGTTATTGGGGATACTTTGGCAAAAGCATCTTTTGGGAGAAGAGGCATCAATTGGCTCACAACAGCTGGCTACAGTTCATTAATGTCGGGGTGTCAAAGCGGCCAGAACCTGAAGCGGCCAGTCACATCCACCCATAGTCAAGAGCAGAGGGAAATGAATTAATTAATTAGTGCATGCCAGTGTCCGACTCCCCTTCTTTTTTTTATTCAGTCCAGAGCCCAGTTTAAGACATGGTACCTCTCATATTCAGGGTGGGTCTTCCCACATCACTTAAACCAGTTCAAAATCCTCCTGGGCAGGAAAGAGGATGGCTCAGTAGGGAACAGCTCTTGTCACCATTGCAGATCAAAAATAGGATCCCAACGCCACACCCGGCAGCTCACAATGTCCTATAACTCAAGATCCAGGCCCTCCCCTAAGTTCTGTAGGCAAGACAATAATGTGGCATACACACGCACACACACACACTCACACACACACACACACACACACACACATGAACTTGCATGCACGCACACATGCACAAATTTGCACATACTAACACATCTCACAGACTGATCTAGTCTAGAGAATTCCTCACTAAGACTCCCTTCCAGGGGGATATTTCATGAGGTCCCATCCCCTAGACAAAGAGCTACAGGTAAAGGCAGGAGAGATGGCGCAGTGGTTTAGACCATGTACTGCTCTTCCACAGGACCCTGGTCTAGTTGCCAGGACTCACATGAGACACTATTACCTGTAGCTCCAATTCTAGAGGATCTAACATCCTCTTCTGGCCTCTGAGGGCACATACATAAACACCTGCACAGACACAAACATAATGTACAATTAAAAATAAAGAACAAAATTAAACAGAAACCATAGGCAAATAATGACTGCTGGGAGAGGGATAATTATCCTCTCCCAGGGATGAAACCCTAATTGGTTATGCAATACAAAGTGGTCAAGCCTAAAACCATATACACACAAACAAAAATAGATTCAGAGGTTTTATATTTGTGCATATGTACACACATACAGAAATACACAATGTACATAACAATAACAATCAAAGAAGAAGAGGCTATCAATTTAAGAGTGAGGAGGGAAATAGGAGAGGCCGGAAGAAATAAAGGGAAGTAGGGAGTGAAATAATTCTATTTTAATTTAAAAATATATGAATTTTTAAAGATCTTTTAAATATCTTACCAGTGTGAGAAATCTTTGATTCCTGTCTCACTCTCAAAGAAATGAACTTTATGGCTGACAAATTAAAAAAAAAAGACTCCTCTTGACAATATGTCAGTCGAAACTAACCATCACATCCAGATATAGGTCCCAAAGGATGTAAGAGGGTCCGGGTACCATGGTGGGAAATGGGACATTGTGGTGATTTGCATATGCTTTGCCCAGGAAATGACACTGCAGGAGGTGTGATCTTGTTGGAGGAAGTGTGGCACTGTGGGAGTGGGCTTTCAGACCCTCCGCCTAGCGGCCTGAAAACCAGTCATCTGCTGTTTGCCTTTGGAACTAGATGTACAACTCTCAGCTCCTTCAGCACCATGACTTCCTGGACACTGCTAGGCTCCCTGTCAAGATGATAATAGACTGAACCTCAGAACCAGTTAAGTCAGCCCCAATTAAATGGTGTCCTTTATAAGAGTTGCCTTGGTCATGGTGTCTCTTCACAGCAATAAAACCCTAACTAAGACAGACATGAAGCCTCCTGTAAGATTCAGAAGTCCAGGAAGCATACTTTTTTTTTTTTTTTTTTAATTAACTTGAGTATTTCTTATATACATTTCGAGTGTTATTCCCTTTCCTGGTATCCGGGCAAACATCCCCCTCCCCCCTCCCCTTCATTATGGGTGTTCCCCTCCCCACCCTCCCCCCATTGCCGCCCTCCCCCCATAGTCTAGTTCACTGGGGGTTCAGTCTTAGCAGGACCCAGGGCTTCCCCTTCCACTGGTGCTCTTACTAGGATATTCATTGCTACCTATGAGGTCAGAGTCCAGGGTCAGTCCATGTATAGTCTTTAGGTAGTGGCTTAGTCCCTGGAAGCTCTGGTTGCTTGGCATTGTTGTACATATGGGGTCTCGAGCCCCTTCAATCTCTTCCAGTTCTTTCTCTGATTCCTTCAACGGGGGTCCTATTCTCAGTTCAGTGGTTTGCTGCTGGCATTCGCCTCTGTATTTGCTGTATTCTGGCTGTGTCTCTCAGGAGCGATCTACATCCGGCTCCTGTCGGTCTGCACTTCTTTGCTTCATCCATCTTGTCTAATTGGGTGGCTGTATATGTATGGGCCACATGTGGGGCAGGCTCTGAATGGGTGTTCCTTCAGTCTCTGTTTTAATCTTTGCCTCTCTCTTCCCTGCCAAGGGTATTCTTGTTCCCCTTTTAAAGAAGGAGTGAAGCATTCACATTTTGATCATCCGTCTTGAGTTTCATTTGCTCTAGGCATCTAGGGTAATTCAAGCATTTGGGCTAATAGCCACTTATCAATGAGTGCATACCATGTATGTCTTTCTGTGATTGGGTTAGCTCACTCAGGATGATGTTTTCCAGTTACAACCATTTGCCTACGAATTTCATAAAGTCGTTGTTTTTGATAGCTGAGTAATAATATTCCATTGTGTAGATGTACCACATTTTCTGTATCCATTCCTCTGTTGAAGGGCGTCTGGGTTCTTTCCAGCTTCTGGCTATTATAAATAAGGCTGCAATGAACATAGTGGAGCAGGTGTCTTTTTTATATGTTGGGGCATCTTTTGGGTATATGCCCAAGAGAGGTATAGCTGGATCCTCAGGCAGTTCAATGTCCAATTTTCTGAGGATCCTCCAGACTGATTTCCAGAATGGTTGTACCAGTTTGCAATCCCACCAACAATGGAGGAGTGTTCCTCTTTCTCCACATCCTTGCCAGCATCTGTTGTCCCCTGAGTTTTTGATCTTAGCCATTCTCACTGGTGTGAGGTGAAATCTCAGGGTTGTTTTGATTTGCATTTCCCTTATGACTAAAGATGTTGAACATTTCTTTAGGTGTTTCTCAGCCATTCGGCATTCCTCAGCTGTGAATTCTTTGTTTAGCTATGAACCCCATTTTTTAATAGGGTTATTTGTTTCCCTGCGGTCTAACTTCTTGAGTTCTTTGTATATTTTGGATATAAGGCCTCTATCTGTTGTAGGATTGGTAAAGATCTTTTCCCAATCTGTTGGTTGCCGTTTTGTCCTAACCACAGTGTCCTTTGCCTTACAGAAGCTTTGCAGTTTTATGAGATCCCATTTGTCGATTCTTGATCTTAGAGCGTAAGCCATTGGTGTTTTGTTCAGGAAAATTTTTCCAGTGCCCATGTGTTCCAGATGCTTCCCTAGTTTTTCTTCTATTAGTTTGAGTGTGTCTGCTTTGATGTGGAGGTCCTTGATCCACTTGGACTTAAGCTTTGTACAGGGTGATAAGCATGGATCGATCTGCATTCTTCTACAGGTTCACCTCCAGTTGAACCAGCACCATTTGCTGAAAATGCTATCTTTTTTCCATTGGATGGTTTTGGCTCCTTTGTCAAAAATCAAGTGACCATAGGTGTGTGGGTTCATTTCTGGGTCTTCAATTCTATTCCATTGGTCTATCTGTCTGTCTCTGTACCAATACCATGCAGTTTTTATCACTATTGCTCTGTAATACTGCTTGAGTTCAGGGATAGTGATTCCCCCTGAAGTCCTTTTATTGTTGAGGATAGCTTTAGCTATCCTGGGTTTTTTGTTATTCCAGATGAATTTGCAAATTGTTCTGTCTAACTCTTTGAAGAATTGGATTGGTGTTTTGATGGGGATTGCATTGAATCTGTAGATTGCTTTTGGTAAAATGGCCATTTTTACTATATTAATCCTGCCAATCCATGAGCATGGGAGATCTTTCCATCTTCTGAGGTCTTCTTCAATTTCCTTCTTCAGTGTCTTGAAGTTCTTATTGTACAGATCTTTTACTTGCTTGGTTAAAGTCACACCGAGGTACTTTATATTATTTGGGTCTATTATGAAGGGTGTCGTTTCCCTAATTTCTTTCTCGGCTTGTTTCTCTTTTGTATAGAGGAAGGCAACTGATTTATTTGAGTTAATCTTATACCCAGCCACTTTGCTGAAGTTGTTTATCAGCTTTAGTAGTTCTCTGGTGGAACTTTTGGGATCACTTAAATATACTATCATATCATGAGCAAATAGTGATATTTTGGCTTCTTCTTTTCCGATCTGTATCCCCTTGACCTCCTTTTGTTGTCTGATTGCTCTGGCTAGAACTTCAAGAACTATATTGAATAAGTAGGGAGAGAGTGGGCAGCCTTGTCTAGTCCTTGATTTTAGTGGGATTGCTTCAAGTTTCTCTCCATTTAGTTTAATGTTAGCAACTGGTTTGTTGTATATGGCTTTTACTATGTTCAGGTATGGGCCTTGAATTCCTATTCTTTCCAGGACTTTTATCATGAAGGGGTGTTGAATTTTGTCAAATGCTTTCTCAGCGTCTAATGAAATGATCATGTGGTTTTGTTCTTTCAGTTTGTTTATATAATGGATCACGTTGATGGTTTTCCGTATATTAAACCATCCCTGCATGCCTGGGATGAAGCCTACTTGGTCATGGTGGATGATTGTTTTGATGTGCTCTTGGATTCGGTTTGCCAGAATTTTATTGAGTATTTTTGCGTTGATATTCATAAGGGAAATTGGTCTGAAGTTCTCTTTCTTTGTTGTGTCTTTGTGTGTTTTAGGTATAAGAGTAATTGTGGCTTCGTAGAAGGTATTCGGTAGTGATCCATCTGTTTCAATTTTGTGGAATAGTTTGGATAATATTGGTATGAGGTCTTCTGTGAAGGTTTGATAGAATTCTGCACTAAACCCATCTGGACCTGGGCTCTTTTTGGTTGGGAGACCTTTAATGACTGCTTCTATTTCCTTAGGAGTTATGGGGTTGTTTAACTGGTTTATCTGTTCCTGATTTAACTTCGGTACCTGGTATCTGTCTAGGAAATTGTCCATTTCCTGAAGATTTTCAAGTTTTGTTGAATATAGGTTTTTATAGTAAGATCTGATGACTTTTTGAATTTCCTCTGAATCTGTTGTTATGTCTCCCTTTTCATTTCTGATTTTGTTAATTTGGACACATTCTCTGTGTCCTCTCGTTAGTCTGGCTAAGGGTTTATCTATCTTGTTGATTTTCTCAAAGAACCAACTTTTGGTTCTGTTGATTCTTTCTATGGTCCTTTTTGTTTCTACTTGGTTGATTTCCGCTCTGAGTTTGATTATTTCCTGCCTTCTACTCCTCCTGGGTGTATTTGCTTCTTTTTGTTCTAGAGCTTTTAGGTGTGCTGTCAAGCTGCTGACATATGCTCTTTCCTGTTTCTTTCTGCAGGCACTCAGCGCTATGAGTTTTCCTCTTAGCACAGCTTTCATTGTGTCCCATAAGTTTGGGTATGTTGTATCTTCATTTTCATTAAATTCTAAAAAGTTTTTAATTTCTTTCTTTATTTCTTCCTTGACCAGGTTATCATTGAGTAGAGCATTGTTCAATTTCCAAGTATATGTGGGCATTCTTCCTTGATTGTTATTGAAGACCAGTTTTAGGCCGTGGTGGTCTGATAGCACGCATGGGATTATTTCTATCTTTCTGTACCTGTTGAGGCCCGTTTTTTGACCAATTATATGGTCAATTTTGGAGAAAGTACCATGAGGAGCTGAGAAGAAGGTATATCCTTTTGCTTTAGGATAGAATGTTCTATAAATATCCGTTAAGTCCATTTGGCTCATGACTTCTCTTAGTCTGTCTACATCTCTGTTTAATTTCTGTTTCCATGATCTGTCCATTGATGAGAGTGGGGTGTTGAAATCTCCCACTGTTATTGTGTGAGGTGCAATGTGTGTTTTGAGCTTTAGTAAGGTTTCTTTTACATATGTAGGTGCCCTTGTATTTGGGGCATAGATATTTAGGATTGAGAGTTCATCTTGGTGGATTTTTCCTTTGATGAATATGAAGTGTCCTTCCTTATCTTTTTTGATGACTTTTAATTGAAAATTGATTTTATTTGATATTAGAATGACTACTCCAGCTTGCTTCTTCTGACCATTTGCTTGGAAAATTGTTTTCCAGCCTTTCACTCTGAGGTAATGTCTGTCTTTGTCTCTGAGGTGTGTTTCCTGTAGGCAGCAGAATGCAGGGTCCTCGTTGCGTATCCAGTTTGTTAATCTATGTCTTTTTATTGGGGAGTTGAGGCCATTGATGTTGAGAGATATTAAGGAATAGTGATTATTGCTTCCCATTATATTCATATTCGGATGTGAGGTTATGTTTGTGTGCTTTCATTCTCTTTGTTTTGTTGCCAAGACGATTAGTTTCTTGCTCCTTCTAGGGTATAGCTTGCCTCCTTATGTTGGGCTTTACCATTTATTATCCTTTGTAGTGCTGGATTTGTAGAAAGATATTGTGTAAATTTGGTTTTGTCATGGAATATCTTGGTTTCTCCATCTATGTTAATTGAGAGTTTTGCAGGATACAGTAACCTGGGCTGGCATTTGTGTTCTCTTAGGGTCTGTATGACATCAGTCCAGGATCTTCTGGCCTTCATAGTTTCTGGCGAGAAGTCTGGTGTGATTCTGATAGGTCTGCCTTTATATGTTACTTGACTTTTTCCCTTACTGCTTTTAATATTCTTTCTTTATTTTGTGCGTTTGGTGTTTTGACTATTATGTGACAAAAGGTGTTTCTTTTCTGGTCCAATCTATTTGGAGTTCTGTAGGCTTCTTGTATGCCTATGGGTATCTCTTTTTTTAGGTTAGGGAAGTTTTCTTCTATGATTTTGTTGAAGATATTTACTGGTCCTTTGAGCTGGGAGTCTTCACTCTCTTCTATACCTATTATCCTTAGGTTTGATCTTCTCATTGAGTCCTGGATTTCCTGTATGTTTTGGACCAGTAGCTTTTTCCGCTTTACATTATCTTTGACAGTTGAGTCAATGATTTCTATGGAATCTTCTGCTCCTGAGATTCTCTCTTCCATCTCTTGTATTCTGTTGGTGAAGCTTGTATCTACAGCTCCTTGTCTCTTCTTTTGGTTTTCTATATCCAGGGTTGTTTCCATGTGTTCTTTCTTGATTGCTTCTATTTCCATTTTTAATTCCTTCAACTGTTTGATTGTGTTTTCCTGGAATTCTTTCAGGGATTTTTGCGATTCTTTCAGGGATTTTTGCGATTCCTCTCTGTAGGCTTCTACTTGTTTATTAATGTTTTCCTGTGTTTCCCTAAGGGAGTTCTTCACGTCTTTCTTGAAGTCCTCCAGCATCATGATCAAATATGATTTTGAAACTAGATCTTGCTTTTCTGGTGTGTTTGGATATTCCATGTTTGTTTTGATGGGAGAATTGGGCTCCGATGATGCCATGTAGTCTTGGTTTCTGTTGCTTGGGTTCCTGCGCTTGCCTCTCGCCATCAGATTATCTCTAGTGTTTCTTTGTTCTGCTATTTCTGACAGTGGCTAGACTGTCCTATAAGCCTGTGTGTCAGGAGTGCTGTAGACCTGTTTTCCTCTCTTTCAGTCAGTTATGGGGACAGAGTGTTCTGCTTTCGGGCGTGTAGTTTTTCCTTTCTACAGGTCTTCAGCTGTTCCTGTGGGCCTGTGTCTTGAGTTCATCAGGCAGCTTTCTTGCAGCAGAAAAGTTGGTCTTACCTGTGGTCCCAAGGCTCAATTTCGCTCGCGGGGTGCTGCCCACGGGCTCTCTGCAGCGGCAGCAACCAGGAAGATATGCGCCACCCCTTCTGGGAGCTTCAGTGCACCAGGGTTCCAGATGGCCTTTGGTGTTTTCCTCTGGCATCAGAGATGTATGTACAGAGAGCAGTCTCTTCTGGTTTCCCAGGCTTGTCTGCCTCTCTGAAGGTTTAGCTCTCCTTCCCACGGGATTTGGGTGCAGAGAACTGTTTATCCAGTTTGTTTCCTTCAGGTTCCGGCGGTGTCTCAGGCAAGGGTCCTGCCGCTCCTGGGCCCTCCCCCACGGGAGCCCAGAGGCCTTATACAGTTTCCTCTTGGGCCAGGGATGTGGGCAGGGGTGGGCAGTGTTGGTGGTCTCTTCCGCTCTGCAGCTTCAGGAGTGCCCACCTGACCAGGTGGTGAGGTCTCTTTCCCACGGGGTCTGGGAGCAGAGAGCTGCTGCGGGCCGGGATCCTCGGGTGTGGGACTTCCGGTAAACACAGCCCAGGAAGCATCCTTATGGCTCAAAGCAGTGTGGCAGTTTGAATAAGGATGTCCTCATATGCTCTCATATTTGAATGCTTGGTCAGTAAGGAGTGATTCTACTTGACAAGGATTAGGAGGTGTGGCCGGGTTGGAAGAAGTGTGTCTCTGGGAGTAGGTTTTGGGGTTCTGAATGCTCAAGCCAGGCACAGTGTCTCTCTTCCTGCTGTCTTTGTGTCCAGATGTAGAACTCTCAAGCTACTTCTCCAGCACCCTGTCTGACTGTATGCTGCCCTGCGTCCCACCGTGATGACAATGGACTAAATTTCTGAAATGTAAATCAGCTCCAATTAAATGTTTTCCTTTATAAGAGCTGCTGTGGTCATGGTGTCTCTTCACAGTAATAGGGTATTGACTAAGACACCATGTGACCTCATGTGTGAGTGTCTCCCAACCTTTGAAGAAGATCGGTAATGCAGAGAATCATGAAGCAGAGACTCATTCAATGGTATAGTATTTGTCAAGCATACACAAGGCCCTAAATTAGTTGGTCATGGTGGCATACACCTTTACTCCCAGCATTCATGAGGCAGAGGCCAGGGTATCTCTGTGAGTTCAAGGTCTGCCTGGCCTACATGGTGAGTTACAGGATAGCTAACACTACATAGAGAGATCTTGTTTCAAAAACAAACAAAAACAAATAGACAAAAACATCAAACAAACAAGTTTGCTCCTTAGTTCACTCCCTAAACCATAAAAAATAAATAAAATGAGATATGCAAAATCTTGACCTGTTTTTTTTGCATTGAATTACATGTAAAATAAAGATTGCCCCCATTTTGATGAAACCTTAGAGAGTTTAAATAACATAATTGTTGTCTTGTGAATGAAGTATGCCAGGTAAGTGCTTTGTGGAGTCATACACCAGTTTTTACTCTTAAGTGTGTGTGTGTGTGTGTCTGTTGGTGTCTGTATATTTCTCTGTGTGTATGTATATTCTGTGTGTCTATGTCTCTGTCTCTCTGTCTCTCAGTCTGAATGTGTGCGTGTGTGTGTGTGTGTGTGTGTGTGTCTGTTCGTGTCTGTATATTTCTCTGTGTGTATGTATATTCTGTGTGTCTATGTCTCTGTCTCTCTGTCTCTCAGTCTGAATGTGTGCGTGTGTGTGTGTGTGTGTGTGTGTGTGTGTGTGTGTGTGTGTGTGTCTTAAAAGTCAAGGCCCAACTCTAGGCCATCTAGAATTTCTTTCCCTGTGCTATCTTTGCATTTTATGTAGGTTTGTGATTCATTCTCAATATTTTTGGGAAAGGGTATAGGGTTTGCAGATGGGTGTGTATGCATTCACGTGCATGTGCATGTGTGTGCATGTTGTTTGTGTGTTTGTTTTTGCTTGTCTCGCTCATGGCCAGTTATTTCAGTCTCACTGTTTGGATATCATTCTCTTTGTGTGCTGTGCCTGTGCCCGTGTTAGAGTTCTTTTGGCTGTGGGAGTGGGTCTGCTTCTGTGTTCTCTGTCCTGTGTCCTTGACCTACTTCTCCACTCTCTCAGCACCACACATGATAACTGCAACACAGTCCCCCAGACTTGCAGTCTTGGCTTGGGTAGATCTTTGGCTTCTCCACATAAACCTTAGAATCTGTTCTCTGATACCCAATAAAATCAGCGAGGCTTTACATTTTATGAGTATAAAATAATCTCAGATGTCAGAACAGGGGCCTTAGCTCCTTTAGTTCTCTGCTTCCTTCTCTGCTTAATGCAGATGGGAAGACATCACTCAGTCTTCTCTCTCAGTCAAGGTTTCCCCTCCACTTAAAATTAGTGCATAAGTAGGTAGTCAAACCGGAACAGATACTTGTTGGAGTCTTTCTCCAATTTTATCTGTCTGTGGCTGTGAGCCACTTCTCTTAGCCTGAGTTTCATTGTGCAGAAAGCAGGTTCCTTGTGAGCAAAGAATTCACCTAACAAACTTGTATTAGCACAGCCACTGACTGACAGCAAATGGCACGCAGCAAGCCACAATAACCATGACAGCATTACTGCCATCATGAGCACTGCGAATGAAATAATGACCGTACGTGCTACAGTATAACCTGCAGGTGGGCGTATCTTGACCCCTTGGTAAATTGCTTTTTAATTCACACAAATGCGGAGTGGGAGAGTTGGCTCATCATTTGAGAGTGCTAGCCATTCTTCAAGAGAACCCAGGTTTGATTCCCAGCACCCATGTAGTGGCTCACAACGGTCTGTAACTCCAGTTCCAAGGGGTCCAACATCCTCTTTCCTCCTCCTTATGCACTGTATGTGTGTGGTTCACAGACATACATGCAGGCAAAATACCTTTACACCTAAAATAAAAATAAATAAATCTAAAGAGGCATTGAGAGAACTGGGTATTGTGATGCTTCAGCTTTAACCTCAGGACTCAGAAGGCAGAGAAGCAGATGGATCTCTGTGAGTCAGAAGACAGCTGGTCTACATAGAAGTCCCAAGACAGCTATATAATGAGGCCCTATCACACAATTAAAAAAAAAGAACAATAGAAACAAGACAAATGAGGCCAGGGCAATGACACAGGACCTAAATTCTGATCCCCCAGAAGCTATTTAGAAAACCAGGCATGGTGGCTAGTAACCTCAAAACTGAGAAGCAGAGCCAGGCAGATTCTGGGACTAACTGAACAGCCAATGTAGCCAAAACAGTGAACTTCAAACTAAAAAAAAAGTTGGAGAAGCCATTGAGGGACACACACAATGTATAGTTCTGGCTTCCATAAACACCCATACCAGCAAACACACACACACACACACACACACACACACACACACCCATGTGCATACACAAGCGTGCATACATGCAGACACATACATGCGTCCATTTTTAAAATGGACCCTAAAGAGCTGTAAAATAGTTTATCATGTTCACAAAAAGAGGGATGTGAGAGCTAGAATGATCTTAAATATCCTTCTTCATTATGTGCTGTTTAGAAAATTCCAGGCTGCTCCACATAACAGTTTGGGTGACTGTTTCTGTAAATTTGTTGCTGAGGGTGGGGGAAGTTTCTGAAATCTTGACCAGAGAAACACACGGGGTGATTCACGTCTGTAATTCTAGCAGTGGAGAGGTTCCATGAGAAGATCATCTTAAGTTCCAAGATAGCTTGGGCTACACTGTGAATTTTAAGCTAACCTGGGCTACAGACAGAGATTCTATCTAAAAACATTAATTAATTTATTTTTTTAAAAAGAGAAGAATAAAAGAGAAGAAAGCTTTGCGAGAAAGTCAGCCCTTCACCTCAGCGATTCCAATCCAAGGGTCTTCCCTACAGCATATTTTCACAGTAACTGAGTTTCTGAAGGTCAAGGCTGTGTGTGCGTTCATCACTGACTGTGATGAGAACAGCTGAGCTGAGCATCCAACGAACCCCAAGTAGACGAAGTGAGTCAGAACCACATCCCCAAATCTAACTAGCAACTACAAGCCGGGAGCAAATGGTCTGTGTGCACGTGGCACGCAGACACGGGTGCGGGCAAAACAGTTATGTACATAAGTAAGGCAGCTCAAGAGCATCAGATGGGAAGCTGGGCACTGTGGTGCAGGATGTGACGGTCTGAGGTAGCTGGAACAAGGAAGGCACATAGTGTGTAAAGTGACTATATTTTGTTTCTGAGTAAAAGAAAATTTAAAAGAAAGAAAGGAAGAGAAACAAGGAATTGGTGTCTGTGGGACTCAATTGTAGGCGTGGTGGGGGTCTCTGACCCTTCTGCCTGCTCTTGGGATCCCTTTCCTCCTGCTGAGTTGCCTCGTCCAGCCTTGATTTGAGGGCTTGAGCTTAGTCTGACTGCGTCTTGCTATGTTTGGTTGACATCCCTGGCAGGCTTGGCCTTTTCTGAAGGGAAACAGAGAAGAAGTAGATCTGGGGGAGATGGGAGATGAGGGAGAACTAGGAGGAGAGGAGGGAGGAGAGGCTGCTGTTGGGGTGTATTGTGTGAGAGAAGGATAAATAATAAAAGTAACACAAAAATGAAAGGAATAAAAGGAATTGGGCCAACGAGATGGCCCACCTGGTAAAACCACTTTGCTATGAAGCCAGATGACACATGTGAGTTTGATTCCTGGAACCCCACATGGTGGAAGGAGAGAACTGAAGCCCACAACTTGTCCTTTGATCTCCACAACTGCACCGTAGCACCCCACACCCGCTCATGCATACACACGCAAAACATAAACTACAGTAGAATAAAGGAAGAAGTGTAAAAAAAAATAATAACAAGGGGAAGCCAGCAAAGACAATAAACATATATGTAGTATATTTCTATTATTATTTAATTGTTGGCAGTAATACATTTCTCTATGCATATAAAGCATATCTCAAACAAAACATTTGATATTTATATCTTAAGCCATGAATACAAATATCTACCAGGTAGAACATTATAAGCTATATTAATTTATCCAATGTACATATACATGCATCACATACATGTTCATAAATATACATATACATAATTATATGGGCGTGTATATCTGTGAGTACACAGAGACATATTAATATCCATATGTCACTGAGACAAGCCTGTTTTTCCCCATCACACAGTATGCTATCATTAAAACAATGAGTTTTGAAAGAGAAAATTTATTCATGAGGCAAGCAACAGAAAGAGCAGAAAGAACACATTTCAAATCTATACCCTCTAGTGTAGCCTGGAGGAAAGCCAAGCCGAACTGTACAAATCGTGGGAAAGAGAAGCCAAATTGAACAGAGCGAGTGTAAAGTCAGTCTGGGCTCCACAGCAACCTATTAAAAAAATAATGAAGGGTGCTGGAGAGATGACTCAGCAGTTCAGAGCACTGGATACTCTCCCAGAAGACCCAGGTTTAATTCCCGGCACCACATGGCAGGTCATAACTGTCTGTACCTCCAGTTCCATGTGATCTGACCCCCTCACATAGATATACAGGCAGACAAAAAACACCAATGAATATAAAAATTAACACAAATTTTTAAAGCCTTAAAAACAATATTAAGGGAAGAAGAGAAGCCTGTACGGAGGAGGAGGGGAAGGGAAAGAATAAAAAAGCAGTTGGAATATGGAGAAATGGATGATTAGAAGTGGGCGGCTATTCATTGTTTTTAAAAAGTGAATACTTATAGTATGTTTATGCAACAGCACACATGTGGAGTCAGAACAAGTTGAGGGAGTCGGTTCTCTTCTTTCACCATGTAGGTCCAGGATCATCAAGCCAGGTTGTAAGCTCCTTTCCCAGAGAGCCACCTCCACCCCAGTGAACTGTTTGATCCGGGCTGTGATCCGTCATCACAGTGGTTCCCAAGATGCGTGTTTCAGAAAAGGCCAGGTTAGCATCGTCCAAGGATCTAGTTTTAGCCCTCTCTCTGGCATCTAAAAGTCACGTTGCTAAGTGAACAGTGTGTAATTCCAACAAAAGTGGTATTTTTTTTTCCCCTGAAAAGCAGTCTGGTAGATCGTATGATTCAAAGGGTGCACCAGACAGTAAAAGCTAGCGGGAGACAATGATATCTTGCTCCGTTGCCTGACCTGCAAAACTGCAGATTTTAAAAATCAATTGAAAGCAAATTCTGTTGAAAATTTCCTCTCCATTTCCTGTAAGGGAAGGGATATCCTGGAAGATCATTTCAAAGCCATTCAAATGGTCACCTGGGTAATTGAGTGGGGGTGTGAAAATTTGGACACCAGTGATAGGAAAACGGTTTCACTGTTAACTTTTAATTTTCAAATTTTTGAAATTATGTAGTAACTCTACAATAAGTTAAGGCATTAACTTGAAGGCCACAGAGAGTTGCGTGCACTGGTACTGCCACAGAAACGCCAACTCTGACCTTGTCCCGTTCCCCATCAACTCCACCACTACCACCTGACCCTTCTCATTGAGTGGGAGGCCCCACCAGGCCCCACCCACTCACGTGAACTGCTATTTCCGGGGCTGAGTGGGAATTGCCTAAGTGCGCATGCGTGAACCCCTGGCCGGGCATGCGCTCTCCCAGGAATTTTGAGCACGAAATTTCTGGAGATTCATTCCGCCAAGAACCTTCAGAGAGCTGGGTGAGTGTGTGAGTGTCTGGGAAGATTAAGATTCCATAATGGGGACTATGGACCTGCTGGAGTAGCAGGGGACATGGGACTGAGGGAGGTGACAAAAATAGGTGGCTTGGGGTTCTGTAATGGGTTATGCCATGGGGGCTTTTGTGAGCTTGCTGTGGAAAAATGACTTCATAGTGCATGAAGAGTTGTATAGATGTGTAGGGAAGGACCTATGGTTGGAGACTGGCTTTGAAGAATCGTGGCTAAGTGGCCTTGTGCACCCAGGGATTGCTATTTCCCTCCCCCAGCCTGCCTCTGGTCCACAGCCTCCCCAAGTCCAAGAACTTGGATTACCCCCCACAATAGCCTCAGTCCTGCTCCTCCTCTATCTCACCCTTACCCTGCCTCTCACTGTCCACAGTTAAAAGTGTGTATTGCTCTTACAGAGGGCCTGCATTTGATTCCTAGCATCCAGACCAGGCAGCTTAACAACCATACTACTTCCAGTTCCAGGGAGATGCCTCTGACCTTGTGGTGCACCTGCACTAATGTTCATGTACCCACACATACATAAGTTTTTAAAAGGCAGTTTCATATTGGTCATGGTGTCTGTTCACAGCAATAAGACCCTAACTGAGACAGGAATTGGTACCAGCATAGTGGAGTATTCCTGTGACAACTTGACCGTGTTTTGGGGAGGACTGTGGAAGGACTTTGGAACTTTGAGTTAGAAGAGCTATGGGGATGTTAAGAGCTTTGGAAGATAATGTTAAGAACAGTGCAGAAGACGGAGGCCTGGCTTAGGAAATTTCAGAGGGAAGATTAAAGACTCTTATCAGGGCCATGTTGTTTTGATTGTGAAGATTGTGTGGTTTTGGTTAACTGGGGCTGAGCTGAATCACCTGTGATTAACAACTACTAAAGTGAACCTTTGAGTTATTGGGACTATTGATGCTGGTCAGCTGGAGCTAAGAAATTAGCTGTGATTAAGAAGAGACCAGCATCATTGAGGTAAAAATTTCTGGGAAATGTTTGAGAGCACAAAGAGGCTGTGTTCCAGAGATAGCCAAGGTTGTACCTTGTGCTATGGCTGAACTTGGTAATGCGTAAGAGTCATCCAGGTGGTACTGGTTTTGAAGGCATGAAGGGGCCATGAAGAGCAGCTGAGGCTGGGCACTGTGAGAGGCCATGGAAGGTGCAGCCTCAGTTGCAATTGATGGCCCAGGACTGAAGGCATGATGTGAAGGAGTTGAGGCTTAGCACCATGAAGAGAGCCTCTGAGAGGCTATTGGTGAAGCCTAGTTGCAATGGAAGACAGCAGTGTATTGGAGATGCCAGTACCATGAGATGACCACCAAGAAAAGCAGCAGCAGTGGAAAACAGGCATCTGGAGCCTAGAAGACAAGGTGTATGCCTCAAAGGGCAGAGCTGGAGAAGTGACCCAAGCCCTTGGAGGAGCCTAGAAGATCGTGAGTGGATCCCAGATGTTGGACAGTTAGTTTGAGTTTGCTTTTAATTGTGACTGTGCCCTGGTATTTTTCCCTCTTGCAGTAAGAAGTATTTTAGTGGAGTCTACAGTTAAGAGACTTTGAATTTTAAAAGATATTGGATATTTTAAATGGATTGAACTTTTAATATGTAAAGACTGTGTGACTCAAAGTTATTTAGATCTTGGGGATGAATAAGAAAGTAAGGGTTGAGGTTTAATAGTGATGTGTTTGTGTGTCAAGTTGACAAGGGGTCAATTGTACTAGCTAGTTTTGTGTGTCAACTTGACACAAGCTGGAGTTATCACAGAAAAAGGAGCTTCAGTTGTAGAAATGCTTTCATGAGATCCAGCTGTAAGACATTTTCTCAATTAGTGATTAAGGCGGGAGGACCCAGCCCATTGTGGGTGGTGCTGTCCCTGGGCTGGTGGTCTTGGGTTCTATAAGAGAGCAAGCTGAATGAACCAGGGGAAGCAAGCCAGTAACATCCCTCCATGGCCTCTGCGTCAGCTCCTGCTTCTTGCCCTGCTTGAGTTCCAGCCCTGACTTTAGTGATGAACAACAATGTGTAAGTGTAAGCTGAATAAGCCCTTTCCTCCCCAACTTGCTTCTTGGTCATGATGTTTGTGCAGGAATAGAAACCCTGACTAAGACACCATCTCCCTAGGCCCAGGAATGAGCTTTCAAGTGAATGGTTAACTGTCCAGTGCAAGAGGATCTAAAATATGGAAGGTGGCTCCTGGGGAATTGAACTTAAGACCTCTAGATGAGCAGATAGTGCTCTTAACCACTAAGCCATCTCTCTAGCCCCAGGAATGAACTTTTTTTTTTTCCCTTTTCTTCTTTTTGGAGCTGGGGACCGAACCCAGGGCCTTGCACTTGCTAGGCAAGCACTCTACCACTGAGCTAAATCCCCAACCCCAGGAATGAACTTTTAAGTGAATGGCTAAATGCCCAGTGCACACATGTATCTTTTTAAAAACTAAACTGCCTGCCATGGGTTATATCCTATGCATGGTGTTATGCTGCCTCACGTGGACATTGTGGGTATTGTCCTAGAAGTTAAAAGCTTCACCGAGGCAGAGAGAACAGAGCTGAACTAGAGAGGAATGGGGGAAAATTGTGTAGAGTCTGAGAAAGAAACAGGGAATTATGGAAAAGATCACCTGGAAAAGATGACTCTAAGGTCAGGCTTTTGGGGTAAGGTAGTCTTATCTTGTAGGTTAGTGAATAGAAATGTAGGAAGGTGTCCATAAAAGCTACTTTTCAAAAACAAACAAAAAACAAATACAAAAACAGCTACCTACTGCACTGTATATCAGTAACATTTAATCCTCGCAAGCCCTTAGAGTGTAGATGTTGTCACATCTGATTTGCTGTTTAGAAGTTGAAGCTACCTGAATTTGTGTGTGTGTGTGTGTGTGTGTGTGTGTGTGTGTGTACACATGTCTGAATAGACATAGTGTATCTCCTGGGGTGGAATTATAGATGATTGTGAGATGCTATGTGGGTGCTGGGGATGGAACCCAGGTCCTCCTGTGAGAGCATTAAGCTCTCTTAAGGGCTGAGCCATCTCTCCAGGCCCCTCCCTGGTGAATTTGATTGGCAGATAAGAAAGCAATGACTGGAGTTGACTTCCTTGAGAACAGAAATGGTCTACATGATCCTTTCCTTTTACCAAGGAAAGCCCAGGAATACTGCTGACTTCACAGTAGGACAGGGTGATATGAGGATGACAGGCTGGGGCTGGGGCCAGAGAGGACTCAGAGCTGTAATTTTTCTCCTCAGGACTCCCACTCAGGACTCTGACTTTTCAGGATACAGGGAAACTTATGGCCAGCAGAAGCAGGACACAAAGGTGTTGTTTTGCCATCTTCTGGGCCCCAGGTGAGTTAAGCTGTCTTTTGTCATGGTTCCTGGGCTTTTCCTGATTCCTGGATTTTCTGTACTCATCACACCCTCATTTTGTTACATCTGTCCACAAACACCTCAATGCCCCCTGCCAGTTTGTCTAAGACTGTCTTTAACTTTTCTGACTTGCACCCATATTAAGTGCCTCCCTTCTCTTCTCCCTGCCCTGAATTGTTTAACACCCCCGTTTTAATCAGAACAAGATTTTAAAAGTCTGAACTTTTCCTATTTTTATTTATGTATATGAGTACACTGTCGCTGTCTTCAGACACACAGAGTGCATCATATTTCATTACAGATGGTTATGAACCACCATGTGGTTGCTGGGAATTGAATTCAGGACCCGTGGAAGAGCAGTCAGTGCTCTTCTGAGCCATCTCTCCAGCCTCCCCAGTCCCGCTTTTGTGAGCAAATGAAGGCATGAAGCCCCATTCGGCCGCAGGAGGCCACACCCTCCACCGGGGTGTGAGTCTGGCAGTCCAGCCTCACTTAGCCATTCCCAGCTTCCTGCAGTGAGAGGCAGTGTTTCAACTTAGGCTCTTTTCCTGTTTCTTTAATCACTTAGGAGTATTTTCTGGTGTTTTAGGAACTGGTGACCTTTAAGCTTGTGGATTGAAGGAGGAGGAGTTAAGCTGCCTCACTGCAGGGGACCCTGTACACTGAAATGATGTTGGAGAATTCACCAGGACCTTGCCTTCCTAGGTAAGTGTGTATTCCCCATAGAGCCCAGTTACTGAGCATAGGTCATTTCTCAATTTGAAAGGGTGGTTCACCGTGAGCCTCAGCCTAGGCCAGAGGCAATACTTCATTTTATTCGTTTGTTTTATACATTTTACTTTTATTTTATGTGTGAGAGTCTTGCCTGCAAGTCTGTATGTACTCCATGTGCATTTAGTGCTTGTGGAAGCCGGATGAGGGCATTGGATTCCCTGAAACTGGACTCAAGGACAGCTGTAGCTATCATCTAGGTGCTGGGAATTGAACCCAGATCCCCTACAAAAGCCACAAGTATTCTTAACTACTGAGGTATTTCTCCAGCAACCTTACTTAATTTTTCCATTATATCTGTTTTTTAAATTACAATATAACATCATTATCCTCCTTCACTCTGTTCCTCCAACCCTTCCCATATCCCCCACTGCTGTCTCTCAAAGTCATGCTCTCTATTTCTCTAATCATTTTTACATTTGTATGTGTATATATTTTTAATATACATGTATATATGCTGTGTACGTATATAAATATGCAGTAACAGTCCATACACTGTTACTTATTTTTTTCTTCAATTTTTATTAAATTGGGTATTTCTTAACTACATTTCAAATGTTATTCCCTTTCCCGGTTTCCTGTCCATCAGCCCACTAACTACTCTCCCTCCCCTTCTATATGGTTGTTCCCCTCCCCACCCTTCCCCCATTACGCCCCCCCCCCAACAATCCCCTACACTGGGAGTCCAACCTTGGCAGGACCAACAGCTTCCCCTTCCTCTGGTGCCCCAGCAAGGCTATTCACTGCTACCTATGCAGTTGGAGCCCAGGGTCAGTCCATGTAGTCTTTAGGTAGTGGCTTAGTCCCTGGAAGCTCTGTTTGGTTGGCATTGTTGTTCATATGGGGTCTCAAGCCTCTTCAAGCTCTTTCAGTCCTTTCTCTGATTCCTTCAATGGGGGTCTCGTTCTCAGTTCAGTGTTTTGCTGCTGGCATTCGCCTCTGTATTTGACATGTTCTGGCTGTGTCTCTCAGGAGAGATCTATATTCGGTTCCTGTCAGCATGCACTTCTTAGCTGCATCAATCTTATCTAGTTTTGGTGGCTGTATATATATGGGCCCCATGTGGGGCAGGCTCTGAATGGGTGTTCCTTCAGTCTCTGCTTCAAACTTTGCCTCCCTAGTCCCTCCTATGGTTATTTTTGTTCCCCTTTTAAAGAAGGAGTGAAGCATTCACATTTTGATCATCTGTCTTGAGTTTCATTTGTTCTAGCCACCTAGGGTAATTCAAGCATTTGGGCTAATAGCCACTTATCAGTGAGTGCATACCATGTATGTCTTTCTGTGATTGGGTTACCTCACTCAGGATGATATTTTCCAGTTCCAACCATTTGCCTATGAATTTCATGAAGTCATTGTTTTTGATAGCTGAGTAATATTCCATTGTGTAGATGGACCACATTTTCTGTATCCATTCCTCTGTTGAAGGGCATCTGGGTTCTTTCCAGCTTCTGGCTGTTGTAAATGAGGTTGCTATAAACATAGTGGAGCATGTGTCTTTTTTATATGTTGGGGCATCTTTTGGGTATATGCCCAAGAGAGGTATAGCTGGGTCCTCAGGTAGTTCAATGTCCAATTTTCTGAGGAGCCTCCAGACTGATTTCCAGAATAGTTCTGTTGATTCTTTCTATAGTCCTTTTAGTTTCTACTTGGTTGATTTCAGCTCTGAGTTTGATTATTTCCTGCCTTCTACTCCTCCTGGGTGTATTTGCTTCTTTTTGTTCTAGAGCTTTTAGGTGTGCTGTCAAGCTGCTGACATATGCTCTCTCCTGTTTCTTTCTGCAGGCACTCAGAGCTATGAGTTTTCCTCTTAGCACAGCTTTCATTGTGTCCCATAAGTTTGGGTATGTTGTACCTTCATTTTCATTAAATTCTAAGAAGTCTTTAATTTCTTTCTTTATTTCTTCCTTCACCAAGTTATCATTGAGTAGAGCATTGTTCAATTTCATGTATGTGTGGGCTTTCTTTCCTTGTTGTTATTAAAGACCAGCTTTATTCCATGGTGGTCTGATAGGATGCATAGGATTTTTTTCTATTTTTCTGTATCTGTTGAGGCCTGTTTTGTGACCGATTATATGGTCAATTTTGGAGACAGTACCATGAGGTGCTGAGAAGAAGGTTTTAGGATGGAATGTTCTTTAAATATCTGTTAAGTCCATTTGGTTCATAACTTTTAGTTTCTCTATGTCTCTGTTTAATTTCTGTTTCCATTGATGAGAGTGGAGTGTTGAAATCTCCTATTGTGTGAGGTGCAATGTGTGCTTTGAGCTTTAGTAAGGTTTCTTTTATGTATGTAGGTGCCCTTGTATTTGGAGCATATATATATTTAGGATTGAGAGTTCATCTTGGTGGATTTTTCCTTTGAATAAGAAGTGTCCTACCTTATCTTTTTTGATGACTTTTGGTTGAATGTTGATTTTATTCGATATCAGAATGGCTACTCCAGCTTGCTTCTTCAGACTATTTGATTGGAAAGTGGTTTTCCAGCCTTTTACTCTGAAGTAGTGTCTGTGTTTTGTCTTTGAGGTGTGTTTCCTGTAGGCAGCAAAATGCTGGGTCCTCTTTACGTATCCAGTCTTCTGTTAATCTGTGTCTTTTTATCAGGGAATTGAGTCCATTGATGTTGAGAGGTATTAAGGAAGAGTGATTGTTGCTTCCTGTTATTTTCATATTTGGATGTGGGATTATGTTTGTGCACTTCTCTTCTTTTGGTTTTGTTGCAAGGGTATTTCCCTCTTACTTTTTCTAGGGTATAGTTTCCCTCCTTGTGTTGTGCTTTGCCATTTATTATCCTTTGTAGGGCTGGATTTATAGAAAGATATTGTGTAAATTTGGTTTTGTCATGGAATATATTGGTTTCTCCATCTATGTTAATTGAGAGCTTTGCTGGATACAGTAACCTGGGCTGGCATTTGTGTTCTCTTAGGGTCTGTGTGACATCTGTCCAGGATCTTCTGGCTTTCATAGTCTCTGGTGAGAAGTCTGGTGTAATTCTGATAGGTCTGCCTTTATAGGTTACTTGACCTTTTTCCCTTACTGTTTTTTAATATTCTTTCTTTGTTTTGTGCGTTTGATGTTTTGACTATTATGTGATGGGAGGAGTTTCTTTTCTGGTCCAATCCATTTGATGTTCTGCAGGCTTCTTGTATGTTTATGGGCATCTCTTTCTTTAGGTTAGGGAAGTTTTCTTCTATGATTTTGTTGAAGATATTTACTGGTCCTTTGAGCTGGGAGTCTTCACTCTCTTCTATACCTATCATCCTTAGGTTTGATCTTCTCATTGTGTCCTGGATTTCCTGTATGTTTTGGGCTAGGAGCATTTTGTGTTTTACATTATCTTTGACAGTTGTGTCGATGTTTTCTATGGAATCTTCTGCCCCTGAGATTCTCTCTTCTATCTCTTGTATTCTGTTGGTGATGCTCGCATCTATGATTCCTGATGTCTTCCCTAGGTTTTCAATCTCCAGGGTTGTCTCCCTTTGTGCTTTCTTTATTGTTTCTATTTCTGTTTTTAACTCCTGGATTGTTTTGTTCATTTCCTTCTCCTGTTTGGTTGTTTTATCCAGTAGTTCTTTAAGGGATTTTTGTGTTTCCTCCTTAAGGGCTTCTAGTTGTTTAGTTGTGTTGTCATGTAATTCCTTAAGGGAGTTATTTATGACCTTCTTAAAGTCCTCATTCATCATGATAAAATGTGATTTTAAATCTAGATCTTGCTTTTCCAGTGTGTTTGGATATCCAGTGTTTGCTTTGGTGGGAAAACTGGGTTCTGATGATGCCAAGTAGTCTTGGTTTTTGTTGCTTGGGTTCCTGCGCTTGCCTCTCACCATCAGGTTGTCTCTGGTGTTAGCTGTTCTTGCTGTTTCTAATGGTGGCTTGAACTTCCCATGGGCCTGTGTGCCAGCACTCCTGTAGACCTGTTTTCCTGTTTTCTTTCAGCCATTTATGGGAACAGAGTGTTCTGCTCTCAGGTGTGTAGTGTAGTTGCTCCTGGAGGCTGGCTTTCAGCTCTCCATGAGGGCAGCAGCGGGAAGGAAGGGTCCTGTTCCTACTGCTCCTAGGTCCCTGTGCACAGGAGGCACAGGTGGCGCTAAGTGTTTTCCTCTTGAGTTGGGAATGTGAGCAGAGAGTAGTCTCCTCTGGGTTCTCAGGGGTGTCTGGACCTCTGAGCATCTAGCTCTCCCCCTCCCCACAGGCGCAGGGAGCTGTTTGACCGGTTCAGTTCAGATCCAGGTGCAGGTCTGGACCTTGAGGCTCCTGCAGCTGACTGTTCCTATATTCCTGTGTCCAGAGGCACTATGCAGTTTCCTCTTGGGCCAGGGTTGTGGGCAAAGGTGGGTAGAAGTGGCAGTCTCAGGATTCTGGGTGATCAGCTTTCTCTCCCACGGGATTTGGGAGCAAGGAGCTGTGGGCCCGGATCAGATAAGTTCAGGTCACAGCCACACTGTTACTTATATGTATATAGTTTGAGGGCTGACCAGTTGGGGAAGACTATTTCTTCTCTCAGCATTCCTTAGTTGCCTATAGTTCTTTGTCTAAGGTTTGGGCCCTGTGAGATTCCAACCCCCCCCCCCCCTCCCGTGTTAGTGTGTGTGTGCTGTCACCATTCTTCAGGTCTTTAAGAAGAATAAACAAAGCCATTCATTTATTTTTAATTTTTTTCTCAGACAATTTTGTACATGCATGCAGCATATTTTGATTATATCTACTCCCATCCATCCCTCTAATTCCTGCCAAACCTCCCAACCATGCCCCTTCCCAGATTTAAAAGAATGAATACTCTTCTAAAACAAAACAAAACTAGTATGTTAGTTTCAGTTTGTTTGTGAGATGATTAGCTTGTATTGAACACTGGATATGCATGTCAGGTACAGATCTAAAACCTTTAACATTAGACTCCCCTAATCTTGACATTAGTCCCATGAGGGAGAGCCATGCGTCTTACTGCTGTTGTAATTGTCACCTTATAGATGGGAATCTGAGCTGTGAGAAAGCTTTATTACCCCTTTAAAGATAGGATTTGACACCATAAATAACCTTACTCCTGTTGTATCTGTTGTTTCATGGTCTCCACTTTTTGTAAGTGGTGTCGATTTCTTCTGATAGCATTGATATAAAGCTTCCATGTAAAACACATGTTTGTGAGTGAGGAACAGATTGTCTTAGTGAGGGTTACTATTGCTGTGATAAACCCTATGACAAAAGCAACTTTGGGAGCAAAGCGTTTATTTGGCTCTTCCACATCATATTCCACCATTGAAGGAAGTCAGGATAAGAACTCAAACGGGGAAGGAACCTGGAGGCAGGAACTGATGTAGAGGTCATGGAGGGTGTTGCCTCCTGGTTTTCTCCTCATGACTTGCTCAGTCTGCTTTCCTACAGAACCCAGGGATGGCATTACCTGTCACGGGCTGGGCCCTCTCCCATCAGTCACTAGTTAAGAAAATACCCTGCAAGGTTTCCTACATCTCAGTCTTAATGGAGACATTTGCTTCCATGAGGTTCCTTCCTCTCAGATGACTTCAGCTCGTTTCAAGTTGACACAAAACGAGCCAGCACAGTGATGTATAGAAAAATTCTAAATAAATACTTCCTATTGCTCCAAATATCACCTGTATATAATATCTTACTTAGGGTTTCAGTGCTGTGAAGAAACAACATGACCAAGGCAACTCTTATGAAGGAAAACAGTTAAGTGATGACTAGCAGTGTCAGGGGTTTAGTCCATCACACAGTCATGGCGGGAAGCATGGCAGCATGCAGGCAGACTTGGTGCTGGAGGAGCCCAGAGTTCTGTATCTTGAACTGAAGGCAGCAGCAGGAGACTGTGTGCCATGTTGGGTGTAGCTTGAGCATAGGAGACCTCAAAGCCCATCCCACAGTGACACACTTCCTCCAGCAAGGCCACATCTCCTACTGGTGCCAGTCCCTATGACCAAGTATTCTAACACATGAATCTATGGTGGGGGTGGGGCGGGGTGCGCTCCTCTTTAAACCACCACCACAGGCTAACAGAGTAATGCCATTCATTGCTCTGTCAGTAAACTCAGGCTCCAAACCAAATGAGAACTCCCTGTTCTATTGAGTTGTGCATCTGAATGGGAGGAGACACACAGATGGCTGGCATTGGAGAAAGGAACTAAGGATGTGGCGGAGCAGGAGGAGGAGGAATGGGGAGGAAGAAAACGAACTTTGATGTTGGCTTTGACCCGTCAGACTGTCCGGGCTGGTGTGTGAGGCTCCTCGCTTTCAGTTCTCATGCTGTGATAGTCATTCAGCCTTCTCACTACTGGGGTATGCGGATAGATATGCTTTCTTTTTTAAAAAAAAATTTGTGTATGTGTATGGAGTGGGTGTGTGCACGTGAGTGCTGGTGCCCACAGAGGCCAGAGGCACCTGAGCCCCGAAAACTGGTGTTATAGACAGCCATGAGCTGCCAGTGTGAGTGCTGGGAACCAAACTCATGTCTTCTGCAAGAGTGCTACATGCACTTAATCACTGAGCCAGCACTCCAGTGTCCCATCCCCAAATAATTCCTTTTCAGTCAGGCTATTTGTTGGAGCAGCCTCCCTGCCTCCAGTAGCTAGATGCCAAAGTCGCCTGTCTCTTCCACACTTGGGACAATAAAAGGTGTCTCCATATATGGGGAGGTATCTGCTATGGGAAGGTGACTGCTGTGGGAGAGGGTGTGTAGGGAATAAAGTGCTGAGAACAACTGCTTTATAGGCTGGAAACTGGCTTCTTCCATGAGAGTCTGTGCATCTTTTTTGTAACCCCAGTGTCTTCAGAGCCTAGACTTTGGGAAGTTGCTGAACTCCCAAGTTACGAGTTCCTCCTTCTAGGTACCAGTTCCCTAAACATGGCCTGACTTCACACCTGGAAGAAGAGGCACCACAAGCAACAGAGGAAGACAGTGATGCAGTAATGTGGAGAAGTGAGTATCGGGGCAGAGGCTAATAGGATGGGAGGCAGAAGAGGCAGCACCCATCACCAGCTGGTCAGGAGGCGGCCCAGGGATGCTAGTCAGACAGCATCCATCACATCCCAACTTGGTCAAGAGAAGCCCAGTCTGCCTGGTCCTTGCCCTCTGTCCTTCCTAAAACACTTCTTTCTTCCGAGCATCTCTTCCTTCAGTACAATCGCTTCCACCGTCCTGTAGCAGGCAGGGCAGAATGCGTTGCCTCTAAACTTGCAACCCCTCCATTCATTATGCCGTTCTCTTTGAAGCTGGAGCAAGTTGGCTTTTCTTCATCACTGAGATCAGTGCCAAGCCTTCTTTCTCACCTTCCTTTGTTCCGCGTCTCAGATTTGTGGGCATCTGTAGGGTTGTGGGTTCCTGTGTTCACTCCAACACAGAGCATGGCCCCTTGGTGAGGCAGGATGCAGGGAGTTTGACTGCATTTACCCAACACTGTTGGGACAGGGGAGTGGGCCTGCCAAGAGGCTGGGGCCATGGAGTTCCCAGGCTCTTGGACACCCAGGCACCACTGGAAGTTGCAAAAGAGCCGAGAACAGAATCTGGGTCTGAGGGCTGGATCTAGCCCGGGGGTGGGGAGAGGGGTGAAGGGGGAGCTCTGGCCGGTCTCCCAGGGAGAGTCATTGGCTTGAGGCAGGCAGCGGGCTTGGGTTTGGTGGCACTTGTGGCTGGGAGTACAGAGAGGCCTTGCACAAGAGATTAGACTGCAGCTCTGTAGGGAAAGGCCATCTGGTAGGGCTCCCCATGGTGGATCCTGATGAAAAGAGGCATGGTTCTAAGGCATTTATTGTCATGGCAGAAGGTGGGTGTGTAGAACCGCACCCCACTTCTCAGGGTGGGCCTGAGATGAAATTCCTTCTACAGGGAAGAGTGGGAAGGAAAGCTTATTGGCTAAGCCCTCCGTGCTTCTAGGTACTTCCTTAGCATGGAGATCTGTCTTAAACCTAGGTAACTAAAGGTCAAGTCTTCTACATGTGGAGACGCTTGGGGCATGACTGATGGCCACAAATCTATGGGGGGCTGTGGCTAGTGACAGGGGCCTGATATCCAGGAGTCAGGCAAAATGCCTACCATCCCTGTGGAGTCTCCAGGGCTTCTAGCCTCAGCTCAACCGGAGACCCAGCTACCTCCACGGTCCCACAGGCATCCCTCCTGACCCCTCTTCCCTACCCCTCTCCATCAGCCCTCTCTTCTTTCCCTCACCAGATGCGAGCAGGGGAATGAGGTAGTTGACATTTTAGAACCGTATTATGCAACTTGAGTGTTACTAGTCACACTGAGTTTAAGGTATATGGAACCTTAACATTTAGTTCTTTTGTTATGCCTTTTAAGGGTCTGATAGCCACATATGTCTCAGGCCTGTTGTATTAGCAAAAACAATAGGCCGTTGTCTTTATGGCAGGGAATTTTCTTGGGCAACAGTTCTATTCCAGAAAGACCTATCTGCACTGAGCATGGTAACGTGTCAGGAGGCTGAGGCAGGAAAGTTGTGAGCTCACAGCCGGTGTTAGGGACATCCTGAGACCATCGGGCTCATGGCGTTGGCTGGAGCTCTGATGGAATATGAGATCAGTTTGAGGTGTTTCGTAAAAGTAGAACTGGCAGAACATGCCGGAAATAATGGTTGTGCCGCAGGTACAGGAAAGAGGAGTATAAGGTCTGGCTTGGCTCCAAAGACCCATCTTCTCATGTATCTGATGAATTCATTGTGATGGGCTCAGCTCCTCTGTCATGGCTCCCTAAGCTGGATACCTGCTCTCTCTAAGCTGGATTCTGGCTCCGATGTCTCCATTCTCCTCTGCTCACATAACTAGTGTCTGTTAGGTGAGATCCCTCCTTTATCACGTTCCCATGCCTGCCCTCCTTGGCTTCTTTTCCACTTAGAAAACTGCCTTTACGAAGCCTGAATGCATAGCAAAGCATTCTGTTTCTTCACATTGTGGCTCAGAGCTCCTTTCCCAGCCTCATCTCCATAGATGTCTAACTAAAGCTTTGCGCTCTGGCTTACCCCAGCCATGGATTTCCTCGTCTGTGCCTCTGCCTAGGCCGCTTCCTAACCTTGCTACCCCCTTCTTATTGCTTTCTATACCTAACTGCCATTCTCTCCTGTCATGTTTCCATGGGATCAGCTCCTGTAGTCTTTATAGTTGACCAGAGTTCCTTTTTCCAGACTTCTGGTGATCATCTTCTTTGGTTATACTGCTGTTAGTGACGTGAATTAGTTAGGGTTTTATTTCTGTGAACAGACACCATGGCCAAGGCAACTCTTATAACATTTAATTGGGGCTGGCTTACAGGTTCGGAGGTTCAGTCCATTATCATCAAGGCTGGAGCCCGGCAGTGCCCAGGCAGGCATGGCGCAGGAGGAGCTGAGAGTCCAACATCTCTTGTTCTGAAGGCAAACAGAAGACCTGCTTCCAGGCAGCTAGGTCGAAGGTCTTAAAGCCCAAGCACACTTCTTCCAACAAGGCCACACCTATTCTAACAAGGCTACACCTCCAAATAGTGCCACTCCCTGGGCCAAGCATACCATCATATGAAATAAGCGCTGATGTTGAATTGAATGAAATCATGTGGTAGGGTAGGCAGCGTAGATCAAATCACATGATAGACTGCTTTTTCAAAAAGAGCTAGACTCTTTTTGCTTTTTTCTGAGTGAGATACGGCCAGTATCTTCATCCAGAGTCTCCTCAGTGGTTGGGCAGAGCCATGATAACCAGTGACCTCAAAAGGATTCTCGTAAGTGTTGGTACCTTCCTTTGAGAGTAGAGGAGCATCCTGAGGACTCGGCAAAGCACCATGGGAATGCAACTCGAATGACCTCATATTGTACAGTATTTCTCAAGCTGTCTAGGTAGTGGAACCTTTTATGCTCCTAACATTTAGCTTTTCTAAGCATCACTGATTACTGACGCGTTTGTCTCAGCTCTTCCTCTGGTTCCCTCTTCACTTCATTTATCAACATAAAGTCCTCTAACTATATACTCACACACACACTCTCCCCATCCCTTCCTCCCCTTGCTTTCCCCCCACGTTCATTTCCAGATCTAAACCACCATAGGACCATTTTACCACTTACTTTTGCCTATTTATACCATAATTGTCTTTCTGAGCAGAAAACGTAGAGTGATCTTCACATTATTTCTAGGTCCTGAGAGGAGACCTGAAGAACTAGTCCCAGGGCAGAGCTTCCCCTGCAGAGGAACCAGCCACAGGGCAGGAATGGAGGACCTACCCGTGGACAACTTCTGACATGTCTGTGTTGGGATCTTCTCTGATGACACACCGGAATTGCACCAGGACGCTCAGAAACAGCAGGGTTTTGGTGAGTGCTATACCGGTGAGCCACCCTGGGACCTTTGTGCCAGGGAAACAAGCCTGTAAAGAGCTTCGATTTTGGCAGCCTTCCAGGAAATGACCCCCAGTATCGATCTCCGGGAGCCTGCACTAGCTCCAAGCCAGGACCGTGTCACATGTAAACTTTGCAAAAGAATCTTCAGCAGCCAAGTAGGTCTCAGGAGACATGAGCTATCCTACAGCCGAAAGAGGCCTTTTAGATGTGCACAGTGCATTGATACCACACAGCTCTCGTGCTATGCCTCAACAGACACCTGATGTTCTGGTGAGTGTTAACACCACGTCTGTTCTATGCCACGAGGAAGGGTTCGTGAAACAGCAAAATCTTTTATTGTTCCCACCACATAAGTGGAGTCGCTGATTGATCAGGACAGCAAATGAGGACTGGAACCTTGTTTCTTCTGGCAGCCAGGGTTTATAGGCATAAAGACTGCAAGCATCTGGCCCAGGTTAAAGTTATAATTCTCACCAATCAGGATTCGGGGATTAGGGACTTTCCCCAGTGTTCCATCGTTGTCAACTGACATTGAATGTTAAGTGGTTTTATCCAACCAGTCAAATTTATTTGTTCTTTCTGTTGTTAGGAACAGGTATTATGTTTTGGGGGGACCATTGCTGCTTAGAGAGGGAGTTGGTTAGCTTAGGTAAAATGAAGTCTGAAGTTAAAATGGTAGTATATAAGACATGTTTTGATTTGGTTTGGTCTGGTTTTACCTGTTCCATGTTCCCAGCAGTGAGAAGTCTCTGATGGGCAGTAAAGATAAGAATTCCCTGCACTAAGTAGGCAGCCGGGGGCCAGGCAGCATGTGGGGGCTGGGACACAGCTTGCAGAGCCCATGTAGCAAAGCTGTGCACCTCTCTCAGCATCCCAAAGCCCACAAGGTAGCCAAGTCCCATTTCTCCGAGTTCTACCACAAGATGCATGCTGTCCACTAAGAGCAGAGACAAGACCACATGGGGAGAGAGCCTGACACCGTTGTGACTGTAGCAGAATGTTCAGGCAGAGCTCCTATCTTATTGATCACTTCTAAGTTCAGGCCTCACCAGTTGCCATCCCTCTAGGAAGAGCTTCAGCCAACCCTCATGGCCTCCTCAGCACTAGCAGCTGCAGCCTCAAGAGAGACAGGTGCAGACACAGGACAGCTGCTGTTCAGAAAGCCAGAGAGCAACACTGTCCTAACACGTCGGCTTTCTCCTGCAGAGCAGTGTCTTTCAACCTTCCTAATGCTACAACCCTTTAATATAGTTCTTTGTGTTGTGGTGACCCCCAACCATAAAATTATTTTTGTTGCTACTTTATAGCTGTAAAGATGCTACCATTATGAATCTTGATGTAAATATATATTTTCTGATGGCGTTAGGTTAATCATTATGAAGGGGTCATTTGAACCCCACCCCCACAAAGGTGTTGGGACCCACAGGTTGAGAACTGCTGCTGGGGAGAGACCTTTTGAGTGCCTGAATTTGAAAAGGCCCTCTACCAGGCCTTGTAAACTTGAAAATTTGGTGTGATGGGGTCAAAACTTTTGTAAGGAGGAGTCTCCAATGCTTTAGGTGTCTCACAGGCAAAAACCATTCAAAGAGTGTTTCTGTTATATAGGAAAGAAGTGCAAAGATTTTGCCTCATTTTATTTGGTAGGGAGAGGGAGAGCCTTGGTTGTAACATATTGGTGAAAAGCTTACTTTTGATGGTTGGATTCTAAACTGGCAGTCTATATATAGCCTGGGTTCCCACAGAAGTGTTAACATGAAGTGTCTCGACACATGGCATAGAAGAATTTCAGGGATCTTAACCTCAATCAGTCCCCTCTCAGAGCCGATGTTAATGATGTGTTGTCATGGTACCCCCATTCTTTATAAAAATGTGTGACCTTCCTTGCCCATGTATAACTCTATGAAGGCAAATGGAGCAGAGACAGTGCAGGAGGGATTGTGAAGCCCTGTGAATATGTACAGTAATGATGACACACTGGGATGAACTGCGGGGTGATAGACCAACTTTACTTGGGGCAATTAAACGATTATATAGTTCTGGGGTTGGAGGGGACAGATGAACTTTACTTGGGGTGATTCAAGGATTATATAGTTCTGGGAATAGGAGTGTCCAGGGTGGGCAAAGGTCATTGGCTGAAGGTGTAAGGTTCTGAGATGCCTCATTAGCATGAAGAACCATTCCCCAGAATCTCAAGCACTACCAGAATGGGTTCTTAACAGGAAAAAGGAAGTTGAACCTGTAATCTAACCAAAGCTACATGACATTCTGTAGGTAGAGGCATGTGTGGGTTCAGGACAGAGAATGCGAACCCCTGCTAGTAAAAGGAGTCCTCCATTTTCACCGAGCCCAGAAGGCTATCCAGATAATGGTTGTAGGGTTAGGCCCATGTCTGCTCTTTCACAGAGCATGGCTGCGTAGGGAGGAAGAACACAGGAGTTTGACTGTGCTTATCCCACACCACCGTCAGTGTGGGTGCTGGGCTTCAGGGAAGCACCAAGACACTGCTCTGGGGGTGGGAAGCTCAGTCTGAGATGTGGGAAGCTGGAGCTGGCTTGAGGTCCCTGGGCCTGCACCGAGGCCAGGGCCATGGGATTCTCAGACTCTTGGACATCCAGGTACCACTGAGAATTGAGGAAGAGCAGAGAATGGAATTGGGGGCCCACGAGCTGGGGATGGCATCTAGCCCAGGGCTGGGGGTGGGGAGCTCTGGCTTGTCCCAGAGGGCTGATTGTTCTTAGCTTGGTGGAGGCAGGCTTTGTGGCTGTTGTGGCTGGGAGTGCAGGGAGGCCTTCTACGGGAGATTAGTCTGTGGCTCTGTAGGCAAAGGCCTTCCTCATGGCTCCCCATGGTAGATCTGGATTAAAAGAGGGCAGTCCATGGTTCTAAATAGTTTATTGTCATGGTGGAAAATGGATGTATAAAACCATACCCCATTCACAGAGTGTGCCTGAGATTAAATACCTTTTGGAGGGAAGAATGTCTGGGAAGGGAAGCTTATTGGCTAAGCCCTCCGGTCCTCTAGGTTCCTCATTAGCATGGACAGCTCGGTTTTGGGCCTACATGACCATAGGGCATATTTCTTTTATGTGAGAAGCATGGCCTGTCTTCCAGGTCAGAAATCTGTCAGGGACCTGGGAGTCCCCTAAGCCTCAGGTGATGGCCTAAGGTTTAACATAAGGAGGCTTATTAACAGTGATCCTTAGGATAAATGTCCCAAGCCTGTTTTATCATGAGGATGTTTAATTATTTTTAGCTCTTCACTTCCACTATAAGGTTTGCCTTGTAAATTATTGTCCAATCCTCTCCCTGGGAGGAAGTCTTGTTTCCTCATCACGTTTCATACAGGCTGAGTTGTCAGCACAGCCCCCATATCATTGAGCATATCTCGTCCCCACAAGTTAATAGATATTTGTTCTAAAACAAAAGGCTGACACCATTCCTCATGTTCTTCCTCATTTCTCCATTTAAGAATCTTGCTGCTTTTTTGAGGAACTGTAGCTGTCCCCACTCCTTGCAATGTGGAGTGAGATATCTGTAAAGGCCAGGACTTGGCCTGAAGGCTTTAGCTGTCACAGTGGTATCAGCTCCGGTATCTTGGAGCCCGTGTAGAGGTTGTCCCTCAACCCATGGAGTGAGTGTGGGACGTTTCTCTAAACAGGACACCCAAAATGGACCTGAAACCTTGATTTCCTCTGGTAGGTTTAAACACAGGATTGTTAGTCTAAAACTGCAGCAAAAGAACCAAGTGAGCTATCCTATCCTATCCCCTTGAGGGATAACTACAACTCCTTTTTCTACAGAAACACTAATTTTAATTTCTCCAGTAAAATCAGAGCCAATCACTCCAGGGAAAATTCTTATTCTTTTCATCAAGGCACTGTTGCAGCCTGGTAAAAGCCTATACTCCCAGGAGGTAGGGACCCATGTACCCCAGTGCCAAGTGCCTGGGGACCCATTTGAGGTGTTAACACTGCTCGGTGGAGAAGCAGAGGTCCAGTCCTGCTCTTCCTTGGGTACCTCTGACAAGGTCTTTGACATGAATGGGTTGGTTTGAGGAACAAAATGAATTGGGATAGGTTCTACAATTGAAGTGTTCATGGCTCCATACACTCTGATTTGGGGACCCTGGAGTGGGCGCTGCCTCCCATTTCCCAGAAGGTATAAAGGCCATCCCTGGACATCTTGTTTAGAGCTGCACTCATTTCCCCAATGATAGCCTTTACGGCACCAAGGGCATAACCCAGGCCTCCTGTCTTTTTTTACCTGAGGGGACTCTATTTTAAAATGTCCTTGTTGTGCACACCCAAAACATGTCTTGGTCCCTCCATTTCCCTGCTGCATGGGACTTGTCCCATCACATTATTCCCTTCTATTTTTTTTATACAATTTAATCATTTAAACTTTTATTCTTCTGAGGTCTAATAGCTTCCTTGCACCATTTATTAAAATTCTCATATGACATTGTTTTGCTATGGGCATAGCAGTATCAACATCTCCAAACAATTTCTCATCCAGCTGTAATAATCTATCCACAAATTCCTAAAAAGGGGATTTGTGTCACCTTGGGTAATTGTGTCACCTTGGGTAATTGTTTTCCAGCTGCCTTATTAGGCAGGGTCTCCCAGGCTCTAATTGCCACTGAGGAAATTTGAGCATAAACGGCAGGATCATATTGAATCTGGGCTGCAAGTGCAGCATATTGCCCTGTTCCTGTCAGCATTTTTAGATTTCTTTGGGGGAATCCTGCTTGTGCATTAAGTCTAGCTATTTCCACACACTGTTCTTGATATTCTCCCCTCCATGACAGATAATCTCCCCCACTCAACACTGCCCTACATAATTGGTGCCAGTCTCCAGGAGTCAATTTGGATGTAATATAAGATTCAAAAATAGCAGAAGTAAAGGGAACAAGAGGACCATAAGCATAGCCTGCTTCTTTCAGGCTTTTCAAGTCCTTAAAACTCAGAGGAACATGTCGTCTAATAAATTGAGCTGCATTGTTAGAATCTGGAATCTCAACAGCGGGACACGCTGCTCTCTGTCCAGGGGGAGGCTCAGGAAAAATTACCCTTCTCTTTGGAGCCTTCTCTCCATAACATCACTCCAAGGAAAGATAGAGTTCATAGGAGGAGCAATAGCTCCCTCTTCTTTAAAGAAGGGACTTTTACTAGGAGGATGAGATTCTGATTTTTTTTTTTTAGCAATCCTGCACTTATTGATCTTTTAAGCTCCTCTATTTCTTTTTCTAATGTCTCTTCTTCATCCTCCTCTGACCTTGAATCCTAATCTGAATCAGAGGTTTGTAAAACCTTACAAGAGGCATCATCCTGTGCTGCTCCGAAAGTTCTTTCTGTCTCTGACATTTGTTCCTTTATTTTAGTGTTAGTGCTTGAGAGCATCCTTTACCAATCTCCACAAAGAGGACATGGTGACAGGAATGCTCTCAGGGCCACCTCTCTGCAGTGTTTTTTGCAAATCCGCCGTAAGATGTTCCCAATCAGGAATATTAAGTCCTCCTGAGTGAACAAACCAGGGACTAGTCTTTTCTAAAGTTTTAATAAATTCTTTAGCTGTTTTTACCTTTATCCCTGTTCCCTGATGTTTGAGCAGAGCTACCATCTGATCTGTTAGCTGTAATGTGGAACTTGAGTTTCCCATGGCGCGATCCTTTTACTTACTGTGAATTAAACTTACTTTTGCTTTGCCAATGCGCCACTCACCCAATATGTTCCTTTGACTTCGCTGGCTGACTTTTTGGAACAATCCCATCAGGGGCTCCTCACTTTCCCAGTCTCAGTGATACCTACACTTGGTGGCGCCTGTGCCGCCACAGTACTGAGAACCAGGCATAGGCCTGGGGGATTTAACAAAAGACACAGACTCGGGTCATTTGTCAAGAGAGAATGCCAATGTTTTACTGTGGTTCACACAATATATACACCAAGTCCACCGGGTGGAAAGTTACTGTCAAAATGACATCCATTCTGGGAAGCCAGAGGGATCAGGATAAAGCACTCCTTGGTGTCTAAGACCATCATATGGTACTTGGGCAGAGTAGGATGAGGCAGTCCCATTGAGTGGTCCCCATTTTTTTCTGCCTGTTCATTAATGGCTCTCAGATCCTGTAGGAGCCTAGTTTTTTCCAACTTCTTTTTAATGACAAAAATAGGAGTACTATGTCTCCTAGTTAAATGTTCCAAATGGCCCAAAGCTAAGTGTTTCAAAACCTTGACAGCAGAAAGATTAGGTCCAAAATGGGCCACTGGTTCATCCAGATATCAGTTTCAGACAGCCAGGCCAACAGTATAGGGTCAGGTACCTTGATGTCATTGGCGCCGAGTGGCCAGTGGCCATTAGAATTGGGGGTGATCCCTGACACTGTGATCTGTGGGGCTCAGTTGGTCATGGTGCATAACTTCTTTAAAAAGGCAAAATCATACACAGTAAGCCCAGAGGTTGTGGGGACTATCAGCTAACAACAGGTGCAAAAGATCCCCAGTTGCTGTCCAAGTCCTACCAATAAACAGGTTGCGTAGTCATTTTAGTGCCTATTGGCCTCCCACTACCAATAATGGAGGAACCAGGTAGAAATCTCCAGTGGGGGAACCTGAGTGCTTCATTTTCTGTTATTATAGTGACATCTGACCCTGTATCAACAAGCCCTTCAACTGGTACACAATTTAAGTGCATAGTCATCATTAGAGAGAGAGGAAACACAGGCAGGGTCCAAAAGGCTTCTGGCCGAGCAAGGTTCCCTCTTATTGGCAGGGCTGAAGGGTGCCTGCCCCTTTTTGAGTTTAAATTTTCTTTTTGCCTCCTGGAGCTTCAGTACCTTGCCCAATGGAAGCCCTTGATGCAACATGGACATCTGGTCTTAGGCCTAGCTGAGGGGCAGTCTTCTCTAAGATGACTGGGCCCACCACAGCCCTAACAGGTGCAGTTGGGGGGCACTTGAGGATGTGTTCTCTGCACGTGCTCAGTGACCTGGGTGTCAACAGAAGCAGTCAAGCCTGTGATGAGGCCTGTGACAGGATCTAAAGTATGAGTTGCTACAACCCATTTATGGTGGTTCTCTTTTCTCACAGTGGCTGGCTACAGCATTGTGGGTAGTGGTATTAAGCCCTTCCCAGGCAAGTTGTTTGACAAGCATCATCAACTTGTCAGTTGGTAGGGCCATCATCAACTTGCCTTTCTACTGGCTTAGTCACATTGGACAGGAAGTCTGTGATGGATTCCCTTGATTGCTGTACAAGGTTGCAAAAGGAAGCAGAGGGGGTCTCAAGGGGTATAGGCCTTTAGGGCCTTAAAGGCAGATCAGCCACTTAGTTAAAGTAAGCATGGAGTCTGGTCTAGGCCTGAGTGACAGGGTTAATGTATGCCCTGTGGCCAGTAAGCAAGTCAAGAGTAATGTTAAGATTGTATTCCGGGTTAATTTTAGCTTGTTTCTCAGCCAAGTCTTGATATGTAGACCTCCATTTGAGGAAAACAGCAGGGTCTAAGACTACTTCGAGAAGATTGTACCAATCATAGTATGTTTGGAGATACATTGCCAAAACTTGTTCACAGTAAGGAGAATCAAACCTGATTAAGATGAGGTTGGCAAAGGGCGTAGGGACCCAAGAATGGTTGGCTGTGTCAGAGCCAAGGTGAACAGGGAAAGCTTCATGGAAAAGGTAAGGGTGCTGAGGCTCTGGGGGGAGAGGCAGTTTTGCACAAGGGGCAGGACATTGGTGAGTAACCACCAGAGGGCAAAGGTTCTCAAGGTCATGCCAAGGATATGACAGCAGGGCCCCCCAAGGGGTGTGGGTAGAGGTCCCAGGGGCATGAGGCAAGGGCCTGAGGGTTCGCAGGAGGCCAGCCTAGAACCTAATGGATGAAGGGCCAGGGGTGCATCACCCTCTCCATCACTATGATCTCCCTGCTCCTGTTCTTTATGAGTGGCCACCACTGCCTCCAAGGTGGAGTTCCTTAGTCTAGCAATAATTGCGAGGAGAATAGGAACAAAAGAAATCATGGAGGAGTAATCCCAAACTGAATCTCATGCTTGCAATCAAGAAAGAGGACAAGCATCCAGAGATCAGGGCCCCACAAGTTTTCTGGAAATAGCCAGGAGGCCAAAATGGTAGCCTGTCGCGTGCCCAACGTCTCGCCAGTAAGAACGACGCGTGGCAACAGGATTCTTCTGTGAACAAGCCTTTACTGTACAGCTCTCTTGAACAGGGACCACGAGCGGCAAAGTCGCTTGCCTTGTATACACAACAGTATGTTAATAATCTCTCTGGGATTGGTGGGGCACGGGTCACCCCACTATCACCCCACTACTTGTCCTCCAGGGATTGGCGGAGAATGAATCACCTCACTAGCATGGTACCGCCCCTCATTAGCATATTAACGGCCAACTGACACCAGGTGCAAAAACCGCACATGTGCAATACCGTTGTTCACCACTGGAGGGCGCCCTACATCTCATTATCGTACGGCCGCCCTAGCAAGGGGACAAGCCTGCACATGCGCGGTAAGTTGTCGACATCCAGACGAGGCTGAAAGTCGTCGCCATCTTTGTTTCGCCGCGCCGCTCCCTACAATAGCCTCTCCCCAAATTTGGTCTAAGTCATGGGCTTTTCTCTTGGGACTGTTTGTCACAAGAAGGTTTTTAGTGCCACAATCTGCGGATCCTTGATGGTTAAGGGGAAGGAGACCACACTGATGAGGGCAAATTGAACAAACAAATATGACAGATGATGAATTGGTGTCAAAAGTCACATACTTAGCAAAGGACTTCCTCGGGTCATTACTCTGAGGCCGTATGCCTGCATGGTGTCTACAGGAGCAAAAAGGTGTTTGGAAGCTGATCCCTGGTACTGCCGCCTCGGTGACCAACCCCTATGTGGGACGCCCAATGAACTAAAACCAAAAGCAAAAGTAAGTTATTTGCTGGGACGAGCAGACAAAGGCAAACGAAGTAGATAATAAAGAAATTCACACCCTCACCCTTGAGGGACATACAATATAAAACACTAAGGAGCCAACTCACTGAACAGTTAATCAAAGGGGGCAATGAAGAGGACGAGATTAGGGCACAGTCCCTGTGACAACAGGCAAAAATGAATATGCAAAAATGGAGGTTCGCTAGCAGCCAACAAATGAGGACAATGTAGTAGACTTAAGACCATCTGATGCAGCAGATGTTGCTTTGCACCATGGACCACCCACCACCTGACCGTATTCATCCCTGGGAGTTGGGGGTGAGGTGGCATGGAATCAGTGACTCAGATTCCTGGAGCAGGTGAGAATTCGGGGCAGCAAGGTCATTTACTAATTCTTGGGGAGCACCCTTTCTATTTTCCACTCTCATCCCATTGGCCCCAAACAAGCTTGTCCTCCAAGTGGCAGTTCCCAATGGGCTGTCATTGTCTGCATCATCAATGTCTAGGCTCTCAGGCAGGCTTCAGTTTGTCCCTCATGGGAAGTTGCCTACACGGCTGTGTAGCCAACATTTATATGGAAGAGGCCACTGCTGTTCCTCCTACTGTTCTGTAAATATCTCTCTCCTCTCTCTCTCCCCTCTCCTCTTTGGGTATCTATGTATTTTGGGTATCAGGCTAACTGGCCTCATAAAACATGTTGGGCATTAGGTCCTTCTGTTTCTATTTTGTGGAATAATTTGAAGAGTATTAGCATTAATTCTTTGAAATTCTGGTAGAATTCTGCACAATGAAACAGCTTTTTTTTTTTCTTTTTTGGTTCCAAGACTGTTTAATGACTGCTTCCATTTCACTAGAGATTATAGTGTTAATTCCACAGGCTTGAAGAGAAAGACCACTGACCACAAATTCACTGAAAGCTTTATTCACCACACAATAGAACCAGGCCAGCAGATGTAGCATGTAATTTTAAATAAATCCACGCTGCTCTGGCTAGATGCTGGTAACAGCAGTCTCATCCAGCCCCTGTAACTAGCCTCATCAAGCTGTTCTGGCCTCTATCTGTTCCTTGACCAGTGCAATAGCTTGAGACTGGGACGATGTCCATTCCTCTAGCTGGCAGGTGTCCCTCCTGAGAAGGTGAAGCTACAGTTCCACCATCTATCCATCCACCCCCACAGATGGTTTTGCCAATGGCTGCCACATAACTGTACCCTCACACTTGCCTACCTGAATCACTGCAAATGGAGGTGGCTCAGGGGAGGCTAGAATAGGCAAGATAGTAGTAGTCAAAGGATAGTAATATAGGCATGCTGGGTAAACCTGAGGCACCAGGAGACAGTCTCTGTGGGAGTCTATGGGTTTAGGTATTGTAGTGAAAATTTTGGTTTCATTTAAAAACACAGAAGTCTTACAAGAATTATGTTGTCGTTTTAATCCCAGATGTGTGATATCAGGCTGCTTTGAATTGTCCCTAGCAGCTATGATTTGACTTATGTTCTAGCAGGGGCATGATTTTGCCAGCTGCAGATAGTTTGTGCAAGTGTGTGACATTTGGAATTGTAGGGAGTCTTCATAGGGTCTATAAATACTAGGGCCCTGAGAGGCATGGTGGGTTGTGGGTTGTTGGTTGTTATTAGTCTTGACTTGCTAAGTAGTCATGCACAAAGAAGGAACAACAAGAAATTACATATCCTGATGGCAAAGATCTAACTTGCTCTAAGGAACTCAGTGCCCCTAATCAACAGGAAGTACTCTAATGATACAATCACCCACTTTCCTCTGTACCCTTTTTTCTCTCCTCTCTAGTGTTAGGGGATTGAAAGGGTGGAAAAAAAAGGGTAGAGAAGTGTGGAAGAAAAACCTACAAAGTAGCCAAAAGTGGCTGCAGGATATTTTGGACCAAACTCATCTTTGGATAGTACCTGGTTCTTTTCTGAAGAAATATATATAACCTGATTCCCCAGAATCCTCCCATGTTCCAGTGGGTGTTCTCGGAAAGGTCATATGTTTTATAGCTGGGGTATGCAAGCTTGACTGAAACCATTTCCTGCTCTGTGTCCTCAACCTTGGTCCCTAGCTTGCCACCTGCCACCGTGGGGCAGTGCGGGCTGTAGAAGAGGCCTGGCAGTCCGTCTTGTTCTGGCTTCCCCTCAGAGATCTGTAACTCTTTGACTGCTCTCTGTCTAAGTGAGAGCCCCAGGGATCCCTACCAACAGCACCCAATACAAAACCAGCAGGTTTTTCACATGGTGAAAATGACTGAGGGGTGGGGGTCAAGAACATAGTTGCAGTATGGCTCTCTAGAGTTGACATCAGGAACTGGCTCATCAAGCATCAGCATCATAGGTCTGGTCAATTGCTTATTCCTCATGGCATACTGAATGTCTTGGAAGCCACCTGGCACTTTCAGCATCCTATGGGACACAAACATGCCCTCTGCCCCATTAGTGCACCTTTACTTCTTCCGAGAACTCGATTTTCCCTCAGTCTTTCATTTGATTCCCCAACTCTCAGAGCCCCCTATTCAGGTGCCAATTAGTCCTTGAGCGGGGAGTGAGGTCAATTAAAGAAAAAACAGAAAGAAGATGCGGAAACAAGAGATAGATTCAGGAGAACTGTCAGTGAATACTGCAGAAGTCTTTTTATGTCCAGTCCCATGGGAAGCAAAACCACAAGCGTGCAGAAACAATTGCTGGAATTTATAAAGGATATCTGTTCTTATGCAGAGGCCTTCCTGTTCCTTCTTCCAAGGTTAATAGGAATCTCAACCCCTTGCCTTGAGCCTCAAGTGTATGTCCTAACACTCCACAAGTCGTCAGGTGAGGAAATCTGGCAGCAGACCATAACCTGCTTTGACTCTGCCTGGCCGACAGACTTTTACTCTGTTTCAGAGAAGCAGGCAAGTGTTTCCTGACATCTAGGGACCCAGGGTTTGGTTCAGACCTTCGGTGGCAATGCCGTTCCTTCAGGGAAGGTTAGTACAGGAGCCTGTACAGAGCATCTTTTAAGTTTTTAAAGGCCTGCTCATTTTCCTCAGTCCAGTCCGAGGAGTTGTTTTCTCTGACCATAGCCAAGTATAAGGACTTGCAGGTTTTGGCAACCCTGGGTATCCTGAGGTAATGCTGCCCGACTGCCCACAGGAATTCCCTTGTAGGCTTCTTAATGGCTGGAGTAGGAATTTTCATTGCAAATTCATTGAGGTCTTTTTGACAGTAGCCTTTTTCTTTCTTCAATTCATATCCCAGATAGAAATCTTGGAGTGAATAAATCTGAGCTTTCTTTTTGGAGAAGTGGTAAACTAATTGAGCCAGAGTTAGTAAGAGATATTTTGTTGTTGTTGTTGTTATATTTTTTATTTATTATTTTTATTTTTTATTAGGTATATTATTTACATTTCAAATGTTATCCCCCTTCCTGGTTTCCCCTCTGCAACTCCCCATCCCATCCTCTCTCCCCCCTGCTTCTATGAGGAAGCTCCTCTACTCACCCACCCATTTCTGCCTCACTGCCCGAGCATTCCCCTACACTGGGGCATTGAGCCTCCACAGGACCAAGGACCTCCCCTCCCATTGATGCCACATAAGGCAGTCCTCTGCTACATATGTAGCTGGAGCTATGGGGTCACTCCATGTGTACTCTTTGGTTGATGGGTTAGTCCCTGGGAGCTCTGTGGGGGAGGGGTTGGTTGGTATTGCTGTTCTACCTATGGGGTTGCAAACCCTTTCAGCTCCTTCAGTCCTTTCTCTAACTCTGCCATTAGGGTCCCTGTGCTCAGTCCAATGGTTGGCTACAAGAATCCATATCAATATTTGTTGGGCTCTGACAGAGCCTCTCTGGGGACAGCTATATCAGGTTTCTGTCAGGAAGCTCTTCTTGGCATCCGCAATAGTGTCTAGGTTTGGTGTCTGTATATGGAATGAATCTCCAAGTGGGCAAGTCTCCGGATGGTCTTTCCTTCAGTCTCTGTTCTACACTTTGTCCCCTTATTTCCTGAAGATGAGTGGGTGGCTCATCCCCCAACGGGGTCCTTGCCTCACCTCTGGATTTGGTCTCTACAGGTTCTCCCCTATGTTGGGCACTTCAGCTAATCTCATCTCCATTGGGTCCTGAGAGGCTCTTGCTTTTCTGGCATCTGGGACTTTCTGGTGGCTATCCTCAGTTCCCCATCTCCCATTGCTACGTACCTTTGTTCAATTTCCTGATGCTCTGTATATCATCCCTGTCTCCTCCCATACCTGATGCTGCCCCACTTTTCCCCTCCCCCTTCTCTATTCCTCCCAAGTCCCTCCCATCCTCTACCTCCTGTGAATATCTTGTTCTTCCTTCTAAGAAGAACTGAAGCATCCACACTTTGGTCGTCCTTTTTCTTGAGCTTTATGTGGTCTATGGATTGTATCTTAGGTATACCAAGCTTTTTGCCTAATATCTACTTACCAGTGAGTACATACCATGTGTGTTCTTTTGGGACTGGGTTACCCCACTCAGGATGATATTTTCTAGTTCCATTCATTTGCCTGTGAATTTCATGGAGTCATTGTTTTTAATAGCTGAGTAGTACTCCATTGTGTAGATGTACCACATTTTCTGTTTCCATTTCTCTGAAGGACATCTGGGTTCTTTCCAGCTTCTGGCTCTACAGTGGGGCATGTGTCTTTGTTGTATGTTGGAGTATCTTTTGGGTGTATGCCCAGGAGTGGTATAGCTGAGTCTTCAGGTAGTACTATATCCAATTTTCTGAGGAACCACCAGACTAATTTTCCAACTTGCAATCCCAACAACAATGGAGGAGTGTTTCTCTTTCTCCAAATCCTTACCAGCTTCTGCTGTCACCTGAGTTTTTGATCTTAGCCATTCTCACTGGTGTGAGGTGAAATCTCAGGGTTGTTTTGATTTGCATTTCCCTTATGACTAAGGATGTTGAACATTTCTTTAGGTGTTTCTCAGCCATTCGGCATTCCTCAGCTGTGAATTCTTTGTTTAGCTCTGTACCCATTTTTAATAAGGTTATTTGTTTCTCTGGAATGTAACTTCTTGAGTTACTTGTATATTTTGGAATTAGCCCTCTATCAGATGTAGGATTGGTAAAAATCTTTTCCCAATCTTTTGGTTGCCATTTTGTCCTATTGGCAGTGTCCTTTGACTGTCCTGAGTTTTTGGTTATTCCAAATGAGTTTTCAGATTGCTCTTTCTAACTCTATGAAGAATTGAGTTGGAATTTAGATGGGGATTGCATTTAATCTGTAGATTGCTTTTGGTAAAATGGCCATTTTTACTAAACTAATCCTGCCAATCCACGAACATGGGAGATCTTTCCATCTTCTGAGATCTTCCTCAGTTTCTTTCTTCAGAGATTGAACGTCTTGTCATACAGATCTTTCACTTGCTTGGTTAGAGTCACACTGAGATATTTTATATTATTGGTATTTGTGACGTTTCCTAATTTATTTCTCAGCCTGTTTATCCTTTGAGTAGAGGAAGGCTACTGATTTGTTTGCATTAGTTTTATACCCAGCCAGTTTTCTGAAGTTGTTTATCAGCTGAAGGAGTTCTCTGGTGGAATCTTTTGTGGTCATCTTAAGTATATTATCATATCATCTGCGAATAGTTATATTTTGACAAAGACATCTTGAGTAGTTTTTCAACAGTCCTTTTCGTCCATAGTTGTAAACAGTGGATCATCCACATATTAACATAAGGTAGCTTCTGGTACTTCTGTGAAAATGGCATGTCTTGGTTGACAGCTTTGTCAAACATGGGGAAATTTCGAACCCTCGATGTAAGCAGGTCCATGTTAGTTGCCCAGATATTTGCAGTTTAGGGTCAGCACATTGAAATGCAAAGATGGCTGGCTTACTTTTGTTAAAGTGATGGGGAAGACTGTGCCTTTCAAGTTCAATACTCTGTAACCTTTATGTCCTGTAGGTAACAGGCTGTGTACGTTATAAGGATTTCGTATACTTTGCTGAATGGTTTCCATCATTTTATTCATATCCCTTAAATCTTATACTGGTCCACATTCATGGGTCCCGTCCAGGTTTGTGGACTGGTAATAAGGGAGTGTTCCAAGTTGATTGACATGGAATAAGTATGCCTGCTCTGAGGAGGTATTTGATTTGGAACTTGATCCTCTCTCTGGCTTCCAAACTGATGGCATACTATTTGGGGAAGATAAGCATAGACCCAGAGTTCAATTCTGTGGTAACTGGCTGCACATGTTTGGTAAACCAAGAGGATTGTCTTCAGCCCTGACCAACTGCTCTTTCAAGTCCCCTTCAGAGGTCTGAGTAGGGACTGGGAAGAGGACATGGTGTTCCTCACTGAGAGTACACATGGTGAATAGAGGTTTTGGTTGGGCTTCCCTGAGCATTAAATAGTTGCCTGGAGCTTATTTAGGAGATACTTTCCTAGAAAGGGGAATAGACATTTGGGGATAACATTGTCTCCTTTCTCAGATTAGCATTTCATTCTGTGGTCCATATTCAGTGTCTATTGTTAGGTTTGTAGTGTTTTATAAAAAGATAAAGAGAAAAAGGATATGTTTGGATGTGTAGCCAGGTGTGGGGGAAGGGGGTGCCTCTGAGGGCCCATGCTGAGGCATCCTTCCCCTGAGGAACCAGCCATATGACGGTATAGTATAGAATAGAGTTTATTCAGGGCATGTGGAGGTGAGTTGAGGAAATAGAGAGGGGGAGAGGGAAAGGGGAGAAGGAGAGGAGAGGAGAGGAGAGGAGTAATGGCTGGCCATGAGCACGTAGAGAGAGAGAGAGAGTGAGAGGGGTATGGGGAGAGGGGTAAGGAGTAAGAGGACAGAGCTAGAGCAAGAAAGCAAGAGGGAGCGGAGTGGGCAAGCAGCCCCTTTTATAGTGAGTTAGGCACACCTGACTGTTGCCAGGTGACTGTGGGGTGAAGCTTAGGCAAAATGCCAACATTACCTCATTTGGGAAATTTAGGAAGAGGCACTGGTGCAGCAGAAATAGGATTGTCCTGCTCTTTAGCTACTTCCTGCTGACTCTGGGCAATGTATCTCTTGGAAATCTAGGAAAATGGGTATGGTGTTGGTCCAGTCTTCAGAGAGTTGGCTGTTTCCTTGTTGTCTGGGGTCTGTGGAATCATCTGTGGAAAGATCAGAAGGAACAGGTCCAATAGAAGCATCTGTGTCTGTGAGACAAGATTGGTGTACCTGTGGTTTGCTTCTTTGGAGCTGTCCTGGATGTAATAAATGCCTGGACTTGACAAGATGCTGAAACACACACACACACACACACACACACACACACACACACACACATACATATATTAAGGAAGTGGATAAGGCGAAGTACGTTTGGGAGAAAAAATTTCTTAGATGCACATTTGAAACCCTTAGATCTTGGTGGTTGGTGTGAGTCCCAGTTTCAGGGCATAGGAGAGAGATCCCACCCTCTGGAATTGGTAGGTTTTTTATCTGAATGGACTCTTATTTAGTCCATGAGAGGTAGATCTGAATGGGTTTCCTGTAGCTTATAATTTTACAAAAGAGATAAATTTGTTAAAAAAGTGAATAGTCTTTAAGATGAGTCTTTAAGCTTAGGGAAGGCAAAAACCTTTTGTAGAGCAGAAGAAACAAGAATGGATTTTTCCATCTGTCTAGGAGACTAGTTATACATAATGAGAAATAATTTTAAATTTATAATTTAAAAAGGAAGCTTAAAATATTGACCTTGTGAATGTAGTTGATCATATAGCAAGAGAAACACCTCAATTCTATATAAAGTACAATCAAATGAAATGTCTTTTTGAGTACGATAGGTTATAGTGTAGATTTTGCATGAGAAACACTTTAACTTTAGTTAAAAGACAATCAAAGGAAACTTAAAATTTGAATTTGTGGTTATATAGTTGGATTCTATAGAATGTTTTATTAGGGTTAAGCAAATTTATAAGAACTTAAATAGGACAGTGGCATAGCAAGGAGAGGAAGTATGAAGCATTCAGTTGCTGGAAACTGAATTTACGTAAGGAAGTCATAGGTTACATCTGTGAAAGCGTACATCTGAACTTGTGTGTCACTTTTGAAGTCTGTAAGAACTACAAGAAGTGTAAGAACTGTACATCTTAGCTCGTTATAAATTTATTAATGAGCAAATATGGTGGTGGATTACCTTAGGGTAAGGAGCTAGATCTGTTTTCTAACTTTCAAACTACAGTTGCCTTAGCTGTCAATGTAGTCAGAGATCTGGGGAAGAATAAATTATAAGTTAGGAGTAATGTGTTGGATGAATTTAAATGACAGAGTTTCATTTATGGTCTGCCATCTAAAAAGTCCCCAGGTCCCTGTAGCAACTTGGGTGGCGTCAGTCTGGCTGTCAAACCTAGATAATATAAAGCTTTTTCTCTGTGGAATAAGAAATGACCCAGGCATTGACTTAGGCAATATGGGATATTTGATTGTCAGGGTATCCCATTCTGTCCATAGTATAGCCCATGCCCTGGCAGTGGGCAGAGCAGTGCGGTGTTTCTCAGTGTACGCCACAATCCAGGTAGACTCTTGTCACTGTGCGTGTATCTTCTCAGAGACCTTGGGGGTAACTGGCAGGCTTTAGGAGTTTCTCATATACTTGGAAATTAATATATTAGCAGACTTCTGACAAGATTGAGAGCAGTACTTATTAAGCATAATTGAATTAGACAATAGAGCACACTATAACTTAAGGGCAGTAGCAAAAATCAGGCAGGATATAACAGAAACCTTAATTGTTAAGTAACTTTGACAGGCTGCATTAGCAGAAAAAAAAACACATGAAGAGACACATGTAAAGACGCATCGACTAGTGTATACTTGGCTTAGAGTTAATGTGGGCCAGAATGGACAGAAACCAGAAAGCTGACAGTGGTGGCGTGAGCTGTGTGGTGGGGGAAGAAGGTGAATGTGTCTGGCACCACAGACTGAGAGCGGGGTTGTAGCCTGTGGGAATGGCGTGGGCTGAAGGACTGCTCAGCAGCCCTGGCTCTGCTCCTAATAGACACCAGAGCCATCTCCTTCTCTTGTAATGCCTTCAACCCCTTTCCCAGAGTTGTATTTGAGGACAAATGTGGTATAGAAAAAAGCAAAATAGACAGGCATACAAGAAAGAGCAGTGCCATCTGAATACGAGAAAGCCAGAGACACATGATCCAGGTTGACGGTGCTCCCGAGCGGAAACTGTGTCACACAGCCAAGTTCACAGCCATATCACACCTGACATCTCCCCTGTTTGCTTTAATCCGAGTGTCTTCATGTCAACAGCAGGGGTGTTACTGCTTTCTAATCTATCTGATGATGAATGGAGGGAGAATGATCACAATTAAAAACAGGCCATCCGCAGTGGCACCATTAACCAATAGTGTCATCAACCAAGTTGATGAGAAAAGATCATCCACAGCCATGGTGGACAAGGCTGTCACCACCTCCTCTAGAGGCCAGTACAGCATGGGACCTTCTCATATCCTCAATCTTTTAATTGTAAAAATCCTAAATTAGTAACCAGCTCAAAATGACTCCAGAACCCTTTAGTACAGGTCTATGTCTTCTCCCATCCATACTCAGTCTCATTGTATGGCACTGGAGTCACACCACCCATTTAAAAAGAGTGACGTTGAACAGAAAATCTGATTCTAAACTCTGGACCTGATTTCCCATAATGAGACCAGCCTCCTCTGAGGCATTCAGTCCATCTCACAGCCCTCTGTCTCTTCTCTGATACACCAAGGCTAAGGAAACGTTCCTGGAAAGCTGGTCCACGAGATTGGCAATGCGTTACCGCCTTCAGTGAGGATGTGGATGGCAGAGCTGGAAACTACGGCAATTAGAGCAGAAACCCTAGAGCAGTGTCAAAGCTGCAACAAATTCTACCTCATTTTACAGACAGAGTGGCCCTGTGTAAGGCTGCAGTACCTGGGTTTGAGAACCAGGACCCTGACATGTTCACTGGAAACATAACGTAAGGTGGCTAGGAACACGAACCAGGTATCGCAGAGAGGCTGAGAATTTTGATGATGGACAGCATAAGTGGCCTTGGCTTGTTCTAGTGGTGTACTGACTACCATGTTCCTCTATATTTTGTTTTTTTATGACCTATCCAGTGGTGAGAGTAGGGTATTGAACCAATGATTGTTAATTCCTGATATTTTGATGTTGTAGATGTTACTGTGTGTGTGTGTGTGTATCTTCGTCTTGCTGTAAGATTTCTTATATTTTTATTTCTTATATTTTCATAGGTGTAGTTACCTTCTTGGTGTTGGAGTTTTCCTTGTACTATCCTCTGTAGGGCTGCATTAGTAGAAAGATATTGTTTAATTTGGTTTTATCACAGAATATCTTGGTTTCTCCATCTATGGCAACTGAGAGTTTTTTTTTAATAGTATCCTGAACTGGCATCTGTTTTATTTTTTAGGGTATGTAAGACATCTGTCCAGGTTTTCTAGCTTTTACTGTCTCTGTTGAGAAGTCAGGTGTATTTCTGATAGGTCTGCCTTTATATGTTATTTGGTCTTTTTCCCTTACTGCTTTTAGTATTCATTCTTTGTTCTGTACATTTGGTGTTTTGATTATTATGTGGTGGGAGGATTTCCTTTTTCGGTCCAGTCTGTTTGGTGTTCTGTAAGCTTCTTGTACATTGATAGCCATCTCTTGGTTAGGGAAATTTTCTTCTATGATTTTTTTTGAAGATGTTTTCTTGCCTTTGAACAGGGAATCTTAACCCTGTCCATTCCTATTATTCTTAGGTTTGATCTGTTCATAATGTCTGAAATTTCCTGAATGTTTTGAGTTCAGAATTTTTTTTAACATTTGGCATTTTCTTTGATTTATCCATTTCTTCTATGGTATCTTTTATACTTTTGAGAGTATCTCTTCCATCTCCTGTTTTCTGTTGGTGATGCTTGCATCTGTAGTTCCTGTTCTCTCTCCTAGGTTTTCCATCTCTAGGGTTGCCTCCATTTGTGTTTTTTTAATTTTTCTTTTCCCATTTTTATGTCTTGGCCTTTTTTTCATTTCCTCTGCCTATGTGATTGTCTTTTTCTATATTTCTTTAAGGGATTTGTTTCCTCTTTAAGGTTTTCTACCTGTTTGATTGTGTTTTCCTGAATTTCCTTTATGAAATTCTTTGTATTCTCCTGTAATGCCTCTATCATTTTCAAAGTCTTGCCCTTCAGGAGTGTTAGTGTATCCAGGGCTTGCTGTCATAGGGGAGTTGTGTTCTGATGGTGCCATATTGTATTTGCTTCTGTTGATTATGTTCTTGCACTTGCCTTTTGCCATCTGTTTGTCTCTGGTCTTGGATGTCCTGAGTGACCCTGGTTGGAACAGGTCTCCAGGAAGGCAGGTGGAGCTGTGTGGCTGGGATGGGAGCTGGCACAGTGTGCTGATCTGTACTACAAGTCAGGACCAGAAGGAAGATGGAGTTCCCACTAAGAGGGGCAAAGCCCATGGCTGATAGGCTTGTTCTGGTCTCTGTAGACAGGGGTATTGAGGCATGGGGGTGGGGTGTCTCACCTGTGTGTGGTGGAGTTAGAGTCCACCTTTTGAGAGACAGGCAGAGTTGTGTGGGACCTGTTTTCCTTCAGTGTCCTTTCAGCTGTAAGGTGAGTTCTTCAGGCTCACTGAGATAAACCTGGGGAATAATGCTTATTGGGTTGTTGAAACCCTGAAAAGGAGGTGTTAATGCAGGAACCTGTAGTATCTTCACAGCCAGCTCTCTGGGGTTTAGCATATAGTATTGGTTTGGTGATGGTGAGTCTACAGAACATGTAGGATGGGGTCTTGAGGAACCCAAGGCAAGGGGGAAGGGCAGATCAAAGAGAGACTGTCTTTTCATGTGGGTAAGAATCCATGGGGTTCGTGCAGGGAAAGGTTAATGGGAACAGCTGCGAATAGTGGTTGGGAAAGGAAGTGCAGAAAAAGCTTTGGGAGAGGTTGGGGTGGTGGATAAGGGAAGGAGGTCAGCCACATATTGGATGTATTGGAGCCAGGAAATGGTAGCTTGGAGCTCTTTCTGAGATTGATTTTCCTGTTAAAGAATTTCAACATCGGTGAAGGCTGATTTGGAGGCAGGAACTAGTTGGTGAGAGACATGTAGGTTGACCACAGGGTCCTTGGCAGAGCCATTAAACCATTAGTGTGGAGCTTACCCATGATTCCCACTCACCAATGTTCATCCCAGGCATTGCTGGTGGAAAGCTAGAAATGAGTTTTAAGGTTGGTGAGCATGGTGCTACTGCTGCTGGTAGTAACTCCAATGCCTGTAACCTCCAAATGTGGAGATCTCTTGGAGGAATTCGCCTGTGTTTTGGTAAGGAAGGCAAAGGAAAGGGCTGGGGATTGGAGATGGAATTGGATTGTAGGGAGTTATCAATCCTGGTCTGACATTCAAGTGAGCAGTATTGGGTTCCTATGATTTTGTTGTGTCCATTATAGGTCTCCCAAGTGAAGAATCTCCAATGGTGAGTGTTGGGAAGGCTAGAGAGAGGCTGGGAAGTAGGAGAGTTAGCATGAAGGATGACAAAAATAGCCGTGAGAACAAAAGTGAGGGGCCTTGTGGAGAGCTCATGGTCTGAGTGGCAGTCACCAGGTCATGGATTTCTTAGGAGATCTTGTTGTTCCTCTGGGGGCAGTGACCTTGATCTGTCAGCAAGAAATGAATGGTCCATCTTCTTAGTCAGTGGGGTGGTTTCTGGCAGGAACCCAGATAGGCCTAGGCTTGCCCTGTGGGAAAACACAAACAAAATCCTTCCAGTTGTAAAGAAGTGAGGTCTGGTCCTTTCCAAATCCCATCCAAGCGATTGTACCATGGCACTAGGATTGGGGAAATTATTTCTCCATTCCAATGGAGGGAGATAGGAGGGTGTTTGGAGCTCTTGTAGATGTTTTATATATTTAGGGGTGTCAAATTCACCATTAACTGTTGTCATGCCCACCTCGGCCGGCAAGGAAGACGCAACACGTTTGGATTCTTCTCAACAGCCTTTACTGCAGGACACCTTCATTGTTGACACAGGGAGGCGGCGGCGGCAGCAGCCAGCCCTAAGTGTTACAGCTCTAAGTGTTACAGCTCTAAGTGTTACAGCTTCAAATGTTACCGCGCCGAGCGGCAAAGCCGCTCACCTTATATACACAACAGTATGCTAATATTCTTTCAGGGATTGGTGGGGCACGAGTCACCCCACTGTCATCCCAGCTACTTGTCCTCCAGAGATTGGCACGGTATGAACTTCCATTAGCATAGTACCGCCCCAGCCAGACCGACATCAGGTGCAAAACCCCACGCATGCGCGCATGCGCGGTACTGTTGTTCACCACAGGAGGGTGCCAGATTCACCTCATTATCATACAGCTGCCCTGACAGGGGACAAGCCTGCGCATGCGGGGTAAGTTATTCACATTCGGACGGGGCTGGTTGTCGGCGCCATCTTTACTTCGCCGCACCGCTCCCTACAAACTGTATGTTAGGAGCAGGTGTTTGTCTTTTGTTTCAGATGTTGGGCTTTTAGAGTTTTTTGGGTTTTTTCAATGTGTTCTTTCTATTATTCCTTGTCCCTGTGAGAAATGCTGTATAGTGGGCAATTTCCCACTGTGAACAGATGATTTTTAATTGAAAGCTAGAAAAAGCAGGACCCTTGTGAGTTTTTATCTACTGAGGAATGCCCGTGATGGCAAAGATGGAGAGCATATGGTGAATTGGCCCTTTTGAATTTTTTTCTCATTTGTGTCTATAGTAACAAAGACATATTTTTGTCTGCCAAATTGGGGAACATGGGTGTCATCAGTTTGCCATAGGACATTGGATTTGAGACCCCAGGGGTTAGTGCCCATAGTTTGTAAAGCTGGGGTAGTAATAAGGGATGTATGAGAGGATGTTTTTTTTATTATCCTCTGTAGTGAGTTCAGACATGCTGGATGAAGAGGGGAGAGACTCTTCCTGTAGGAGGGTGGGAACCTGCCCAAGTAGACGGGAGAGTGGATCAGCATCTAATTTGACAAAGGATCTTGCTAGCCAGGGGAGCAGATTGACAGCATCTATACTGTCTGAAAAGATGTTAAAGGGACTACTGACTTCTTTTAGGGATAAGTAGATATTTAGATAAATAGATATCTTTATACTGGGGGAGTGATGGGGTAGCTATTTGAACTGGACAATAGGTAGGTAGTTGGTTATTTCTCATACTATTTGGGTATGTCTTGTGAGGTCTGAAGTAGGGTGATTTTTAGGACTTTGATCTGTGGGACAATGGACCTTGCCAGGAAACTTGGTTAGGTAGAGTGGGTCTGAGTCTGCAGAAACTCAGGTACATACCTGAGATGGTAGGCAGCCCCCTGCTCCCTGCCAGATTCCTGGTCTGGAACACGTGCCACACTTCCCACCCCAGCAGTCATGCCCAGTGGCCAGGTGGAACTCAGACCCACACTGATCTTTAGGCTCATCTGGCTGAGGGATATTACCTATGTGTTCCGTTCTAAGTGGTCCTAAACATTGCCAGATTGCAGCTAAAATAAGCAGAAAATCAGGGATGGGCGTTTTTCCTTCTAGGGTGTTTGGCTTCGGGTAAGGAAAGCTATTTCAGTCCACAAGTCAGGACTGTAAATATTACCAGCACTCATACATCATGATATCTGAAGCCTCCCAAAACAGAGAGCCTGGTTGTCTGTGAGTTTTATTCTGTGAGATTTTAAAAGGGCATGCATTTTCCATCTTCTTAACCTGGTGATGTGTGTGTGTGTGTGTGTGTGTGTGTGTGTGTGTGTGTGTGTGTGTGTGCGCGCGCGCGCGCGCGCGTGCGCCCGCGCGCATTGTGCCTCAGGAACATTCCCACTGGACAAGGCAACATGCCAAAACACACAAACACTCACGCTCGTGCGCGCGCATGCGCGCACGCACACACACACACACACATACACACACACACACACACACACACACACACACACACACACTGTCCTTTCAGGCCTTGAATTTTTTAATTGCTTTTCAGAAATAACCTCTTCTCAGTGGACAGGAAACGAATGACTTGCTCTGTTTTTCTGTCGGGCCTTAAGCAAAGCCCAGCAGAAAAGTTTGTATTCTGACATTCTGCTCTGTCTTTGGATGACCTGAATTCATGAGCCATATGACTGTTTCTCCCACATCTTCATTTCACAATAAATTTGTTCCAGAATTATTACTATTATAGAAGAATTTATCCTTAGGACCTATTTGGTTACAGTTCTTTAGGGAATAACGATTTTTTACAGACAGAGCAGTAAACCTTGTGAGCATTTATTTCTATGTCTGCAGTTGTTTTAATCCATTCATAAAAGGGTGCAAATCTTGGTCTTAAAGGTCTAATTAACCCTTTTACATTCAACATTAGCATTTTCAAAAGCTAAAATTAAAAAGTTCTCTAATAGTGGGACTGATATTTCTCTATTTAGAGCTGGGATCAGTCTTTGTGAAACCTTTGTAAAAGGTTCATTTGAACCCTGGTTCATCTTTATGAATGATTCAGTTCACCCCCTGTTGTTCAACCTTGTTCTAAGCATTTAAGGCCATAGCTGTTATTGCCCCCTTAAACCTTTTAAAATCCCAAGCCTCTGTAGGTTGGCATTCAGATCCTTCACACCCAGATGGACTTCCTTCTTCCCCTTCCAATTCCCTCATCAAGGTTGGGAAGATCACTTGAGGTTTTTGACAGATATAAACTGCCTTTTAAAAATCTCATCGCAAGGTGGAGTTGTATGTTCTGCCTTCCTCCCTCTCCCCCCCCTCTTTATATCTATTTCAGTTTTACTCATTTTCTTATAAATTTTCTTCTAAGACTTGTTTCCAGTTTTTATTTTTATTTTCTTGTATCTTTATTATCTTAATCTCCCCCTAAATTTTGCTTATACATTTTTCCAAGATTTCCTATATGTTTGTTTCCCTATCTTTATTATTTTAGTATCTTCAGTTTTGTTCACAAATGTCTCTAGTTTTTCTTCTAACATTTTAACATTGCCTTCACTCTGTTTTATACAGATTTTTAATCCTTTTTCTAAGACCCTGATTTTTGAAAAGACATAGCAAACTGAAACGCTTATTAGGATAAGAGTGAAACTTAACAATGTAATAATTATATTTGGCAAGATGTCAATTTCATGTAAAGATGAATTTACTAAATCTGTTCTTCCTTTCTCAGCCCCTGCTCCTGGAATGCCAGCTCTGAGACTAATTATTTATGATCAAAATGCCTAGGCCATAGGCTTTGTCTCATTTCCTGACTAGTTCATAACTATTTAACCTACTCCAGCTATTCAGTGTCTACCAATTGCTTACTTCTCCTTCAGCCCCGTCCTGCATCCTTAGCGCTTTCCTCAGCTCTCTCTAAGTTCAGCTACCTGCAGTTTTATGTCCCTTTCCCTGTCTGTTTCCAGGAATCTCCCACATCTCTCCCCAATTCCCCTCTTATTATCTCACTATTTCCTCAAATACTCTCTCTTTCTGAGTGCCCCACCTCATATTTCCTGTGACAGCTCATTGGCCATCAGCTTTTTTATTGACAGGCAATACTTATAAGAGATTCTCTCTACAGTTTCCTCTAGATTTTTCCAGCCCTTTTGAGCAGTTTAAAAGAGTACTACATAAACTCCAAAAGGTCTTTATTGTGTTTGTCATCTTCATGTGTCCTTTGCTCTCTAAAATTATCTACTTCAACCCCCATTACCTGATCCCAAGTTTCCCAAGTCTCTGTCTCCCTCTGGTGTTAGATTCAGGATACTGTAGTGGTTTCTGAGTCTCTATTCATAGGGCAGGATTGATTGGAGAAAAAACAAAACAAAACAAAACAAAACAAAAAAAACATGGCTTCTGAGCCTCTGCTGTCTTCCATTTCCTATGTGTGACCTGTCATGCTTTTCCTCTTTTGGAAAAATGGCCTGAACCCAGTTCATGCTCAAGTATGGCTGGCTGGAGGCATGGATACTGACTGCTGCGATGCTGACTGTGGCCCACTGCATGTGCACTGGAGCCTAGCATTCGGTTGACACCATGCAGGTGGCTGGGAGAATGGGGTGTGCCTGTGAGAAATGCACTGGAAAGTCAGCGACCCTGCTTCAGCTGCTGACCCTCAGCTGCAGAGGCTGCATTTTTGGCAGTTGTGGCCCCAGAGCCTCTCAGTCACACTCCTATGCTCACTTCTACTGTTTTGGGTTACAGCTTGGGCCTCTACTCAGCTCAGTTTGCTTGGAGTGCACAGCTATTCTTTTTTTTTTTTTTTTTTTTTTTTTAGTCATTTTATTAGTTTACCTTTCAAATGATATTCCCTTTCCTGGTTACCCCTCCATACTTCCCCATCCCATCCCCTCTTCCGCCCGTCCCCTTTGCCTCTATGAGGGTGCTCCTCCACCCACTCACCCACTCCTCCTGCCTTACTGCTCTCGCATCCCCCTATGCTGGGGCATCAAGCCTCCACAGGACCAAGGGCCTGCCCTCCCACTGACATCAGATAAGGCCATCCTCTGTTACATGTACATCTGGAGCCATGGCTCCCTCCATATGTACTCTTTGGTTGGTGGTTTAGTCCCTGTGAACTCTGGGTGGTCCAATTGATTGATATTCTTCTTCCTATGAGGTTGCAATCCCCCTCAGCTCCTTCAGTCCTTCTCCTAGCTCTTCCATTGGGGTATCTTTGATCAGTCCAGTGGTTGGCTGTGAGTATCTGTATCTGTATTAGTCAGGTGCTGGTAGAACCTCTCAGGGAACAGCCATACCAGGCTCCAGTCAGCAAACATTTTTTGGCATCAACAGTAGTTTGGAGGTTTGATGTCTATAGATGGGATGGATCCCTAGGTGGGGTGGTCTCTGGATGGCCTTTCCTTCTGTCACTCCTCCATTTTTTTGTCCCTGTTTTTTCATTGGACAGGAACATTTCTGGGTTAAAATTTTTGAGATGAATGGATAGCCTCATCCCTCAACTGGGAGCCATACCTAGCTATTGGAGGGGTCTCTACAGATTCTCTCTCCCCTTTGTTGGGTATTTTGGCTAAAATCATCACTGTTGGGTCCTGGGAGCCTCTCCCTTTCCTGGAATCTGGGACTCTCTAGTGGTTGCCCCCAGTACCTCATCCCCAACTGCTACATGTTTCTTCTCTTCAATTTTCTGACCCTTTGTACTTCAATCCTGTCCCTTCCAATACCTGATTCTGCCCCCTTTCCCCTCCCTCTTTTCCCCTCCCACTCCCACCTGCCTTCTACCTCCTGTGATTGTTTTGTTCCTGGTTCTATATAGGATTGAAGCATCTATACTTTGATCTTCCTTCTTCTAAAGGTCCCTATGGTTTGTGGGTTGTATCATGGGTATCTGAGCTTTTGGGCTAATAGTCACTTATCAGTGCATACCATGTGTGTTCTTTTGTGTCTGGGCTCCCTCACTCAGGATGATATTTTCTAGTTCCACCCATTTGCCTCAAATTTTATGAAGTCATTGTTTTTCATAGCTGAGTAGTACTCCACTGTGTAGATGTACCACATTTTCTGAATTCATTCTTCTGTTGAGGGACATCTGGGTTCTTTCCAACTTCTTATTATAAATAAGACTGCTCTAAGCATAGTGGAGCATGTGTCCTTGTTATATATTGGAGCATCTTTTGGGTATATACCCAGGAGTGGTATAGCTGGGTGTTCAATATTCTGAGGAACTGCCAGACTGAATTCCAAAGTAGTTTTACTAGCTTGCAGTCCCAGCAGCAATGGAGGAGTATTTCTCTTTCTCCACATCTTCGCCAGCATCTGCTGTCATCTGTATTTTTGATCTTAGCCATTCTGATTGGTGTAAGGTGGAGCCTCAGGGTCAAAGAAGTTAGACTCCAGAGAATAAAATAAGCCTGTTAAAAATGAGGTACAGAACTAAACAAAGAATTCTCAACTGAGGAATCTCAAATGGTTGAGTACCACTTGAAGAAATGTTCATCATCTTAATCATCAGGGAAATGCAAATCAAAACAGCCCTGAGATTCAGCTGCAGCTACACCTTTTGAGTGGGGGAGGTACCACTCTGTAGCATGGGTTTTGACCCTGCAACCATTTATCAGTCAGAAGCAGCAACCACATCCTGGTTGTTTCAGTCCCAAGCAGCATCTGTTTTCTGTCCTGCAGTAGCTTCAGAGTGCAGCCCTAGTCTTTCCTAGCAGCCCATTAGTGCTGTGCCTCTCTACCCATTAATCTGTCTCAGGTTAATTTGGTTCTATGCCTGACGAAAGGCATGCCAAATGTAAAAGGCATTATGAATTCTAGCTAGCTAATGTAACATGCTACTTGCTGTTCTCATATCTACATGTTCATGATCCATCTTTTCTCATGGCCATCTTCTCCTCTTGTTTTTTCTATCTCTCTCTCTCTGTGGCCCCTAGCCAGGTAACTGACAACCCGCCTACCTCTATCTACTGCCCAATCACTGACTGTCTTAGTTAGGGTTTTACTGCTGTGAAAAGACACCACAATCAAGGCAACTCTTATAAGAACAATGTTTAATTGGGGCTGCTTACAGGTTCAGAGGTTCAGTCCATTATCATCAAAGCAGGAAAATGACAGCATCCAGGCAGGCATGGTGCAGGAGGAGCTGAGAGTTCTACATCTTCATCTGAAGGCTGCTAGAATACTGGCTTCCAGGCAGCTAGGATGAGGGTTTTAAAGCCCACACGCACAGTGACACACCTATTCCAACAGGGCCACACCTTCTAATAGTGGCACTCTCTAGGCCAAGCATATACAAACCATCACACAGATATTAGCCTTTTTTGACCACTTAACTTGGGGAGCAAGCTTTGCACAACAAAAGCAGATGTACTTAGAATTCTATGGTCCTGGGGCAACCAGGTCTTGTGATAATAGACTGTAATACACTGTTTAAATAAATAGCACAAGACTGCCGGGAGCCAGGCCAGCTTTCACACCCTGTGTCTCAGGAATGTTTCAGGAATGTCAAGCCCACTTACACCCTCTGGGACATCTAGCCAGTTATCTGTTCTTATCACTTTTACGGCTTCTGTTGCCAGCTGTCTGCTCTTATCAGTTTATACCTGTAATTTAGAGGGAGGGTGGTGACAGTGGTGAAATTGATCTTGGGCCCTGTGTGGCCTTCCCGCCTGCTTGTCTTTGTAAGCCACTGTATCAAAATAAAGTTTGAGAGCTTGATCAGACCATAGACTTGCTCTCCTTCTTCGTGCCTCTTGTCCCCCATTCCTTTTGCCCCCTTCCAGGTCTCCTCTGAACCCCTGCAGGCCAGGACACCACCAGACCAACTCCAACAGGGGTTTGGTATGAGGAATTTGTTTTGTTCCTAAAAATAACTTTCGTGTAATACTCAATAAATACACTTCTGCAAAGCTGTTCAGGGATTACTCCACAAAGGCTGTTCCTCTCTGCTGCTTGCAAAGCCTGGTTTCATTCTTGAGTGTCTCTGTTTCTTGGATTGTCTGTTATAGCTCTGATACCAACACTCAAAATGCTACAATTCAGTTCAGACCTTAGGCTTCGGAAGTTCATTCATTTCAGTATTCAAGTGTGACCTCAGTACCCACTAGATAACCAGACACTGTGGCCTCCTAACAGTTCTTCTGATCTGAACACTATTTGGACTCTCTCCAACTTTTGTGTGCATAAAGGAATAGAGAGAGAGGTCCCGTGTGACTGCTTTCTCTGCTATTCTCTCTGTGCCTTCTTTGTGTGCCTCTTGTTCAGCTTCCCACATTCTCCTCACCCTTAACTTTTCCACCTCCCCTTCCACTTCCACCTCACCTCTCAATTTTGCTCCTAAAACTGAAAGTTCAGCCTTGATCCTGACGATGAACCTCCTTTCTATTTCTATCCCCATCTGTAATGGGACTTTTCTCAGAGCCCCCAGTGATATAGTAATGACAGGGAGTCTTTTTAATGTATTAAAGCTTAGGCTTTAGCTGAGCAGTCTCCCAACTACTCTATGCTGACTAATCCTGGCCACCCCAGTGGCAAGGCAGACACATAGTCCAACATCGTTCCAAGCTAAGGAACAAGATTTCCAGCAACAAGATTTCATCCATCATTTTTGTTGCTTGGCAGGTCCTTTCCTGTCTGAGTACCAGGAGCTATCCAAGGGGATCTGCAGGGCTTTTGCCCAGCTAAAGTGTTCCCCAGAGTCAGTGGCAGGAGATGGGACATAGCACACTGACACAGTGCTAGGAGCCAAGGGCCTGCGCCACAAACAGCTTCCAGTTATGAAAGCTTCAGGAGAGAATTCTCTTCCCTAAGCTGTTACAGCTCCATAAAACAGGCATCTCAGGTGGGCTTTGATGAAATTACTCATGTACTTCATTCCTTGTGGTTAGAGTCTTAGATACATTTTGGGGTGAATTGGGGCCTAAAGGCAGATGCTTTTCTATTGGTTTGGTCTGAGATGGTGGGAATGCCTTGTCTGTATGTGGAAGGGCTTCAGGTGTTGCTCCTACATGACTGATTGTCACAGACCTCTCCATGGGATGCTGTGGTCACGTATTGGAGAACAGGTGTTGCAGTAACCTCTCCAACCCGAATTGGCCCGTACTAAGAAAACGCAACTCGATTAATATGAAAACAATCTAGCGTCTAGATTGGGCAGATCCACCCTACACTGTCCTATTCCTCGCTCCCAAATCCCTCATCACTTGCACCTCTTATTTGCCAGGTCTCCAGCTTCTCCTCCCACAACTCCTCTCTCCTTGCTTTTCTTCTTCTCTCCCCTCCTCTGGACTCCTCCCCTCTCGCTCCCGACTCCTCCCTCTGCCCAAATCTCGCACTCTTGCCTTTATTTTACAAATTCAGTGGGAGCCTCTGATAAGGTCACCTGAGTCCTGAGTACCTGACTAGGCAGCCATCCTTGGGGGAGCAGAATCAGTATCAAAACAGAGAGAACTCCAAGGCAAACCACAACATTTCCCCCTTTTTGTCCAGTTAAAAACCTTTTCCCTATACATATGTGAACTAAGTATTATTATTACCATTCTGCAATTTATAAAACCAACAATACACTCATCACCCAGTCCATCAGTTTTGTTCACTAACCATGTCATCTATACTAAAAACTATACCTGACTATATCCTGGTTTTAGATCCTATGCCACCTAAAAACCACCCTAACAGATTTATCATCTTTCTCAATACTAAACCGTTTGGGTTGTCTATGAGACTACCAGTCTCCAACCACATCAGAAATCCAAGAATGATTAATATTACCTGAAAATATGGGAAGCACAAAACATGGCTTCCAAGCTTAGCCAATTTATAGAGACTGCTGATCACCTGGACAGTCCCCCTATTCCTTAATATGTCAGAGCATCAGTATCCAGCCTTCTGGCCCAGGATCATCTGACAGACCTTAGTAATGCAGATTTTGAAGGGCTGATCACCCTGCCTTGGCAGAGATTATCAGTCGACTGTTCTGCATAATTTGTCCTTTTCTGGACAGTGTTTTGTCTGTAGATGAATTGAAGCAATTTTGCTCAGTGGCTGTGTCACCACCGCAACTCCATTGATGCTCATTTTCTTCTTCGAGTCTAAGGGGTCCTGTCAGGGGCAGACAGGTCTCCAGTCAAATGATCTAGACGAAGAAATGTCCATAAACGGGTTATTCTGTGGACTTCTGACGTCCTTGAAGATTTCCTATCTACATAGGCGTTTCTGAACTGTTAAGCATAGACTACCGTTGGCCCTCTCTAATCAAAGTATTTCCAAAACCCATCTAAACTGACTCAGAACCATGACTTTGCTATCTGGCCTTTAGCTTGTACTGGTTAATCAACTAAAAATAATATATAATAGCAGTTATAGGACTGGGTCTAAGACTTGTATTCTTAGATGCATAGTGGAGGCACAATGCTTATGTTAAAGTAGCAATATTAATCTCAATTATAAATCAATAAGAAAGTATACCAATGAAAACCTCGCATTTGTGTAAAATGCATTCTATACCAATGAAAAGATTGCAGCTTCTACTTTATCAATTACAAACATTTCTATCAATGTAAGATATAGCTGTAAAATTTTAAGAGTAAGTTTGCCAATCTATCCCTGTTTGTCTATTTCTCTAACCTCTATGTATTACTATATCACCCCCCCCCTTTTTTTTTAACTAAGAAGGATAGAAAAGAGGAAAGGAAAGGTAGCAATCCCTGAGTTTAAATTCTCTAGTTCCCCCTGCCCAAAGCTACGTTTGTATAGTATCCCTTAAAACAAAACATAACCACAGTTCTTAGAATAACCAGAACCATCCACCCAACATAAGGAACTGGGACGATGATCTTCCTCGTCTGCTTCCAGCTGAATTGGGGTGAAGAATTCCCTTCTGGGGCCCAAGAGGAATTAGGAAGAGTTGGCTTTGTCGAAGTAGAGCTAGCCGGGATTTGCCTGCCAGTCACTCTGTGCTGAGAAAGTTCATCGCTTAGCTGACCTCTTGACTATGACAGTCTGAAGGGCTGGATAAGTAAGCTGGCCACTCTGGGAAAGTTCTGAAAGCAGGCCTTTAAATGACGCAGCTTCAGTGTAATTGAGGGAGAATCAAACACGAAGTTGGACTGGAAGGTCCCGGAATCTCAGCATCCCAGAGTGTGGATCATTTCAGGGCTGTCTTTCTCTTCTTTCATCCTGCAGCACACAAACTCTACAAGCATCATATAGTTCTGTAAGCGCATCCACATGGAGTAAGCAGGGTGCACAGCTTAGTTAATAAAGATCAGCAAAGAAAGGTGACTGCCTTTCTTCAGGTTAGTTTGATCATATAATCAAACCGTAACATAATTTTGTAATACATGCCACTTTACAGGATGCATGTAATAACAAGTTATGAGAAATTCATACTCAAAATGTTACTGGCTGATCATAGACATTTCAGTCTCAGCCAGTTCATACACGGAGACCTAAACATCCCCATATATACATCACCTATTTGTTGATTGTCTTAGTCTCCCTTTTCTTCTGTGTTGCCAAGGACTTCAGGAGGTCTCCCCTTGTCATGTCTGATCTTTATCAGCTTGGAAGGAACCCACAGCTTTTCTTCTCCTGTAGAAACATGGGCATAATCCCTTCCCCAGCGTAACACATTTCCCATTTTCCATTCTGACGTCAGAATATCCTTAATATAAACAGGCTGGTTTAGTTCAGTAGTCTTTTCCACAATCCAATGTCTTTCAGCAGCTGTGCTGTTTTGTTCATCAGCATTTAAAAAATATAAGGTTAATAAAGCACTATGTAGCCTATCTCTGGGGGTTTTTGTTGCCCCTTTTTGCCTGTTAAGTATCTCCTTTAGACTTCGATTAGATCTCTCCACAATCGCTTGTCCTGTAGGATTGTGTGGTATACCTGTAACATGTTTTATATTATAATATTCAAAGAAGCGCTTAATCTTGTTAGAGATATATGCTGGACCATTGTCCGTTTTAATTTGTATGGGTATTCCCATTATAGCCATAACTTCTAACAAATGTGTAATTACAGAATCGGCCTTCTGTAGGCAGTTGCCCATTGAAATCCTGAATATGTATCTATAGTATGGTGTATGTATTTCAGCTTACCAAACTCTGTAAAATGGAGAACATCCATTTGCCAAATTTCATTTCTTTGGGTGCCCTTAGGGTTAGTTCCTGTAGGCAATGGAGTTTGATTATATAACAAGCAAGTAGGACATTGCCTCACAATCTCCTTGGCTTGTTGCCAAGTGATAGAGAATTCTTTCTTTAAGCCTTTGCTGTTAACATGGTGTTTTTAATGGAATTCTGAAGCCTTTAGTACACTTCGTATCAGTAGCTGGTCAATTTCATTATTACCTTGCGCCAGAGGGCCTGGCAGACCTGTATGGTATCTTATGTGTGTTATATATAGTGGGTAACTCCTATTTCTGATCTTTTGTTGTAGCTGAATAAATAGTGATGTCAATTCAGAATAATCCTGAATAAGTTCAGCAGTCTCTATGTGTAAAACAACCCTTTCTGCATATTGAGAGTCAGTTACTATATTAAGAGGCTCTTGAAAATCTGACAACACCATGAGTATTGCATACAATTCAGATTTTTGAACTGACTTATAGGGACTCTCAGTCACCTTGCTTACATTTTCTGATTTATATCCTGCCTTTCCCGACTTACTGGCATCAGTGTAAAATGTAGGGGCTCCAGATATTGGAGTTCCCGTTATTATACGAGGGAGGATCCAGTTAGTTCGTTTTATGAACTGAAGTCACTTGCTTTTAGGGTATCTGTTGTTAATCTCTCCTAAGAAGTTACTGCATGCTCTTTGCCAATGTTCATTTTGTACCCACAAAGAGGCAATTTCTGCATTAGTAAAAGGTACCACAATTTCAGCCGGATCCATTCCAACTAATTGTCGAAGTCTCAATTTTCCTTTATCAATTCAGAGACCTTCTCAATGTAGGTTTTCAGTTTCTTACTCTGTTTATGTGCTAAAAATATCCATTCTAAGATATAATCTTCCCTCTGCATGAGGATTCCTGTAGGGGAATGAGTAGAGGGTAAGATGACTAATATGCAGGCCATCTTTGGATCAATACGATCTAGATGTGTGTCCTGCAATTTCCTTTCTACCAAAGCTAGCTCTTTCTCAGCCTCAGCTGATAGTCTCCTTGGGCTATTTAAATCTTTATCGCCTTGTAATGTTTGAAATAAATTGCTCAACTCTTGAGTGGTCAAGCCAATCACAGGCCTCAACCAGTTAATATCTCCCAGTAGTTTCTGAAAATCATTAAGTGTCCTTAATTGATTACTTTTGATTTGCACCTTTTGTGGCCTAATCCTTTGTAGACTTATTTTATACCCTAGATAATTAATAGAATCCCCTCTTTGTATTTTCTCAGGGGCGATTTGTAATCCCCAGCAAGGTAAGGTTTTTTTCACTTCATCAACCATTCTTTCCAGGATATTTATATCTGAATCAGACAATAAAATGTCATCCATGTAATGATAAATAGTAGATTGGGGAAATTGTTTGCGAATCATCTCCAATGGCTGGTGTACAAAATATTGACACAAGGTAGGGCTATTTAACATTCCTTGTGGCAGGGACTTTCCATTGATATCTTTTTATGGGGCGACCTCTATTGAGGGTAGGCACTGAAAAGGCAAACCTTTCCTTATCGCCTTCATGTAGAGGAATAGTGAAAAAACAATCTTTTAAGTCAATCACTATAATAGGCCACTCCTTAGGCAACAAAGAAGGCAGTGGGTTCCCAGGCTGCAGGGAACCCATCGGCTGAATAATCTTATTAATTGCTCTGAGATCTGTCAACACCCTCCATTTGCCAGACCTTTTTTTAATGACAAATACTGGAGAATTCCAAGGGCTGATGGACTCCTCTATATGCAGAGCCTCCAGCTGCTCCTGGACTAGCTGTTCTAATGCCTGTAGTTTTTCTTTTGTCATAGACCACTGATCAATCCAGATGGGTTGGTCAGTCAGCCACTTTAGTGGCAAGGCTGTTGTTGTCTTAACAGCAGTGGCTCCTTGGGGTAGCACTAAATTGTCAGCCTCTGCTGTATTTTGCTTATGGACAGCTTGGACAGTCTCTAACTGTCCTTGATAACATTCCCTGACTGATTTAAAGTTTTTTATTAGGAGCCTGATGAATTTCAGGGCCAGACCCTGAAACTGAGGGGATATTAATTTGAGTTTTCCACTGCTGTAGTAGATCTCTTCCCCATAAGTTAATGGCTATATCAGCCACGTATGGCCTTAATTTTCCTACCTGACCTTCTGGTCCTATACATTTAAGCCACCTGGTGCTTTGTTTTATTTGGGATAAAGTGCCAACACCTTGAAACTGCATATCCACTCCTTGAAGTGGCCAACTAGTGGGCCAAGATTTTGGAGAGATGATGGTAACATCTGCTCCAGTGTCAACCATTCCTTCAATTTCAATATTGTTTACCAGTATTTTTAGTTTTGGCCTTTGGTCCTCTATAGATGTTTGCCAAAATATTCGTTTTTCGCTCCCTTTGAGGCTTTTGGAATTGTCCATAGTACTTCCCTCAGCCTCCTCTGGTCCCAGAACATCTATTTTTGAAGTCGTGCCGTTTAATTGTTCTGAGGAAGAGAACTCTCCCTGCCTGGCATTGGGGCCTGCAAGAGGCCCCCCTGGGAGTTTTTTGGCAGGATGCGGCCCCATCTGTCTGTTATTGCTCTACAGTCCTTAGTCAAATGTCCACCTCTGCCACATCTTTGACACATTCCAGGAGCCATAGTCCCCCTTTTGGTATTACTTTGGTTTTTCTTGCAGTAATATCTGAGCTGACCCTGCTCACCACAATTAAAACATTTGAAATCTTGGGTCATCTCTAGCTGTCCAGTGGCAGTTTCTCCTATCACAGTCATATCAGGAGAACAAGATCCAACATCAGCTGTATATCTAATCCACTCATCTATTGGTGTGGACCTCGCCTTCAGTGGTCTGATTACTTCCCTGCATTCGGTATTTGCATTTTCAAAGGCTAAAGACTCAATTATTGCCTTTCTTGCAGCTGAATCTGATACACTCCTTTCCACAGCTGAGGTAAGCCTTTGTAAAAAGTCAGGGAAGGTTTCTTTAGGACCTTGTATGACTTGAGTGAATGTTTCAAGTCTTTTCCCTGATTCTGCGACTTTGTCCCAGGCCTTTAAGGCTGACAATCGACACCATGCCAGAGTTTCTTCATCAAATACAGCCTGCACCTCTACTTCAGCAAAGCGGCCTTCACCAAGCAGTTGATCTGTGGAAATCTCTCTGCCCCTAGCTCTATTTTGTCATGCTATCTCCCTCACTTCTTCTCTCTACCACGAAATCCATTGTAAATTTTCAGCAGGCTCTAGAATTGCTCTTACCATATCTTTCCAGTCTTGGGGGATTACTCTATTTTTAATAGCCCAAGAAATCAAGATTTGTTTTACAAATGGTGAATGCATTCCAAAATTAGTTACACTTTCCTTAAATTTCCTCAATTCTAACACATCCTTGGGTTGCCATTCAAATTCTTCATAACCCTGTGGATGATCATCGTCTGGAGGCCTTTGTTGTACACTAACTGGATAGACTAAAGTTTGTTTCCTAATAACCTTAGGTTGGCTTTCCCTAATTTTATCTTCTGTCTCTACCTGAGTTTTTTCTTTAGTTGTAATTTTAGTTGTAAATTCCTCTCTTAAAGTCTGTACCCATGCTTCATATCTCTCCTTCTGTCTTTCCTCCTGTTCCTTGAGTTCCTGAATTCTCTGTTCAAGGCTTTGCTTCCACACTTTGAATTTTTCTTTATATTGTACTTCTAATAATCTGCTATCCATTATCTTTTGATTGATTAATTTTAAAAAGTTATTCTCCAAGTCTTGCTTCCAAACCTCATTACTTTCTCTCTACTGTTCAGTATGACCTGTGAGCTGTTGTATGTTCTGTTCTAACATCCTTTCAAGTTCCTGTCTACCACCTTCATTTTCATCTTTCTGTCTCTTATTCTGATCTATAATTTCCTGTGTCTTCAAGTCTAGTGTTCCTTCTAGGCTACATTGCCAAGACTTAATTTTCTCTTTCTGTTGTTCTTGTTGTTCCATAATTACCTGTATCTTCTGTTCTAAGCCCTGCTTCCATAATCTTAGCTTCTCTTTATGTTGTAATTCTGATATTGCAGCCTCTGCCTTATTTTGATTTGCTAGTTTTAGGAAGTTATCCTCTAGACTTTGCTTCCAGATTCTATCTCTATCTCCCTGCTGTTCAATTTGATCTATGAGTTGTCGAATTCTTTTTTCTAGCGTCTCTTCTAGCTCCTGTTGCCAAGACTTAAGCTTATCTCTCTGTTGTTCAGAGTCATCTATAAATTTCAGAAATTTCTGTTCTAGCATTACTTGTAATTTCTTTTCTAAGGCTAGAAATGTGCTATCTAGGGCCCTGTCTTTTGAGAAGATATAGTAAATCAGAAGAATGAATATTGCAATACTGGTAAATGATAAAGTGTCTATTTCCTCAAAATTCACAACCATCAGACCATTCAAAATATCATTCCATAAGGCCCAAAAGATATTCATTGTGTTTCTCATCTTTAAGTATCAAAAGGTTATATATCTCTCTTACATCAAAGTAGTACCTGATCTGAAGCCCTTTGTACCCTTTTCTCCCTCCGCCTCAGAACACGTGCAGTCCTCTCGATTCTTTGTTCCCAGGGAGGGGTCTCTTTGGGTTGTCTCCGGCTTTGCTTGGTCGTGTGGTAATCTCAGGAATCCTGTTCAATTGCCGGCCAGAAAACTCCCTCACAGGCAGTTGTGCTCTAGGTTCTCCTATCCTTTTCTTCGATTCTAGATGATACCCTCGGCTATAGCTCTCTGTCTGGGGTTTGGGGCAGGGATCCTCTCTGCAGTTCTCCGTAGACCCCCTCAGACCCAGTCAACTCCCAATCCACCAGTACTCCTGCCTAGATCTCTACCAGAGCCCTATTCTGGGGGTGAGAGGGAAGTAAACTTTTATCTCAGGTTAGTTGAGTTCTAATGGATACATTGGGCGCCATTTTGTTGCAGTAACCTCTCCAACCCGAATCAGCCCGTACTAAGAAAATGCAACTCGATTAATATGAAAACAATCTAGCGTCTAGATTGGGCAGATCCACCCTACACTGTCCTATTCCTCGCTCCTAAATCCCTCATCACTTGCACCTTTTATTTGCCAGGCCTCCAGCTTCTCCTTCTCCCACGACTCCTCTCTCCTCGCTTTTCTCCTTCTCTCCCCTCCTCCTGACTCCTCCCCTCTCGCTCCCTACTCCTCCCGACTCCTCCCCTCTCGCTCCCTACTCCTCCCTCTGCCCAAATCTCACACTCTTGCCTTTATTTTACAAATTCAGTGGGAGCCTCTGATAAGGTCACCTGAGTCCTGAGTACGTGACTAGGCAGCCATCCTTGGGGGAGCAGAATCAGTATCAAAACAGAGAGAACTCCAAGGCAAACCACAGCAAAGAGGAACCTGGATTAGATTTATACTCCTATTGTTCTCAGGGTTTCTGAATCTGCTCAACCTTAGCAAGTTTTTTGTCTGGAGTCATGGTCCACTACCCCACAGGTCCTTGCCCCAGATATCATTCATGCTTGGCCTGGGGGAGGGAATGCCATCGATAGCTGCCTGCTTCAGCTACCTGCATGTCTATGCCTGGCAGACCCCTCTTCCCTGGTTAGGTGTCCTGGTTGTGTATTTCCCCTTGGCTATGTGCTGCCATAGCCTGACAGTGGCAGCAAGAGGAAGCATAGCATTCTGTCTCTTTAATCTATGAAAAGTAGGAAGGACAGAAGAGACAGGGTTAGGTACATGGTAGTGCCATGCCAGCTGGGAGGATTCAGACTTAGGAAATTAGACAAGGGTCTTTGTTGTGGTAAATCTCTAGCCTTGGTAAGCCCATGCAAGGAAAATGGAACAGTTATATGTTTATAAACTGCACACCCATATGAGCTTCTACACCAGCTATGAAATGTTTCTCCAGGCCATGCACTTCTGCTCCATCTTCCTTCTAACAACTCTCCCTTTGTCCTCTATATGCTATCTCCTCCAACTCCTCCTCCTCCCCTCTTCCTGTCTTGCCTAGAAAACCCATCTCCTCATTTTCGCGATTGGCTATTTGACATCTGTATTAGCCAATCAGATAATTAAGTGAAATTCCTCTACATCTCATCTTTTCTGTCCAATAAAAAACACTCTTCTTCCAGATATAATTGAAAAAAATTATGACAAGTGAATTAGACAGTGTGAGGTAGAAATGACATCCAGTCCAACAATTTATCAATTAGACAAAGCACTCTGCCATCCATCTAACTTTAAAAGGCTTCAATCTACACCGAATCATGTCCTGGGTTTAGATTGTATACCATCTGGAAACCATCCTCTCAGATTTGTGTCATCTCTCTGTGTCAAACAGCTTGGGTCGTCTATGAAACTGCACCCAGTCTTCAACCCATCAGAAATCTGAAAACTTAATGTTAACTGACTTAAATGTTACCTGAAAATGTAAGGAGTAAAAAACATAGTTTGACCAAGCCAGCTCAGCCAGTCAACAGGTTCTGAAAGAGCTCCCCTAAGGGAGACACTCAGTCACTCGGGATATCAGCGACCCCAATCACCAGCTCGAGGTGTTCTTGATGCAGTCAGCAAGAGGCTTTATTCAGTATACTGAGGCTCAACCCGTAACTCATGCAGGAGCAGAGGAGAGGAACCCTGAGCTGCATTGCACTCGAGGGAATGCACCTGGTTGACTCGTTTAAACTTAAGCAAACATGAGCTTACCACAGCTGGGGTTCAGGGAACGGTCCCTGCCCCTCTGACAGCTCAAGGCCCTATTTCTAAATTACAACTGGAGTTGAGGGAACCGTTACTGCCCATCTGACAGCTCCAGGCCCTATCTCTAAATTTCTAAAAAATCGATTATCAAGTACCAGATGTCCTTAGCCAATGCCCCCCTTCCTGGAAAGGTTCAGAGGTTTCTGTTCCCATAGCTTTGTAAAACATTAGGGACTTGTAAAACTTTAGGAGCTTTTTCTTTTATTCTTTCATTCCCCCATTTTCTTTTTGGTAAGTTCTAATCATGGAACTTCTGCACCAGCTTCTAAGTATATCCTGGACTCTTCATGATTTTTCAGGGCTTGGTACTGTTGTCTAAGCATCAACACCTGGACTGCACTGACTGGTTCTCTGACAAAAGTCACTAACCTATTAAGTATACAGGGCCGAAAAGGATTAACAATAGTATAACAAGGTGTCCCATGAGAGAGCTAATTAGAGTGGTAAACCAAGGAGATTGGCCGTACCAGCTTCCAAGCCAGCCCTGTCTGGCCTCTTGGTCTCTTTGTCTGTCTGCTAGCCTCTTCCTTAGTTTGGCCATCAAATCATCTACTCCAGAGTGGTCTACATAGAAGCAACAATCTTCTTTTAAGGCTGCACAGGTACCCACATCCTTGAGGAACAGTAAATCTAACCCCCTGCGATTCTGCAGCATGACTTCTGACAAGGAAGTTAGCGATTCCTCTAACTTTGAGATGGACTGTTGAATTGCTCTGAGATCTTCATCCATAATGGCCCGCAGCCCCTCAAAGTATTGAGGGGTTTGGACTAGGGAAGCTGTTCTGGTCCCTACTCCTGCTGCTACCCTTAGGCCCAGAAGGATGGCCAATGTAAATGAGACAGGCTCCCTTGTCACTATCCAATGGTAAATAAGGCACATCTAAACTTTTATTAGTAATAAAAAGGCGTGGGAATAACTTAGCATCATGGCGTATCGGCATGAGTCTCGGGAACACCGATAATACCCCCCATCGGGGTTCCGTTTGGACCAGCACTTGGGCACACCGAGAAGTATCAGCAACATCAGGTTCTTCATTCTTGTTGCACCTCCTGGTCAATCTTTCAGGGACCCACAACAGATCTTGCTGGTCCTGAGGAAACACACAAACAGACCCTCTCGCCCACACCAGCACAGGATCTGGCCCATGCCATAAGCCAGTGATCACATCTTTCCATTTCACATAACCTTTCAACATGCCCGCCTGACATTGATGTCGGTCAGCGGCACAGAGGCCATCATCATCCAAAATTAAAAAATTAAGAGTAAAAAGGGCCAAGGATATCTGTTCTTTGGGGATTCTACCATGGCCTATTCCCCCTTTTTGTTTAATTAGGCATTCTTTTAATGTACGATGAGTTCACTCAACAATACCTTGTCCTTGGGGATTATAAGGTAGGCCATGGCTTAACTGCACATCCATCTATTTACAAAAGGATTTGAAAGATTGGGCAGTGTATGCTGGGCCATTATCAGTTTTTAAGTGTTGAGGCTTTCCCCAAGCAGCCCAGGCTTCTAGGCAGTGCCCAATAACATTGCGTGCCTTTTCTCCACTCATAGGGGTAGCATGAATGACACCTGAACAAGTATCCACAGAAACATGAATGTATTTTAGAGTCCCAAATCCAGATATGTGAGTTACATCCATTTGCCAAATCTTTAGGGGTAGGAGGCCCCTAGGATTAACCCCTACACTAGGGGGATGGTGAGAAGTGATACACTGTTGACATCCTAAAACTATCTGTCGAGCATCTGCTCGAGACAGATGAAACTTCTGCTGTAAGCTTTTAGTAGGCACATGAAATTGTTGATGAAACTGTCGGGCTTGATCCAATGATGAACTTAAGAAGATAAATTCCATTCGGGTACGTCTATCCACAAGATCATTTCCCTCACTGAGAGGACCAGGCAAACCTGTATTAGCTCTAATATGTTGGACAAAAAACTTGTGACCTCTTTTCCAGATCAATTCCTGAAGTTCCTTCAGCAGCTGGCATACCATGCTACTAATTTTAATAGGGCCAGCCACTTCTAATATCTTAACTGCATTACGACATATGATGAATCAGAGAGCAAATTAAAGGCAAAAGAACAATTTTTAAACACTTCCAGCACAATCTTGAGTTCAATTACTTGTGGAGAGCCGTGTTGATACTGACACAAAATCGGCTCTTGATGGTTAATCACATAAGCTCCACAGCCATTTTTGGATCCATCTGTAAAAATGTTTGGCACCCCCTGTATAGGAACACTGGAGGTAACCTTAGGAAAGATCACGGGACGTTCCTTAAAGAAGGATAGCAAAGGGTGTTTTGGATAATGATTATCTATCTCTCCATGGAATCCACAGCGTAATATAGCCCAATCATCCACAGTGCCACACAAGATCTTCATTTGCTGACCTGTATAGAGCACTGTGATCGAGGTTGGGGAAACACCAAAAAAGTATGCACTGTTGGATCCCATTCAGGGCTAATCCTGCAACTGCCGTAGGATAATACTCTACTGATCTAGCTGGAGAAGCTCTGGGATAAACCCAAAGCAGGGGGCCATCTTGCCACAACAATCCTGTGGGCTGCATGCAGGTGGCTAGAATGCGTAGCACAATGTCTGCACCCTCCTTCCATCGATGTAAAATTGCACCTTGTAATCCTTTTTCAACCTTCTTTAAAGCCTTCCCTTGCTTCATCAGTCAATTGTCTAGGAGAATCCAAAGCCAAATCTCCAAAGTATTATACAATGGTTTTAATTCATAATTTGGTAATTTTAAATAACATCTGACCCAATTAATATCTCCCAATAATTTTTGAAAATCATTAAGAGTCTTAAGATTATCTTTCCTCAATTCAACCTTCTGGGGGATAATGATATAAGGGCTTACTTTTGCTCCTAAATAATTTGCAAGATTGCCCTTTTGTACCTTTTCAGGGGCAATAATCAATCCCTTACCTTCTAGCAATTTAACTAAATTTCCATATGCTAAATCCAAAATCTCTTCATTCTTTGCAGTTAAAAGGATATCATCCATAAAGTGGATGCATCTCAGTGCAGGAAACTTCTGTCTTAATGGGGCGATGGCGTTGCCCACAAAAAGTTGACACATAGTCGGGCTATTGGCCATACCTTGTGGTAAAACCACCCATTCATATCTTTGATCAGGTTCTTCATGATTGCATGATGGAACAGTAAAAGCAAATCTTTCACTATCCCTTGGACAAAGAGGTATAGAGAAAAAGCAATCTTTTATATCAATCACTACAACAGGCCAACAGGCTGGCAGAGAGGATAAAAAAGGAAGCCTGTGTTGCACTGGGTCCATGATTTGCATCTGTTGATTAATAACTCGTAAATCATGCAACAGTCTCCATTTCCCTGACTTCTTTTTAATAACAAATATTGGGGAATTCCAAGGTGACACTGATGGTTTTATATGCTTCATATCCAGCTCTTCATCTACCAGGGCTTTAGCTGTGGCAAGCTTCTCAGAGGAAAGTGGCCACTGAGGAACCCACACCGGCTCCTCTGTTTTCCAGGTAATGGGAATGCCTTCCTCAGTGGCCCCTAGGAAAAACCCAGGCCCTGATTCCTTTCTCTCTGTTGGGCAGTTATAGGGCTAGTCCTACCCTGCAGGTATTTCCCTATTCCCTTATCGGGATAATAGCCCATATGTTTTGTAATCTTTTGTGAAGTTTCAGAATACTCAGTGGTCAATTTGAAACCCATATCTTTCAGCAAATCTCTCCCCCAAAGGGAAATGGGCAAATCCAACACATAGGGTTGCATAACTCCTGAATGTCCTTCCTGATCTTTCCAACTCAATTGTCTTGCACTCAGATCAGGAGCTCTTGCATAACCGAGACCTTGTAATGTTTGAGATGAGGCCTATATTGACCATCTAGAGGGCCAATCTTTCTTAGCTATTATATTTCTGTCAGCTCTGGTATCTAATAGCCCCAGAAGCCTTTTTCCATCAATTTGCAATTCCAAGGTTGGACGCTGATCAAGGCCCAAAGCTAAAAATGTTAAGTCAGAACCAGTAGACCCAAATCCTTCCCCCCCCCCCCCCTTTCGCTAGACTGAGCAGAAAATCTTTCAAGTAGGCTAGGAAACAGTAACAACTGAGCTATTCTATCTCCAGGGGAAATAGCAGTAATTTCTTTTGGTGATTCTACCATGATCTTGACTACCCCGGTATAATCTGGGTCAATAACTCCTGGATTGACATGTAGTCCTCTTAAAGCTGTAGATGATCTCCCTATAAGTAACCCTACTGTGCCAGGCTCAAGGGGTCCTTTAAAATCAGTTTCTATCAACTGGACCCCCATCCGAGGAGTTAGTACGAGTCTGGCGGTGGAGCGGAGGTCCAGTCCTGCAGAGCCCTTAGTGGCTTTCCTTGGTCCCTCGGATGGCGAAGGGACGGCCATCTCTCGTGACTGTTCTACATCCTGATTCTCAACTGCCCCATATATTTGTGGGCCTTGGGGTCATGGGCCCCGCTGTCTGTTTCTTGGACATGCTCCACCAAAACCCAAGCTAAGAGGCTACTCACCAGCCCAATGGTTCCTTTTTTTTTTGCACTTGGGGCACAGCCCTGGTTACCTTGGGCATTGGCCACTTCCTGTACTGACTAGACTTCCCCTTTCTGGACATTGCCCTTTTAGGTGCCCCTGTTTACCACACTTAAAGCACGCTCCTGAGCTTCCTCCTTTTCTCTGCGTCATCTGCATAACAGCAGCCGCAAGTCCAGCATTAGTCAAAGGGCCTCCTATTTCTCTACAGACCTTCATCCAAGCTTCAAGTCCCTTGTTATTGTAAGGAGTGATAGCGGCTTGACATTCCTTTGTGCACTGTTCATAGGCCAACTGTTTAATCAAGGGCATAGCAGTATTGGGGTCTCCAAAGACTCTCCCTGCTGCTTCCACTAATTGGGCTACAAAGTCAGAGAATGGCTCCATAGGTCCTTGAAGGATCTTGGTGAGGTTTCCATTCACGTCTCCCTTATTAGGTAAGGATTTCCATGGCTTTGTTGCAACTTCATTAATCTGCTGGTAAACCTGTCCTGGATACCCTGCCTGAGCATTGGCAAAGCGTTCCTCACCCAGCAGCATATCTCTATCCCAGGCAGCCTGGCCGCCCCCCGCTGCCAAGTTAGCGACAGCCTGTTCATTGGCAAACTCAATAAGAAAAGCTTTCCAGTCCAAATACTGTCCCGGACTAAGGCCCGAGCAAGGTTAGTCCAATCACTAGGAGTCATGCAAAACCTGTGTAAGGCCTCAACCTGAGCTATGGTAAATGAGGCCGTAATGCCATATGTCCTGACTGATTCTGCCAGGGACTTGATCACCTTAAAGTCTAGAGGCTCATGATACCTTTGTTGATTAGCATCCACATAAACAGGATAGGCCAGATGTAGTTCTGTGTGACTGCCTTCCACACTTCTGGGCAGAAAGTATGCCCCTGGCTTCTACTTCCCCCTTCTACAGGATTAAATGGAGGAGGAGCAGATGGGTGTCGTCCAGGGGGTTCACCCTCCATTTTACACTTACTTCCCCTTTCCCTATGCTTTGGCTTTTTTTTTCTTCAAATCTCTTTTTTTTTTCTGCCTTTTTTTAATTATTATTAACTTGAGTATTTCTTATATACATTTCGAGTGTTATTCCCTTTCCCGATTTCCGGACAAACATCCCCCTAATCCCTCCCCTTCCCCTTCTTTATGCGTGTTCCCCTCCCCATCCTCCCCCCATTGCCACCCTCCCCCCAACAATCACATTCACTGGGGGTTCAGTCTTAGCAGGACCCAGGGCTTCCCCTTCCACTGGTGCTCTTACTAGGATATTCATTGCTTCCTATGAGGTCAGAGCCCAGGGTCAGTCCATGTATAGTCTTTAGGTAGTGGCTTAGTCCCTGGAAGCTCTGGTTGCTTGACATTGTTGTACATATGGGGTCTCGAGCCCCTTCAAGCTCTTCCAGTTCTTTCTCTGATTCCTTAAACGGGGGTCCTATTCTCCGTTCAGTAGTTTGCTGCTGGCATTCGCCTCTGTATTTGCTGTATTCTGGCTGTGTCTCTCAGGAGTGATCTACATCCGGCTCCTGTCGGCCTGCACTTCTTTGCTTCATCCATCTTGTCTAATTGGATGGCTGTATATGTATGGGCCACATGTGGGGCAGGCTCTGAATGGGTGTTCCTTCAGTCTCTGTTTTAATCTTTGCCTCTCTCTTCCCTGCCAAGGGTATTCTTGTTCCCCTTTTAAAGAAGGAGTGAACCATTCACATTTTGATCATCTGTCTTGAGTTTAATTTGTTCTAGGCATCTAGGGTAATTCAAGCATTTGGGCTAATAGCCACTTATCAATGACTGCATACCATGTGTGTTTTTTCTGTGATTGGGTTACCTCACTCAGGATGATATTTTCCAGTTCCAGCCATTTGCCTATGAATTTCATAAAGTCATTGTTTTTGATAGCTGAGTAATATTCCATTGTGTAGATGCACCACATTTTCTGTATCCATTCCTCTGTTGAAGGGCGTCTGGGTTCTTTCCAGCTTCTGGCTATTATAAATAAGGCTGCGATGAACATAGTGGAGCAGGTGTCTTTTTTATATGTTGGGGCATCTTTTGGGTATATGCCCAAGAGAGGTATAGCTGGATCCTCAGGCAGTACAATGTCCAATTTTCTGAGGAACCTCCAGACTGATTTCCAGAATGGTTGTACCAGTCTGCAATCCCACCAACAATGGAGGAGTGTTCCTCTTTCTCCGCATCCTCGCCAGCATCTGCTGTCACCTGAGTTTTTGATCTTAGCCATTCTCACTGGTGTGAGGTGAAATCTCAGGGCTGTTTTGATTTGCATTTCCCTTATGACTAAAGATGTTGAACATTTCTTTAGCTGTTTTTCAGCCATTCGGCATTCCTCAGCTGTGAATTCTTTGTTTAGCTCTGAACCCCATTTTTTAATAGGGTTATTTGTCTCCCTGCGGTCTAACTTCTTGAGTTCTTTGTATATTTTGGATATAAGGCCTCTATCTGTTGTAGGATTAGTTAAAGATCTTTTCCCAATCTGTTGGTTGCCGTTTTGTCCTAACCACAGTGTCCTTTGCCTTACAGAAGCTTTGCAGTTTTATGAGATCCCATTTGTCGATTCTTGATTTTAGAGCGTAAGCCATTGGTGTTTTGTTCAGGAAATTTTTTCCAGTGCCCATGTGTTCCAGATGCTTCCCTAGTTTTTCTTCTATTAGTTTGAGTGTGTCTGGTTTGATGTGGAGGTCCTTGATCCACTTGGACTTAAGCTTTGTACAGGGTGATAAGCATGGATCGATCTGCATTCTTCTACATGTCGACCTCCAGTTGAACCAGCACCATTTGCTGAAAATGCTACCTTTTTTCCATTTGATGGTTTTGGCTCCTTTGTCAAAAATCAAGTGCCCATAGGTGTGTGGGATGCTTTGGCTTTAAAGTCTGTCTTTTCACTTGTTCTATTAATTCCTGTAACTCATCCTCAGTATCCGTCCCCTCCGTCTCTCGGTCTGTATCTGATCTTTCCGTATCTGTTTCTTTCGTACTTCCTTGCTTTTCCGATCTTTCTTCCTGGAGCATTTCAAGGGCCACACGTCCCTTTTCTAATGCTTCCTGACAGCACCTCTGATCCTCCAGGCAACTACACACTAGACACCAAACTGGGCAAACTCCTGGTTTTAAGGTTCCTTGGGACCATGCAAAGTCTAAGTCTTCGCCTAGCTTGTCCCAACAAGCAACAGAAAGATTACCGGAGACTGTGAACCAGGGTGCAATGGCATCACATTTACTCAGAAACCTCTCTATGGTGCTCCTTTTCATCTTCAACTTTCTTAATTTAGACAGCTCCTGAAGAGCCAGAAAAATTGGGTGGGATTGTGAATTCCCCATGATATTGTGTAATTCACAGTTACTGTACACAATCCTCACAGCAATAGGCAAAAATGAGTCCCCCCCAAAAAAGGAGGTTTATAAGCAGCCACAAAATAAGGAGGATGAAAATGTACATCGACTACAAGGCTGTCTGCTTTTACTTTCGGTTCACTACTACCGCGAACTTTACTTTCGGTTTGCTACTACAGTGAACTTTCTTGCTTACTACCCTGAAACTTTATAGCCACTAATTCCTGCGGTCTTTATGGTCCCACCTTACCTTGGGAACTTTCCAGCGCTGCCCTGACTGCGAGAAGTTCTGATCTCAGGATCCCCGTACGGGCCACCACTTGTCGCGCCCAACCTCGACCGGCAAGGAAGACGCGACCAGTGAAGATCTTCTTCAAGCAGTTTATTCAGGAACCTTGTAAAAACTTCTGACGACGGGGAACCCCCGCACCACACTTAAATAACTAGCGCTGGCCAATCCTAGCAAGCCATGTGGGGATAGCGGATAGGCTGTATCTATGCGGAAGCGACCAGGCTGAGCGGGCCTAGCCAAATAAGGACTTGTTTATCTCAGGGAGTGCTCACCATCAGCAAGGTGGAAGGCAGAAACCGGCACCATCTTTGGGGCGCAGGACTTTGCAGCTCCCTACACTCCCTCTTATATCCTTAAGCCCTAGGTCAAACTCGTCCTCAAAGGAAGGTGCATCGTGGTAGATAACACAGGGTAGCAACTAGACTAAGACAAAGTAGTCTTTGGAGGTATTAAAGACTGAAGTGGAAACACAAGGGGTTAGGCTGGTACTACATGCCCACCACCCATCAGTAGGGGAGATCAGATAATAGTTGACACCAGCTCGTGGGCTAGGCAAAGTCTGATTACACAGATATTGGTGACTCTTAGGAACAGCTCCAAGACAGGTACCTTTCCCTGAGACCTCCATCAAGGTTAGCTTTCCTTTTGTTCTCCATTGACAGGAAGAATGGGAGGTTGTGCTATTGAAGGTCCCTGAGAAGGCAATTCCTTCATAGTAAGGGGGCCCTGATGTCAGGCATAGCCAAGAGGATTTGGTTAGGTTGGGGTTGGAGGCGTTTAAGACACCAAAGGTTCCCTGCACCAACTTTAGGAGCCATTGCCCTGTCCCTGGGAACTTGGGAGTGGTTGGGGTGAAATTTTAGGGACTGGGGTGATGGTTAGGCTTGGAGAAAGTTGGGGCCCTAGAGTAGAACCCGCTCAGGGGGTGGGGGAAAGGGAAAAGCAGGCTGCTGGCCCATCAGCACCATGTTTGGGCCCACAGGGGTGCCTGGAAGAGACTACATGAGTTTTATGGTGAAGATTAAATGCTGGTCATAGCCTGTTTGATAAAATCACAGCCCCCAAGTATGCCCTTTATGCCATGACTTAAACTGTCTTCCCATAGGCGTAAAGCGAAAGGCTACTGGATTGCACTGCCCCATATTACAAGTAGCTAGCAATGAGGGGACATAATCTTCCCCTTTGGGGGGAGGTGGTTCCAGAGTGATTTTTAGAAACTGTTATTAAATCCCAGGAGGAGGAAGGCTTCCAATAGGTGGCTCCGGTCGTTTCACATCCCTAAGCTTTGCAATAGAAACTTTCAAGTCCCCCACATCGTCTAACCTCTGGCCTTGGCAGCCCATCCCAGGGGCAGACATAAAAGGGGGTCAATCTCATCTGACACCTAGACCATGGTCTAGCACATCCTAGGGCTATCGTACGTTGGATATGGGTGGATTCCTCCAGAATGGGCAGGGACTCAAAACTGTGTTCAGGGATATCCTAGGTATCAAGCCCTGCTATAAGGGAGCAGAGATCTAGTACCAAATCAGGCCACCAGGTTCCAGGAGGAGCATCTGTAGAGATGGACAAAACTGTGTCCCCTGTCTACGACAACATCTGCCAAGTCAACCTTTGGGAGGCATGGGGGTTATCAGTCTTAGGTCCATCAGTAGAAGCAGAAGCGGAAGGGCGATACACGTGAAGCTTGAGGGGGTTTTCTGTCTTTTCCACCCTCCATTCTGGTTCAGGGGGAGGCACTAGTTTGACATAAGAAGCATGAATCCAAATAGGGATGCTATTTACTTTTACTGCTGTTGGGGTCATGAGCAGCACCAGGTAGGGTCCTTTCCACCGTGGCTCGAGATTTGCAGCTCGGTGGTGCCTCATGTAAACAGCATCTCCGACCTGGAACTGGTGTGGCACTTGGAGGTCATCAGGCCTGTAGACTTCAGCCAGTTGTTTTCACACCTTCCGCTGAACAATCTCGAGAGCCTTTAATCTAACATATAGAGATTGTGAGGAATGAATCTCGGGAGGGGATATGTGTGGTGTATGGCAACAAGTGGTGGTGGGCCCTAAACAATATTTCAAAGGGTGTCAGCTTGAAGGGGCCTGGGGTGTTGCGTACCTGAAACAAGGCATAAAGAAGGAGGGCTGTCCAGTCATTACCACCGGTATCTAAGGACAATTTAGTCATGACCTCTTTTGAGGTTCTGTTTATCCCTTCTACCTGTCCAGAGCTTTGGGGTCTATAGGCACAATGTAATTTCCAGTTGAACCCCTTGGCCAATCCCTAACTTACCTGGGCAACAAAGGCTGGGCTGTTATCTGACCCAATTGCATTAGGCACCCCAAACCTTAGGAATATGTCTTCTAGTATCTTCTTGGTCACTACGTGAGCCGTTTCTGTCTTGGTGGGAAATGCTTCCACCCATCCCGAGAAAGTGTCTATAAATACCAGTAGGTACCTTTAGCCGTACTTTGTAGGTTTAATTTCAGTAAAGTCTACTTCCCAGTAGCTCCCTGGGCAATCTCTTTGTAATCGCTTGCCTGCCAGGAGCTTACTAGGCTGGACATTTACCATCTGGCAAGGGACATATCCTTTTACCAGGCTTCTGCCAATTCTCCTAGTCCTTTGATGTAATAGGTGATGAATAAACAATTGTCTCCAGGTGTTTGGGACCTAGATGGGTCAGTTGATGGAGTTGCGTGAGTAAAGTAATAGCCTGTCATTCAGGGAGGATGTTTTTACTGTCGGCAGTTGTCCCGCGCTATCGTCTCGCCAGCAAGAACGCACGCGGACACCAGGATCCTTCTGCAGCAAAGCGTTTATTATCTTGAAGAGGAAAAAATGCCGTGGCCCCAGAGAGCGTTAACTTTATATCCCCCAAAGCAACGTGTTCCTTCCTGATTGGCCGCATAGCCATGATCTCATTGGCATGCCCCGGGGTGGGCAAAGACTTGGCGCGAAGACACCCTTGTGCATGCACACACAGTTTGTTTACAGGGAGGAGCCGGGCTGCCGCAACGGAAGCCAGCGCCATCTTGTAATGGTGGGAGCTATTACGGCTTTCCACATCTCCCCCTTTCTGTTTTACTAGAACGAGGCTGGTCTAGGCTTCTGCAGTTATGTCCATCTGCTGCGGCTCCTGTCTTAGGTCGTTCCTCTAATGTCACAGCCTTATCCATCATAGGGTAACCCTATCGCCACCGGGCCCCGTGTCTTAGATTGGACTGTGCATGAGGAAAGTTGCCCGTCTCTGGATACCACAGTACCGTGTGACAATAACTGTTAAATGGCCTAGGGCGAACTCCACAAAAGAGGCCAGCCAAAAATGAATTAGTGGGGAAGTGATGATCACCCTATCGCGTGCAATGAGGAGACCTTGGCGATGTGCAAGGGCTGATCAAAGAATCATTGAGTCTCTCTCATCCCAGTGCAATGGATACACAAATCCATGGGGTGCAAGAGCAGAGAACTCAGATGTCGACTAATTTTTGAGGATAGATAACCAAATTTCAGGGGAGGCCCCTTGTTCAATGGCTACAAGTGCTTGAGTGATAACGACCTTGTCACGTTTCTGTTGAGATCTGAGTTTGCAGACCAACCATATCATGAACACTAATCCACAGCATAGGGCTGCACCAAACAGAGCCACTCCCACCCATTCTTTGAAGTAAGAAAAGGCTGAAGAAATCCAGGAAGAGAGTCCCTCCGTCAGCGACAGGTCCACTCGAGTTGAGTTAATAGCCAACACTGCTCCCTCAAAGACTCGAGAGTCTCGTCAAATCCTATTGACCAATTTCCTGCAAGGTACAATGACACTTGTCTAGACAGATTAGCTGCTCGGGTAAAATTTTCATATTGTACGCTGGTAATGCAAAGCGCCCCCAATTTTCTCTCACATCCCAATTGGGCCAATTGAAAGAGAATATCCAATCTTTCCTCTACTAGGTCGAGGCGTTGGTTAACAACCATTAATCCGCCCTTCAACTGGGCACTGGCGGAGGTATGAAGATCAACAGCGTCCACCACTGTGGCTGACAATTGATTCAGGGCTGTGTCTGTTTGGACTGTGGTTGCCATGGCAATCCCAGCGGCAGTTGCTGCAGCTGCCACAGCAGCCATCGCCACTACCACAGCTGCTGTTATTCCAAAATCTCTTTTCTGCCTGAATAAGGACAAGGTGGAAGGGGTTTCTACAGGGACAGGAACCCACCTCGGGACTCTCGCAACCATGGCACAATTAGCCCACTTTGAATTCCAGCATTGTGACATCCAACAAGAATCATTAGAACAGGCTTCAAATGAATCATTGGAAAGGATAAACAAGAAAGGGGGGTAAACACAGACTGGGGTAGGTGGATAATCAGTCTGGTTCACCAAAGTCTTATTAAATAGTTGTAGTTCCATCAGTTCCCATGGAAACAGACTCTGACCCCCAGTACTGAAAAAAATCTTGAGACGCCAGTAAAGGAGGCCTTTCCAACAGCTCCTCCTTGGATAAAGACCAAGGGATTAAGTTCTGTACAACTACCATTAACTCCACAAAGTACCCACTTATGAAGGGGGTGCATTCTAAGGTCTTGTAGAAAGAGTCCCTGTTTCATGGCCCCGGGTCTAAACTCTGCCAGGTATTCTCCAGGATCCGACATCATATTGGGGGAAAAGGAGAAGGTTCTGTCCTGATCTGCCCAGCGGGAACTGGAAGATTGGCAGTCAGTCCAGAGTGGGATTCGTCCCTCATCCTCCGGACTGCAATGGGGGGCTATTCTGGGTTGACAAGGATGTTCCCTGTCTGTGACATTGGGCGATAGAAATGTGCCATTGACCCAAATTGCCTCCTGCCAAAAGGTCATGTTTGTAATTGTTATACTTGGGTTACTAGTGTCCTGGGTCAATCTCACTCGGCCTCCCGTCTGTGCATCAAACATTCCTAAGGCCCGGCCTGTGAGCTTGATGCATCTTCCTGTTCCATCAATTTGAAAACAAAGAGAACCTTGTTCTGATAAAGAACGATTCTCCCCTAGTGGTGCCCAGGTGGTAAGTCAGGTAGTTCTAGAGTTTTGTTGGTTGTAAAGAACTTAGGGAAAACGACTGCATCATTACGAACAGGCATGGGCTTCAGAAAGGCAGACAAAATTGCCCATCTGTATTCTCCCAATATACTAGGAACCCAGATCCAAAGAGGCAGTGCGAGGGCTAGAGGTAGTTTCCGAGGGATCCATCCGGGAGTCATTTCTAGGCGTCAGAATTCTTCATGTCAGTCATTCCGGTAACCAAAATGGGTTGTCTTCTTCCTGCGGGAAAACACAAAGAGCTCCCCTGGATCTTATTAATATAGGATCCGGGCCTTTCCACCGACCAGTCAAAACATCTTTCCATTTTACCATCTCTTTTGGTCTATCAGGCTCTGAACAGTGACGTTCGGCCGCAGTATGGCCTTGGGCATCAAGATTTAAAAAATTAAGGGTGAAGAGTGCCATGGAAACAGCTGCTCTTGGTACTGAGGGTAGAGCCTCCTCGACTCCCCCTTTTTGTTTAATTAAATAGGATTTGAGAGTGCAGTGGGCCCGTTCTACAATGCCCTGTCCTTGAGGATTATTTGGGAGACCAGTCAGATGAGTCACGTCCATCTGGTGGCAGAATTGTTGAAATTTTTGAGAAGTATAGGCTGGTCCATTGTCTGTCTTAAGGAGTTTGGGTTTACCCCAAGGACTCCACGCCTCGAGGCAATGTTGAATTACATGCGAGGCCTTTTCCCCTGTTAGAGGTGTAGCAAACATGAGGCCAGAGCATGTATCAATAGAAACATGCAGATACTGAAGTCTTCCAAAAGAAGGGATATGAGTAACATCCATTTGCCAGACCTGTAGCGGTCGGATTCCTCGTGGATTAACTCCCACATGGGGTACAGGCAGGAATTGACAACAATTTTGACATTGGGTAACTATCTCCCTAGCTTCTTTTCTAGTCAAAGCAAATCGGCGGCGTAAAGTTTCAGCTGTCACATGAAATTGTCTGTGAAATTCTCTTGCTACCTCTAATCGGGGGGACAAGGCGACTGCAATCACTCTTGTAGCTTGGTCTGCTAGGTCATTTCCGTGGGACATTGGACCAGGAAGGCCCGAGTGAGCTCTAATATGTGTTATAAATACAGGGGATCTCCTGCCAAGAAGGGTAGATTGAATTTGTTGAAAAATTTGAGCAAGTTTGCTGGAAGGCCTAATTACTCCAGCCACCTCAAGAACCTTAACCACATTAACCACATAGGAGGAATCTGATACAATGTTAAGCGGGCCCGGGAAGGCCTCGAGGACCTCTAGCACCACTAAACATTCTACAACTTGGGGTAAGGTTTCATTATATTGTTTAGATACTACCTTATTATTGACCACATAAGCACCTACACCAGTTTTTGACCCGTCTGTATACACTACAGCCCCATCAATGAGTGGTTCCTGAGACATTATGTGTGGGGACACAAGGGCGTGGCTTAAGGCAAATTGTAGGATCGGGTGTTTTGGATAATGATTATCAATCTGTCCAGCAAAGGAAGTGACACTGTCCAAGCATTTGAGGTAGCAGCTAATGCTTGAACCTGAATAGCTGTGTATGGCACTATCAAAGTTTTGGGTTCTTTTCCAAAATGAGTAATAGCTGCCTTTAACCCGCGGAGTGCAAGCTGAGCAACCGCATCAGGATACCAGTCAATAATCTTAGCAGGAGATGCATTGGGATGGATCCACAATAAAGGCCCATTTTGCCACAAGACAGCTGTTGGTAATTGCATAGTTTTGAAAACACATAAATCGAAGGGCTTGGTTTCATCAATGCGCTGTAATTGAGCATCCTGTAAGGCACTTTCTACAACTTGTAAGGCCTGGTTTGCTGCTGGCGTCAATGTTCTCGGAGAGGAGATATGAGGGTCCCCTTCCAAAATGTCAAATAAAGGTTTTAACTCGGCAGAGGGAATCTTCAAGAACGGTCTCAGCCAATTTATATCTCCCAATAATTTTTGGAAATCATTTAAGGTATGTAAATGATCTCTACGAATCTCTAATTTCTGAGGAACTATTTTTTCAGGATAGATGGCCGATCCCAGAAATAAGCCAATTTCTGTAATTTGAACCTTTTCTGTAGCGACTTGTAGTCCCTATTGCCCCAATGTTTTGATTAGGATTGGATATGAAGTCTGTAAGGTTATTAAATCTCTATGGCACATAAGAATGTCATCCATGTAATGGATCAAAAGCAAAAATGGAAACTGCTTCCTTATAGGTTCAAGGGCTAGTTGTACATATAGTTGGCAAATAGTGGGGCTATTGGCCATGCCTTGAGGCAGAACCTTCCACTGAAATCTTCTATCAGGTTCAAGATGATTAATAGCTGGTATAGTAAATGCAAACCTCTGTCTGTCTTGTGGGCATAAGGGGATGGAAAAGAAGCAATCCTTGATATCTATAATTATTATCTTCCATTGTTTAGGTAAGGCAGAGAGCAAGGGTAGGCCCCGTTCGATCGAGCCAAATAAACGCATCTGTGCATTAATGGCCCTCAAATCATGGAGAAGTCTCCACTTTCCTGATTTTTTCTTAATTACAAAAATAGGAGTATTCCATGGTGAAATTGAGGGTTCTAAATGACCAAGCTGTAATTGTTCATTAACCAGCTTAGTGGCAGCTTCCAATTTTTCAGAGGATAGAGGCCATTGAGGAACCCATATGGCTTCCTCCGTGAGCCAGGGTATGGGCATAGAACCCTCAATGGCCCCTAGGAAAAACCCAGGCCCTGTCTTCCTATATTATCTTCTTGTGGGACCGGTTCTAATCTTCCTTGTTCTTTTCTTCCTAGTCCCCTCCCTTTTTTGTAACCCATTCTTTTCATAATCCCAACAGCTTGTTGAGAATACTCATTGGTCAATGTTAGTCCTAGACCCTGTAAGATATCCCTCCCTCAAAGGTTAACAGGAAGAGGGAGGACACAAGGAATGAACCTTCCTGATTGGCCCTCTGGAGCATGCCAGATCAAGGAACGTGAACTGGTAGTGGGGCTGGCCTCATAACCTAGTCCTTGTAAGGAATGGGATGATTGAATGACAGGCCATGTCTTAGGCCACCAGTTGGAGGAGATAATACTCTTATCAGCCCTTGTATCTAAAATTCCCGTAAAAGTCTTTCCTTCTATATTCAACTCTAAAGAGGGTCTGGAACTAAGGTCCATTATTAAATAGGCAGAATCAGTCCCGGAGGAGCCAAGCCTCGAGGTGTCTCTAGGGACCCCGGAAGAAAGAAAATGATCATGTGAACTTGGAAGGATAATCAACTGAGCAATCCTGTCACCTGAGGAGATGGAAAAAACGCCTTGAGGGCAAGAGCAGAGAACTTGAAGTTCTCCCAAGTAATCTTGATCTATTATTCCAGGGTGAACAATAAGTCCCTTTAAGGTTAAGGAGGATCGACCCAAAATAAGGCCGACACTTCCCATGGGTAGGGAGCCTTTATAGTCGGTGGGGACAGGTTGCACACCCATCTGTGGCATTAGCATGAATTGGGTGGTGGAACGGAGGTCCACTCCTGCTGAGCCTTCTGTAGTTCTGTGGACCGTGGTGTCCACTTGTTGTGAGCTGGGGTCTCATATGTTTTGGGGCCCTGAGACTTGGGGCCCGGATATCTGTTTTTTGGCGTATTTTTGCCTCCTTCTGCCTGGGGAGGTCCGGGCTGAATAAACCTGCCTCTGATATCTCTAACTGAGCGACACTCACTGGCCCAATGATAGCCTTTCCCACACTTAGTACACAGTCCTGGTGCTCTCTTCTTTTTGAGGGAAGGGTAGGGGCTCATTTTCCGAGAACAGCTATGTTTGTTTTGGCTGATCTTAACTAAGCCTGGTCACTCTGACCACCAAAACTTTGTTTCTATATTCCCAGAACCTTGTTCTTACAGCTTTGTTTCTCATGTCTATGAAACTTATTTCTTCATTTACAAAAGAGATAACAACATGAATTAACAACATAAACAGTCTTTAAGATGAACTTTTCATGGAGCAGTAGGAACAAGAAAGCCATTTTCCTTCTGTCTAGGAGACAATATATATCACTTTAAATTTAGTTCAAAGACAACCAAAGAAAATGTAAAATTTGAATTTGTGATTCTGCAATTAGATCGTATAGTGGAAATGTTTTATTACAGTTAGGCAAATTTATAAGAACTCTGTTGGCTAGTGTTAGGACGATGGCATAGCAAGAAGAGGAAATATGAAGCATTCAGTCAATGGAAACTGAGTTTAGGTAAGAAAGTAACAGATTACATCTGTGAAAGCTTATATCTGAATTTTTGTATCATTGTGTATCGTTTATCGTGAAGTTTGTAAGAAATCTGGCAGTCTTAGCTAGCTAACAAATTTATTAATGAGCTAACACGGTGGTGGATTACCTTAGGGTAAGGTGCTAGGTCTGTTTTCTAGGTGTCAAGCTACAGTTACCTTAACTATCAATGTAATCAGAAATCTGGGAAGAATAAATTATAATCTAGGATTCATTTATTAATTAAAAAGTACACATTCATCTATAGTCCAAACAGTTCCCTGGTCCCTGTGGTCTCCATGGCAACTTGGGTGGAATCAATCTGGCTTTCAAGACCAGAGAGTGTGTATCTGTGGAATAGATAATGTGAATTGAGAAATGACCCACCTTGACTTGGCAATGAGGCATTTGACACTCCAGTTTGTCCAGTGTAGATCAAACCTGGGTAGGGCAGTGGTGATATTTCTCAATGGTTATCATACCACAATCCAGGCAGTCTCTTATAGCTGTGTCCATGTCTTCTGAGACCTCAGAGTTTGGGGGAGGGTTACTGTTGGGCTTTGGGAGATTCTGTCTGTCATCAGCTTAAGTATTAATATATATTAGCAGATTTCTGACAAGATTGAAAGCTGTGTCTATTGGTCATATCTGAGTTAGACGGGTTAAATTATTTGTTTGAGAATGTATATAGTAAATATAGCACAGTGTAATTTATTGGCAATAGCAAAAATCATTTACCAAGGCAGGAGAGGAATGAGCACCTTAATTGTTAACAATTAAGTAACCTGACATGTTGCATAGTATAAAAAAAACCCACATTTCCATTGGTGGAGAAACACTGGGCTTAGAGTTAAAGTGGACCAGAATGTGAAGAAATAGGGGAGCTGACAGTGGTGGCTTGAGTCCCTGGTGACAGAAAGTGCATGTGTCCAGGTGAATTCAGACCTGTGATATGAAGCGAGTGGGCAGGCAGACTGTGGGAACGGGCTGGTCTGAGGAATAAGAGACAGGCACGTGCACATGGGCAGTTGACGTCTCAGATGCATGCCCCAGGCTGGGAGTGTGGGAGGCACTTGCAGCCTGAGGAACATAAATTGTGGGGAGCCATAATGGTGACGGCAAAAGAAAAGAAGTCAAGGGATCAGGACTGTGCTGTGGTGCTCCTGGGTAGCAGGACCTTGGGGAGAGGGCAGTGTGAGCAAGGAAGCGGGGCATGCCTTTCTCCTAGCAGCTGCTAGCATTCAGAGTCTGCAGTGGGCAGGGGAAGGGAAGCATCTGAAGTAGCATTCTGTATCCTAGTAACTTCATTAAAGGCAGAGTTAAGAAGGCAGGGGTGGTGCATGACTGAGGCTGGAAGACTGTTGGTAGGAGACGAAAGTGTGCCAGTGTGAGGTTCAAGCTGGACCTCTACCATAATCCCTTGAATGACATAGAGGCAGTGATCAATGCAAAGATAAGAGGAGTTTTACTGTTCCAGCTTGTTGGAGCCACCCCACGTCAAGAGGGTGGCGGCCCTGAGCAGACTCTAATAGGAGTTTATATACAGTTCGAATAAAGGGCAGAATTTAGGCAGCAGTAACTGGGTGAGTTACTATAGGTGGAGCAAAGCGACCTTAAAACTGGTTGGTTGGTCAATGGACGGTTTGGACCTTTCCAAAGAGGGTTGGTTGGGGGTCACAGGTGGCTTTGTCTGACAGTTGACTGTGGTTTTACCAGGAACTAGGCTGGCTTTACCATTTCTAGAAGGGAGGAGTCTCAGTGCCTGGAGGTTTGTGATGGAATATTCCACTGGTCTTAGATTTACACCAGCTCTGCCTCTTTCACTAGCAGCAATCCTGTGCAGGGACAGAGAGAGTTTGTGGTGGTAGGGAAAAGTAGAACAGCATTCTGTCCCAGACAGGGTGTAGGAAGCACAATGAAGCAGGGCAAAAGTTGCTTTTCTCACAGCTGCAGCATCCAGGCAGGGGTGGTGGCAGCCTTGGCGGGCAGAATACAGGAGCAGATTCCTGGACACACAGAGAGAGAGACAGGGACAGGGGCAGATGGGTGCGTGGGTAAGCAACATTTCCGCAGACAGAATCGCCTGCAGGGCCAGACCTGCTTTTCAAGTTAAAGATCTCTGTAGGGAGACCCACCCTCAAGTATCGAAAAGTCGAGGACCCCAGACACACGAGAGACCGATCTTGAATGTAAGACGCGAAAGGTGAAGTTTATTACAGAGATCTCTGGACCAACACGTCGCTCACAGAGGAGACAGAGGTGTTGGCCCCGAGTGGCTGAGAGAAGGGCCTTTTAAAGGAAGAGGCTGTGAGCCCCAGGGGATGAGGGGATGTCAAAGGGGAATGCACCGCAAGTTACAGGATTGTCCGATTGTTTTATGGCTCCAGGAGATAAGGGGACACCAAAAGGTTTTATGGCCCCCTGGTTCCTGGAACAGAGCTACTAAATCAGGAGAAGGGTCGGGTCCTCAGGTCCTCATTATTCCGAGAGTAGATCTCATCTCTTGTCCTGTCAGGGTAAATGTTTGTCAGAGTTGATGAAGCATCTGCATTGGAAACACATCTGGTTAGGCTTCAGGCCCGCTGGTTTCCTGGAATGCTCTATGCAGGATACAATCAATGGCTGGAGGGCACAATGGGGGCTTAAATAAACATCACAGGGGCAGAACAGTTACACCCAGTGATAAGCAAAGTAGTTCTCTTGCATTTTTAACAATCTGTCTTCCAGAGTCTGGTCCTGTTGCTGAGTTTTGGGCTAATTTAAAACTCTATCTCTCACAAGCAGTGAATGGGAGCAGAGCTAATGGTGAGAGGATGAGGGAACGGGGAGGGGGAAGCCTACACTATGGATCATTAGCAGGAGAGTTGTTTTAAAATGCCTATGTAGTGGCCATGTAGAGATATTGTTTGCTGCATACTGTGAATTAAACCAGGACATCCCCAGTAAGTAGGGACAAGGTGGCAAAGATTGACCCATTGGGTGAGAGTAGGGTTATTAACTACCCTGCCAGCATCCAGAGGATATTAATAACCCGGAGAGACTTCCAGCCAGGTCGGACCACTAGGTTTTCACACAGTGGTCTGGTGGCTAAGCTCTAGGCCTGTGCCCTGAGTGCAGAGAGCAGTTCACCCAGGCCTGGGATTTCTCAGCAGCAAGAAAAGAATCATCTCGGACGAAAAAGAACAATTTTCACCCGAGGAAAAATGTCCTGGAATGAGGTCAGTGAAAAGACTGAATGTCTCCATCCTCAAGGGCAGCACAGGGGTAGCTTCAAGCTCAAGAACTCTCGCCTTGGACCATGGGGACATTTACACTGACCAGTGGGAGGAGGGGGCTTTCCAGTTCTCTGAAGTTTAGGCTGATGAGCATTGGCTCTTCATGTAGTAGCAGGGGGGATGTGAACCTGCAGTTTTTAAATCTGAGTCTTGAGTGTTTCATTATAAGATAAAGAAGGAAAAATTATGTTTGGTCGATGTGTAGTCAGGTATGGGGGAAGTGGGTGCCTCTACAGGCCCACACTGCTGAAGCATCCCTTCCCCCTGAGGGACCAGCCAAACAATGGTATAGTATAGAATGGAGTTTATTCAGGGCATGGGAAGGGGAGTTGAGAGGGTAGTAGAGACAGAAAGGCACAGAGAAAGAGAGTAGAGGAGTAGAGGCCAGCTATGAGCATGTGGAGGGAGGGGGAGGGGAGAGAGGGGGAAGAGGGATGAGGACAGAACAGGAGGAAGAAGACAAGAGCAAGAGAGAGTGGAGGGGGCAAGCAGCCCCTTTTATAGTGAGTCAGGCATGCCTGGTCATTTCCAGGGTACTGTGGGGCGGAGGTTAGACAAAATGCTAACACATTGTGTTTTCCTACACTTCTTTTCAATCATTTTTCTTGAATAGCTTCCTTTTACATCGAAGACTTTCTTTATAGAATAAAGATAAGCCCCCATCTCCTGACTTACTTTGGTCCATGTGCTTTCCTCAGCTTGTCTTGTACTTCTTTGAATATGTTTCCAGCAAGACTTCAATTATATCACTTGGTCATTTTGTTTTCGTTCTCAAGCCTACAAAATCTAACCACCTGTAATCATCAGAGTGCTTCATTGTTGGAGGTTTTTATTTAATTACACACACCAGCCACTCTTGAGTTGACCTGGTTGACCTTTGTAAAAAGGTTCCTAGTCCTTAAGGATCCCAACCTTGAATCAGAATAACAAATGACAGATAATGTCTTACTGCGTAGTGCAGGATCTGCCTCAGGGCCATTGACTTGTTTGTTTGTTTTCTTAATCTGTCTTACATCCGCATTCTTTGTAATTTTTGTAATTTTGGTTCTTTAGTCATGTTGCCTGAAAATGTACATGTGATTTTTCTGCTTTTAAAAAGATGTGATGACCATGATTGTTATTCTACATTGAAATCTAATTGAAAACTCTTTTGGTTTGTTTTACTGAGTTAATATGTGAGATAATAAAAAAAGATTAAAAAACATATTATGTTGTTTGTATGTAAGTGTGTGCATGTGTGTGTACTGTGTGTGTGTGTGTGTATGTGTGTATTTAAGCATGTGTGAAGGCACATGTGTGAAGCTCAGAAGAAAACACTCAGGAGTCAGTTCTCTCCTTCCACCTTGTGAGTCCTGCCTGGGAATTGAACTTGAGTTTTCAGGCTTGGCAGCCAACATTTCTACTTGCTAAGAGCTATCTTGTCTGGTTGAGTATTAACAATCTTACACTTACTATTAGCACTAGAAATATGATGTTAACCTTTTAATTTTGTTAATATGCCTTTGTATCAGCCATATAAATATGTATTTTTAAGATTTATTTTTACATATACAAGTATGCATTTTTTGTGAACTTAGTGTGTGTGTGTGTGAGTGTGTGTGTGTGTGTGTGTGTGCGCGCGCGTGCGCGTGTTTTGATGTGTGGGTTTCTGCACTTGAGTGTAGTTCCTGTTGAGGCCAGAAAATGGCATCAGATCCCCTAGAATTAGAATTATGGCAGTTGTGAGCTGCCTGATTGAGGATGCTCAGACTCAAACTCAAACTCTGGAAGAGCACTGACCATCCTTCACTGCTAATCCATCTCTCCAGTCCCAATGTGTAGATCTTATGGGGTAAACCCTTCCTTACACTTCTCAATGTTAAAATCCCAACATCTCAGGAATAGGGTGGTTTTGGCATTGCCAAGGAATCCAGATATTTGAATGGCTTATAGAAACCTTACTCAGCAGACCACACTACATTACTCAAGCCAGCCCCATCTTACAAAAGCATATATATATGAATGAGTATCTATGGCACAAAAAGACCTACTCAGCCCAGCCAGGACAGTGTCATCCAAATTTGGTTGATGATCAATGAGTTTATTAGTGAGTTACAGCGGCACTGTTGTGGGGTTAAGTAGGAGAATGTGAATGACTTGGGCAGCTTCACTTCGGCTTGACAGGTCAGTGTCTTGGGAAAGCTGTGTCACTGTGTGTTTCTGCACAGAATTCTGGAAGCTACCTCAAGTCTATTGTTTGCTTAACTTTTGGGAGAGTCTTTGTTGAATCTTCTAAGTTTTTTGTGAGTGTCATGAGCCACTCAAGCCTTCTCCATTCCTTGACCAGGCCACATATTTCAGTCTGGAGGAAATAGCAACACTAGAAAGTGGACAGCCAAAGAAGTAAACTACCAGTCAACACATGGGCTAATAAGTAGACAGTTTCCCTTGGCCCCTAAAGAGCAACACAAGTGGCCAGTAACTATTCTAAACAGTAATAGTGGCCTTTCTGACGGTCTTCCGCATGGTTGCAAGGGGGAAAGTAAGCTGGTTTCTTGACCTTCCCATGTCCAAATGTCAGGGGTTTTTTTCTTCTTCTTCTTCTTCTTCTTTTTTTTTTTTTTTTTTTTTTTTTTTTTTTTGGAGCTGGGGACCGAACCCAGGGCCTTGCTAAATCCCCAACCCCCAAATGTCAGGTTTTATGATGGAATCTGTGCATAAAGCTTCCTCAGAGCTGCTGTCATGTCCTTGTTTCTCAGGCTGTAGATGAGTGGATTCAGAGTTGGTGTGAGGATAGAATAGAATATGGCAGCCATGCGCCCTTGCAGTGGGGAGTAGTGAGCTGTGGGCTGCATGTAAGCTGAACTTCCAGTGCCATAAAACAGAAGCACTGTGGCCAGATGGGAGGAACATGTGGAAAAGGCCTTCCAGCGCCCAGCTGCAGAACGGATGTGAACCACTGTGTATACAATAAGAACATAAGACAGGCAGGTGAGGGCAAAGCAAGTCATGATGACACAGCCACTAACTATAAAACCTGCAGCCTCGTGGCCTTGTGTGTCACCACAGGCTAGATGCATGAGTGGGGGAATGTCACAGAAGAAGTGATCAATCATGTTGGGGCCACAGAAGGGCAAGGAGAAAATGTTGACCATGTGGAAGGTAGAAAAGAGGAGCCCACTGACCCAGGCCACCACTACCAGAAAGACACAGATCTGAGAACTCATGGTAATACCATATGTCAGGGGCCTGTAGATGGCTAGACAGCGGTCAAAGGCCATGGAAGTGATGAGAAAACATTCCAGAGAGCCAAAGCAGACAAAAGCAAAGAGTTGAGATGCACAGGCTGGGAGGGATATCTCTTTGGTATCTGCCATGGTAGCCACCAGGGCCCGGGGCAGGGTGGTGGATGTAGAACAGAGATCCACCAGGGAGAGGTGTTTGATGAAGAAGTACATGGGTGTGTGCAGATGGGAGTCAAGAGTCACAGCTATCATGATAGAGACGTTCCCCAGAACCGCAGCCAGGTATATGAGAAGAAAGATGACCATGCTCAGCAACTGTAATGCAGGAACAGTGGAGAAGCCTTGGAGAATGAACACAGATACTGCAGAGAGATTGGCCATGATGCGTCTCTGGAAACCCAGAACAAGGAGAGGGCATGAAGAGAATAGGCAACCATAGCAAGGACCTAAGAGGAAAAGAAGAAAAAGATGTGAGATGTGTATGTTTATAGCCTTTGTCAGAGATGCTTCCTAATGTAGTGGATAGTGATTAATGCAGAGACATATTACCATTGAAAGCATTGGCAAATGGCTGTGAGTGCCCAGCCATAAATGGGACAACTCTTTCTCTCAGGGACCAGGGAACATGGAAGAGGGTCAGGGAGAATGTAAGAGCCCAGAGGATGAGTATGAGGGATGGGTGCTCAGAAATGCTGTCCTCTGACCATGACATATCTGTCGTACACATAACACATATGACCTGTGGTTACCCACGCAAGATCAATCGAGGCATAATTTCAATGTGTATGGATGGGCAGGCTTCTGAGGTTCCACCTCTACCTGAGGAAGAAATGGTAGCTATGGTGGTGGTCACGGGTAGGTTTGCCACACCCCAGTGGATGGCCCCAGACCCATGTACATATGCGCGACATTAATATGACTCAGTTGCTAAAATTACTGATTATATGAGGACATGGAGTTGTGAGGGAAACACTGGGGAGGTTCTGGGAGGGAGGGAGCTAGAGGGGGAAATGAAGTGTGGATTTAAATGAGATACATTGTATGCGTGTATGAAATTTTCAAAGAATAAACAAAAGCCCTTTTTAAAAGGATGAGTTGCCTCTGGAGAGAATGCCCTTCTTCCTTAAAACCCACATGTGTTTCTTGTCTTTCACTGAGATCCCAAACTCAAATAAATACCCACAGAGACACTGCACATATAAGAGAATCCGGCTGGGCAGAATGCATTAGGAAATGGTAGAGACCAGAAAACTGAGGATTCTGCCCAGATGAGGCTTGCCGGTTCCATATCTGTCTGTAAAATATCTAATTTTCATATATTGTCAATTGAAATGTTAAAAAACCTATGCCTGGCTCAGTTGTAAAGTGCTTGCTACATACACATTAGGACTTGTTTGGTTTTCAACACCCACATGGAAAAGCTGGTCTAGTGGTATACATCTCAAACACCCCACCTACCTACTCCCACCCCACCCCACCCCACCCACCCACCCCACCCCACCCCACCCCACCCACCCCACCTACCTACTCCCCACCCACCCCACCCCACCCCACCTACCTACTCCCCACCCCACCCCACCCACCCCACCCCACCCCACCCACCCCACCCCACCTACCTACTCCCCACCCACCCCACCCCACCCCACCTACCTACTCCCACCCCACCCCACCCACCCCACCCCACCCCACCCCACCCACCCCACCCCACCTACCTACTCCCCACCCACCCCACCTACCCACCCCACCCCACCCCACCCACCCCACCCCACCCACCCCACCCCACCCACCCCACCTACCTACTCCCCACCCCACCCCACCCCACCTACCTACTCCCCACCCACCCCACCTACCCACCCCACCCCACCCCACCCACCCCACCCCACCCACCCCACCCCACCCACCCCACCTACCTACTCCCCACCCCACCCCACCCCACCCCACCCCACCCCACCCACCTACTCCCCACCCCACCCCACCCCACCCACCCCACCCACCCCACCCCACCCCACCCCACCCCACCCACCCCACCCCACCCCACCCCACCCACCCACCCCACCCCACCCCACCCCACCCACCCCACCCCACCCCACCCCACCCCACCTACCTACTCCCCACCCCACCCCACCCCACCCCACCCCACCCCACCCCACCCACCCCACCCCACCCCACCCCACCCACCCCACCCCACCTACCTACTCCCCACCCCACCCCACCCCACCCCACCCCACCCCACCCCACCTACCTACTCCCCACCCCACCCCACCCACCCCACCCCACCCCACCCCACCCACCCCACCCCACCCCACCCCACCCACCCCACCCCACCTACCTACTCCCCACCCCACCCCACCCCACCCCACCTACCTACTCCCCACCCCACCCCACCCCACCCCACCTACCTACTCCCCACCCCACCCCACCCCACCCACCCCACCCCACCCACCCCACCCCACCCACCCCACCCCACCCCACCCCACCCCACCCCACCTACCTACTCCCCCACCCCACCCCACCTACCTACTCCCCCACCCCACCCCACCCCACCCCACCTACCTACTCCCACCCCACCCCACCCCACCCCACCCCACCCACCCCACCCCACCCCACCCCACCCCGTGCTGGGGAGCCAGGAGGCTGGCCGCCCAGTCTATCTAGCAAAATTGTCAGTAGTAGGTTCAATGAGAGATCCTATCTCAAAAAATAAGGTGGAGAGCAGTTGAGGAAAACACTTCTTATCTGCCTATAGGGCTTTCATAGTTCAGTGACTTTTTTTTTTTTTTTGCCATGTATCCATCTAACCTTTTTTTCTCTTTGAGACAGGATCTCATATAACTCAGGTTGGATTTGCATTCATTGTGTAAACCGGGTAGAGGTGGTGCATGCCTTTAGTCCCATCACTTGTGAGGAGGCACAGAGAGGTGTATCGCTGTGAGTTTGAGGCCTGCCTGATCTACAGAGTAAGGTCTAGGATAGCCAAGGCTACACAAAGAAACGCTGTCTCAAAAACAAAAGCCATTGTGTAGCTGAGGGTGACCTTGAACACCAGATCCTTACACAGCACTACTCTAGTGTTAGGAACACAGGTATGCATGGTGACACCTAGGTTAGGTGGTGCTGGGTATTGAACCCAGAGATTCATGCATGCCAGCCAAACACTACCAACTGAGCCACATCACCAGCCTTCATGCACACTGCTAGACAACTCCACTGTCTCTAAGATGTAACACCAATTTTGAGGTCTAATGGTCTTCTCTCTTCCCTCCAAACCAGAGATCACTTCTTTCTCATCTCTTTACTCCCCCTCCTTTAGGAGGCTCCCCAGTTTCTCTCCTTCCTCCCTTTCTAGGAAGATGATGCCTCCTTCAGAATACAGGTATCTACATGAGATGGTTTACAAGCACAAACTGAGCAACTACATTTCTTTCAATGGAATCATCAGACAGCAACTTCATGTGCTCAGAGAAACTGAAATGTGCATTGATGCTTCAGAAAAACAAAATGGCTGGTGAAGGAAAATCAGTGGGTACAGGTGTTTGCTGCCAAGACTGACAACCTGTTTGCTGTCTCAGAAACCACGTGATGGATGAAGACAGCTGGTGCCTGCTAACTCTCTCTCTCTCTCTCTCTCTCTCTCTCTCTCTCTCTCTCTCTCTCTCTCTCTCTCTCTCTCTCTCTCTCTCTCTCTCTCTCTCTCTCTCTCTCTCTCTGTGTGTGTAACTCATACCGCCCACAAACACAAATAAATGAAATTCGAAAATAACCAAAAACCTATAAGGAGAACCTCATCCATCCAACAGCTTCACTGCCTTTTGGAAGAGCTGAGATTTGCATGCAAATCTCATGTTGTTTCCTTCTGTCTGGTGTGCAGAAGGGTGAACCCCACTGGGCTGTTATTAACACACACACACACACACACACACACACACACACACACGTTTGTTGCTTTCTTTTTTTTTTTTTTCATTAGTAATAGAGCTATCAAGGACATGATCCCCACCCCAAAGCTCCTTGGAGCTCCAAGGTAACCTCCGGGGCACCAGGGTTTTGTCTTGTGGGGAATACGACCTTATTCTTTCTGCTAGAGAATGTTGTGCGTTGATGTTTTTGTTGTTGTTTTGGGGTTTTGTTTGCTTTGGTAGGTTGGCTGGTTTTAGATTGTTGGGATGCCGTTTCTTTTAATGACAGAATCTTATGATAAGAAAAAATAATGGGAATAGCCCATTGGCTGGCTCAGGGTCCCCAGCCCCACCCTTCACGATTCAACTGCTCTGCTTTCATGTTTCTTTATCTGCAATGCACTGATGTTTAGTCTTCCATTAGTGTGTTTATTTGTGTGTAAGGTGAGCACACATTGATGACACTGCACCCGTGAAGGCCAGAGGACAGCCTGAGAGTGTCAGTTCACTCCCTCCACCATGCAGATTCCTGGGACTCAACTCTGGCCATCAGCTTTGTCAACAGACACCTTCACACACTGAGCCATCTCACTGGCCCTGCAATATTTTCATTGAGAAAGGGTCTCATCACATGTAGGCTGCCCTTGAACACACTAGCTTAGAGTATTCTTCAACTCTTCCTGCCTTTAGCTTCTCAAGTATGAGAATTGCAGGTATGCACCACTGTGCCTGGTTTTATATAGTATTGGACATTGAGCTCAGAGCTTCATTCCAGGTAGCAACTGAGATACTCTTCCAGCTCTTTTATTGGCAATGTATAGAGCTAACACCTGCTCAGGCAGTTGCCATAGTAATTAAATGAGGTTAGCGGGTATGCACATAAGCCACTGAGGGACTTTAATATCTCACTCACACCATTTACACCTCTCACAGCCTTACAAAGCCACCTCCGTAGCTGTGATTAACAATTGATATAAGTGGACAGAGCCTCTAGGATTGAGCCTCATTTCTCTCATTGGCTAATGAGAGTCAAAGGAGCATTGATACTGGGGTAGGATGAGATTCTGTATGTGTATGCATGTGTACATGTATAAACACATGTATACATATATGTATACCTGTATGCATATGTGCATAAATACATATACATACACAGCTGTATATCAGCTATCCCATCTTCCTGGGCCTGGGTCTCAGAATTACAAAGAAGGCATTCCTATCTCAGATGAGAAACTGAGGTTTGGAGAGGAAGAAGGAGGTGAGTATCCTGAATCCCGGCCTCTCTCACTGCAGACTTTGTGCTGCGTCAGCCAAACAAGAACCAGCTAAAGAAACCTGACAGCTCTGAATGCTGTCTACAGCATCCTCTTACCTTTCCACACACCAAGGGAGGGAGGGCATCCACCTCATTATCCACATTTCTCAGGCAGAAAACAGACAGAGAGGTGAAGGAAATTGTTCAGTTTCTCATAGCTACTGCAACCAAAGTCCTCTGAAGAAGAATAAGGAGCCCACAGGCTATTTGATCTTTACTGACAGATGGAATCTTGTAGAGTTGTCATTATAGTATAAACCTTTACATCCAACATTTCCCTTACTAGGTAGAATTACAAGTCAGGCTATTCCAGTACTCAGGAGATAGTAAGAGGATCACGGTTTGAAAGCCAGCATCAACTACAGAGTGAGTTTAACTGAGGTCAGCGTAGATCACAGGAGATGCTGCCTCATCAAGCAACCTCACAAAACCTTTTGGGTTTTTCGATAAGCCCAACAGACCCCAAGCATCTGAATCAGATGGATAGATTGCCCACCTATCTAGCACACCTATCCGGTATACTTTTGACTCCCTTTAGTCCTGTGACTGTAAAGATCATGTAACTTCAACAGAGGGAGCATGTCCTTCAGGATAAAGAATAGCTGTAAATCCATGTTCCTAAGTCGTGATTTGGCTCAGAGTAAATGGCCTTTTTTTCCTCTATAAAGAATGTGGATTTTATGTTCCTGCTGTGGTGAAAGCTAGGCTAAGCCTTGACCTGTCCCACCCCTGCAATCCAAGATGTGCTATTTCGGGCATCCCAGGTACAAAATGGCAGCTACTTAGAAATTTGTAACAGGGATACCTACCTGGCTGCTAGCCACTCTCCCCATACAGTAGGTGAAGCTGAACCCTATTTGGTTCTGGGCCGGGTTAATAATAGGAGGCAAGTTCTTTGGTGGGGACTGATTGAGTACAGACCCAAGATTAGAATTCCTTACTCAAGGATGAAGCCACTTTTTTAAGCCACAGCAAGGACAGCTTTGAGGATGGACCCAGCCTGCTGAATTTCTTGAGATTGGCACTGAGCCACAGCTCCGCCTCTGGGTTGTTTCTCTCAGCCTTTCTTGGGAGTTTGCCCAAGCTCACCTCTGGAACCTTGTATCCTGTGGTAGTTCTAAGCTTTGAGAATGAGGCTCTTTGGCAGACTGGAGATCAGCTCTGGCCCCAGCTGTGACCTTTCAAGAATATTCTGGTAATACTCATGAGAGTGAATATTGTGATCCTGTTTACTATTTTGGCTTATAGGTACTTTGCATTTAAAACTGTCACAGACAGATAGTAAATCGGAATCACACATAAAATACCCCTTTCTTTAAACTGCTGAAGATAACTTCATGCTGTCAATGAAAAAGTAAGGTGTCCATTCTCACATAAGCAGACTTTTAAGCTATTGTCCACCTTGCGTTCAGAGCTAGTGGTTCTGCAACTGCCATTCTTATATCGTTCCCAAAGTGGTGGAGAGATTACTCACTGTTTGAGAGCTGTTGCTGTACAATCATAAGGGAAAGAGTTCAGGTCCTAGCACCCATTAAACAAACCAGTCATCATGTGAATGCCTGTAACCCCAGAAGTGAGGTGGGCAGAGACAGGAGAACTGCTGGGGCCTGTGGGTTTCTGGTCTAACAGAGAAAATGTATGACCCACATTCAGGGAGAGACCCTACCTCAAAGGAATTAGTGCAGACCGAGAGAAAAGGACACCCAACAGGATTCTGGTCCTACACACCCTGGTATGTGCACCCATTCCCACATGAATATTTAAAAATAAATATGATAGATAGATAGATAGATAGATAGATAGATAGATAGATGTGTATGTTGAGTGTATGTGTTTAACATCTCTAAGATAAACATCTTAGGTTTATATATAAACATATATATGTGCATGTGTATGTATATGTATAAAAATGTGCAAATATACATATGTGTATATATAAATATATATGTTTATATAGAGATATATAAAAATATATACCTAAAGTGATTATGAACATATTTTTTATTATTATCTTCAATTTCTTTTTACAGTCCAGTCATTATCTCCCTCCCAGTCCATGCTCCGACAGTTCCTCACCCCATTCCTCCTCCTCCATCTCCCAGAGGATGTCCACAAACCCTCACACACCCCCACTTCCTGCCAGGCCTCAAGTCTTTCAAGGATTAGGTGGGTTGTTTCTCATTGAGGCCAGACCAAGCAGTCTTCTGCTATATATGTGTCAAGAGGCCTCTTATCAGCTGGTGTATGCTGCCTGGTTGGTGACTCAGTGTCTGAAACATCTCAGGGGTCCAGGTTGTTGAGACTGCTGGTCTTTTTCTGGGATTACCCTCTTCCTCAATTTCTTCCAGCCTTTCCCTAATTCAATCACAGGGTTTCCAACTTCAGACCATTGGTTGGGTGGATCTGATTCTGTCTCAGTCAGCTGGTTGTGGGGCCTCTCAGAGGGCAGCCATGCTAGGCTCTTCTCTGTAAGTGCATCATAGCACCAGTAAAGGTATTTAATTTCAGGCCTTGGAGCCTCCCCTTAAGATGGGTCCCAATTTGAGCCAGTCACTGGACCTCTGAGGGACCATGGACTGTAAGAGGAAACCTGGTCTTTGGTCAAGCTAAAGGCTTAAAGCCCTAGAGACCCTGAAGAGACAGTAGGAGTTTCACCGCTCCCAGCACCAGGATCCTGTCATGTAGCTGCAGCACCCCACCCCACCCACCCACACCTAACACACCACACCATACCACACACCTTACCAGATTTGTGGCCATCAATCATGTAAGAGAAATGCCCCAAGCCCTTCCACATGTACATGAAGCATCCCTAACATCTCAGTTCAAGATAATAGAAGAGACATGCCCTGTGGTCATGTAGGCTCAAGACAGAGATCTCCAAGCTAATGAGGAACCTAGAAGCTTGGAGGGCATTGCCAACAATCTTCCCTTCCAAGACATTCCTCCCTGCAAAAACAGGTATTTAATCTCAGGCCCACCCTGAGTAGTGGGGTAGGATTTTACACATCCACTTTCTGCCATGACAATAAACTGCTCAGGACCACGGACGATCTCATTTCAAGATCCGTTGTAGGGGGCCATCAAGAAGGCCTTTGCCTACAGTCTAATCTCCTGTAGAAGGCCTCTCTATTTTCACAACCACCACCACCACCAAGCCTGCTGCCATCAAGCCAAGGACAATCATCACCATGGAACGAGCCAGAGATCCCCTTCCAAGCCCCACCCCCTGTCCTGGGCTAGACACAGCCTGCGGGCCCCCATCTCGGTTCTCTGCTCTTATGTGACTCCTAGCATTACCTGGATGTCCAAGAGCCTGAGAACCCCATGACCCCAGTCTCATGGTAGGCACAGTGACTTCCAAACCAGCTCCAGCTTTCTCACATCTCAGACTGTGCATTCCCACCCGTACAGTGGTGTCTCAGGGCTTCCCCACAGCCCAGCACCCGCCCAGTGATGTGTGGGATAAGTACAGTCTAACTTCCCACTTTCCACCTCCCCAAGCGCCCAGTACCCTGTGGCAGAATGCAGAACCCACAACTTTACAGATCTCCATTTTTGTCCCTGCATTTCTTTTAGACAGGAACAATTCTGAGTCAGATTTTTTGACTGTGAGATAGTATCTTAGTTGCTTAGGGTTTTAATTGCTGTGCACAGATACCATGACCAAGAACTCTTCCATTTAGGAAATTTCCTCCATGCCCATGAGTTCAAGCCTCTTTCTCACTTTTTCTATTGGATTTAGTGTATCTGGTTTTATGTTGAGGTCCTTGATCTACTTGAACTTGAGCTTTGTGCAAAGTGACAAATATGGATCTATATTCATTTTTCTACTTACAGACCAGCACCATTTATTGAAGATGCATTCTTTTTTCCACTGTACATTTTTGGCTTCTTTGTCAAAGATCAAGTGTCCATAGGTATATAGGTTTATGTCTGGGTATTCAATTCTATTCCATTGATCAACCTGTCTCTGTACCAATTATTATGTGGGTTTTATCACTATTGTTCTGTAGCATAGCTTGAGGTCAGGGATGGTGATCACCCAAAAGTTCTTTTATTGTTAAGAACTGTTTTCCCTATCCTGTGCTTTTTTGTTTTTCCATATGAAGAGGAGAATTGCTCTTTCCATGTCTTTGAAGAATTGTATTGGAATTTTGATGAGTATTGCATTGACTCTGTAGACTGCTTCTGGTAGGATGGCCATTTCTACTGTTAATCCAACCAATTCATGAGCGTGGGAGATCTCTCCATTTTCTGCGATCTTCTTTGATTTCTATATTGAGAGGCTTGAAGTTTTTGTGATATGAATCTTTCACTTGTTTAGAGTTACCTCAAGATATTTTATATTATTTGTGACTAATGAAACGTGTTGTTTCTCTATTTTCTTTCAGACCCATTTATCATTTCTATAAAGGAAAACTACTGCTTTGAGTTAATTTTATATCCAGGCACTTTGCTAAAGTTGTGTGAGGCTCAAATCAAACCTCTACCAAGACCTCCTGAAATGAGAGTCACAGAGGTGGTGATCAATGCAAAAGCAAGAGGAGTTTAATCATTCCAATATGTCGGGCTGTCCCACTTCAACGGCAGATGATTCTGAGCAGACTCTAACAGGGAATTATATACCTTGCAAATAATTGGGGCAGAACTCAAACAATTAGGGCAGAATATGCACAATGGTAACTAGACAGGGTACTATGCCTATTTGTTGAAACAAAACAACTTTCAGATAGATTCAGTGTATCCTTTAGGACTTTTAGTTGGGAGTCGGGAAGTTTCTTGTGACATTTTTGGCTTGCAGCTGTTCCAGGAACTAAACCAGCTTTTTTTCTTCCCGGAAGGGAGGGGTCCTTGTGCTTAGAGGTTTGTAGTAGCCACTGGCCCCAGATTGGTCCAAACTCTGACTCTTTCAGTTGTTTACCAACTGTACAAGTTCTCTGGTAAAATTTTGGGGGTTGATTATTTATACTATCATGTCATCTGCAAATAGTGATACCTTGACTTCTGCTTTACAAATTTGTATCCACTTGATCTCCTTTTGTTGTCTTATTGGCTCTTGACAAAACCATGCTAACTTATGACTTAAACATTATTGCTTTAAACTTATAATGAACTTATAGTAACAGATAATGAACTTTTAGTCAGGTACTAGTCTTTTTTATTTCTCTTGGATATGTTATGTATTTACATGTCAAATGTTATTCCCCTCCCCCTCACCCATATCCCTGCACCCCCTTTTCTTCTATGAGGATGCTCCCACTCCCTCCCACCCACTCCTACCTCAATGCCCTGGCATTCATCTACACTGGGGAAACGAAACTACACAGGACCAAGGGCTTTTCCTCCTATTGATGGTGGACAATTACATGCTCTGCTACATATGTGGCTGGAGCCGTTGGTCCCTCCATGTATACTCATTGGTTGGTAGTTTAGTCCATGGGAGCTCTGATAGAATCTGGTTGATTAATTTTGTTGTTCTTCCTATGGGGTTGCAAACCACTTCAGCTTCTTCAATCTTTCCTCTAACATCTCCACTGGGGTCACCATGCTCAGTCCAATGTTTAGCTGAAAGCATCATCTGTATCAGTAGGACTCTGGCAGATTCTATTAGGAGACATCCATATCAAGCTCCTCTCAGCAAGTACTTCTTGGCATCAGCAATACTAACTACATTTGGAAGCTGCATATAGAATGGATCCCCAGGTACAACAGTCTCTGGATGACCTTTTATTCCCTGCTCCACTTGTTTTCCCTATAATTCCTCCCATGAGTATTTTGTTCTTCCTTATAAGAAGGACTGAAGCATCCACATTTTGGTTTTCCTTCTTACTGAGCTTCAGATGATCTGTGAATTTTTTTTTAGGTATTCCAAGCTTTTGGGTTAATATCCACTTATTAGTAAGTGCATACCATGTGTAGTTTTGTTTTTTTTTTTTTTTGTTTTTTTTCTTTGTGACTGAGTTTCCTTGCTCAGAATATTTTCTACTTACATCCATTTGCCTAAGAATTTAGTGTATTCATTGTTTTTAATAGCTGAGTAGTATTCCATTATGTAAATGTACCACATTTTCTGTAACTCCTCTCTTGAAGGACATCTGCATTCATTCTGGCTTCTGGCTATTATAAATAAGGCTGCTATGAACATAGTGGAGCATGTGTCCTTGTTATATGTGGGAGCATCTTTTTGGTGTATGCCCAAGAGTGGCCCAGCTGGGTCCTCAGGTAATACTATACCCAATTTTCTGAGGAACCACCGGACTGATTTTTTATAGTGGCTCTATCAACTTGCCATCCCACCAACAATGGAGGAGTGTTCCTATTTCTCCATATCCTTGCCAGTTCTATTGTCACCTGAGTTTTTGACCTTATCCATTTGGACTGGTGTGAGGTGGAATCTCAGGATTGTTTTGATTTGCATTTCCGTGATGATTAAGGATATTGAATATTTCTGTAGGTTCTTCTCAGCCATTCAATATTCCTTAGCTGAGAATTCTTTGTTTAGCTCTGTGCCTATTTTTTAATAGGGGTATTTGGCTCTCTGGAGCCTAACTTCTTGAGTTCTTTGTGTATTCAGGGTATTAGCCCTCTATCGGATGTAGGATTGCTAAAGATGTTTTTCCAGTATGTTGGTTGCCATTTTGTCCTATTGACAGTGTCTTTTTTCCTTACAAAAGATTTGTAATTTTATGACATCCCATTCATCAATTTCTGATTGTAGAGCATAAGCTGTTAGTGTTCTGTTCAGGAAATTTTCTTCTGTGCCTGTGTGATCAAGGTTCTTCTCCCACTTTCTCTTCTATTACTTTGAGTGTATCTGGTTTTATGTGGAAGTCTTTGATCGACTTGGACTTGAGCTTTGTACAGGGTAATAAGAATGGATCAACTTGCATGCTTCTACATGCTGACCTCCAGTTGAAACAGCATCATTTGTTGAAAATGCTCTCATTTTTCCATTGGATAGTTTTAGCTGCTTTATCAAAGATCAAGTGACCATAGCTATGTGGGTTCATTTCTGGGTCTTCAGTTCTGTTCCATTGATCTATCAGCCTCTCTCTGTACTAATACCATGCAGGCTTTATCACTAGTGCCCTATAATACTGCTTGAGGTCAGGGATGGTGATTCCCGCCAGAAGTTCTTTTATTGTTGCAAATAGTTTTCACTATTCTGGGTTTTTTGTTATTCCAAATGAATTTGTAAATTCCTCTTTTAACTCTATGAAGAATTGAGTTGGAATTTTGATAGGGATTGCATTGAATCTGTAGATTGCTTTTGACAAGATGGTCATTTTTGAAATATTAATCCTGCCAATCCATGAGCATGGGAGATCTTTCCATCTTCTGAAATCATCTTCTATTTCCTTCTTCAGAGACTGGAAGTTCTTGTCATACAGAACTTGCTTGGTTAGAGTCACACCAAGATATTTTATATTATTTGTGGCTATTGTGAAAGGTGTCATTACCCTAATTTCTTTCTCATCCTGTTTATCCCTTGAGTACAGGACTGATTTGTTTGAGTTAATTTTATATCCAGCAACTTTGCTGAAGTTCTGTATCAGCTGTAGGATTTCTCTGGTGGAATTTTTGGGGTCACTTAAGTATGCTATCCTATCCTCTGCAAATAGTGATATTTTGAGTTCTTTCTTTCCAATTTGTATCTCTTTAACCTCTTTTGACTGTCTGATTGCTCTGGCTAGGACTTTGAGTACTATATTGAATAGCTAGGGAGAGAGTGGGCAGTCTTGTCTAGTCTCTGATTTTTGCTTCAAGTTTCTTTCCGTTTAGATTAATGTTGGCTACTGGTTTGCTGTATATTGCCTTTACTATGATTAGTATGGACTTGAATTCCTGATCTTTCCAAGACTTGTATCCTGAAGGGGTGTTGAATTTTGTCAAATGCTTTCTCAGCATCTAATGAAATGATCATATGGCTTTTTCCCTTGAGTTTCTTTATATGGTGAATTACATTGATGGGTTTTTGTATGTTGAACCATCCTTGCATCCCTGGGATGAAGCCTACTTGATCATGGTGAATGATCATTTTGATGTGTTATTTGATTTGGTTTGTGAGAATATTATTGAGTATCTTTGCATCGATATTCATGAGGGAAATTGATCTGAAGTTCTCTTTCTTTGTTGGGTCTTTGTGTGGTTTAGGTATAAGCGTAATTGTGGCTTCATAGAATGCATTGAATACTGTTCCTTCTGTTTCTTTGTTGTGGAATACTTTGAAGGGTATTGTTATTAGGTCTTCTTTTAAGGTCTGATAGCATTCTACACTAAACCAATCTGGTCCTGGGCTTTTTTTGGTTGGGAAACTTTTAATGATTGCTTCTATTTCTTTAAGAGTTATGGGACTATTTAGATGGCTTATCTGATCCTTATTTAACCTTGGTACTGGGTATCTGTGTAGAAAATTGTCCATTTCATACAGATATTACAGTTTTGTTGAGTATAGGCTTTTGTAGTAGGACTTGATGATTTTTTTTTAATTTCCTCAGTTTCTGTTGTTATGTCTCCCTTTTCTTTTCTAATTTTGTTTATTTGGATATTGTCTCTGTGCTCTCTGGTTTGTCTAGCTAAGGGTTTATCTATCTTGTTGATTTTCTCAAAGAACCAGCTCCTGGTTTTTTGTTTTTGTTTTTGTTTTTGTTTTTGTTTTTTTTTTTTTGTTTGAATCTTTGCATAGTTCTTTTTGTTTCTACTTGCTTGATTTCAGGCCTGAGTTTGATTATTTCCTGTGGTCTACTCCTCTTGGATGAATGTGCTTGTTTTTGTTCTAGAGCTTTCAGGTATGCTGTCAAGTGGTTAGTGTGTGCTCTCTCTAGTTTCTTTTTGGAGGCACTCAGAGTGATTAGTTTTCCGCTTAGCACTGCTTTCATTGTATACCTTAAGTTTGGGCTAGAAAGACGGCTGAGTGGTTAAGAGCACTAACTGCTCTTCCAGAGGGCCCAAGTTCAATTCCCAGCAACCACATATGGTACACAACCATCTGGAATGGAATCTGATGGCCTCTTCTGGTATGTCTAAAGAAAGTGACAGTATACCAATATTAATAAAATAAGTAAAAAATAAAAGGAATTATAACTTGCATTGTACCATAAGTTTTGGTATGTGGTGCCTTCATTTTCATTAAATTCTAACAAGCCTTTAATTCCTTTCTTTATTTCTTCCTTGACCAAGTTGTCATTGAGTAGAGCATTGTTCGGCTTTGATGTATTTGTGGCCTTTCTGCTGTTTTGTTATTATTGAAGACCAGCCTTAGTCCATGGTGATCTGATATGATGCATAGGATTATTTCAATCCTATTGTATCTGTTGTGGCCTGTTTTGTGACCAATTATATGACCAATTTTTGAGAAGGTACCATGAAATATTCTATAGATATCTGTTAAATCCATTTGGTCTGTAACTTTTATTTTCGCTGTGTCTCTGCTTAATTTCTGTTTCTATGATCTGTCCATTGATGAGAGTGGTGAGTTGAAGTCTCCCACTATTATTGTTTGAGATGCAATGTATGCTTTGAGCTTTAGTAAAATTTCTCTTATGAATGTGAGTACCCTTGCATTTGGAACATATATGTTCAGAATTGACAGTCATCTTGGTGGATTTTTCCTTTGATATATATGAAGTGTCCTTCCTTATCTTTTTTGATAACTTTAGTTGGAAGTCAATTTTATTTGACATTAGAATGGCTACTCCAGCTTGTTTCTTCAGACCATTTTTTGAGAAGTTGTTTTCTAGTCTTTTACTCTTAGGTAGTCTTTGTTTCTGAGGTGTGTTCCCCGTATGCAGCAAAATGCTGGGTCCTCTTTACATATCCAATCTGTTAGTCTATATCTTTTTATTGGGGAATTGAGTCCACTGATGTTAAGAGATAGTAAGGAATAGTGATTGTTATTTCCTGTTATTTTTTCTTGTTAGAGGTGGAATTATGTTTGTGTGGCTATCTTCTTTTGGGTTTGTTGCAAGAAGATTACTTTCTTGCTCTTTCTAGGGTATAGTTTCACTCCTTGTGTTGGAGTTTTCCATCAATTAATCTTTGTATGGCTGGATTTGTGGAAAGATATTGTGTAAATTTAGTTTTGTCATGGAATATTTTGGTTTCCCCATCTACGGTAATTGAGAGTTCTGCTGGATATAGTAGCCTGGGCTGATATTTGTGTTCTCTTAGGGACTGTATGACATCTGCTCAGGATCTTCCTACTTTCATAGTCTCTGGTGAGAAGTCTGGTAAAATTCTGATAGGTCTGCCTTTATATGTTACTTGACAATTTTCCCTTACTGCTTTTCATATTCTTTCTTTGTTTTATATATTTGGTGTTTTGATTATTATTTGATGGGAGCAATTTCTTTTCTGATCTAATCTGTTTGGAGTTCTGTTCTGGGACATCTCTTTCTTTGATTCCTGCCTGCGCCTAGAGCTGAAGACCATCTCCAGAAGCACTGCCACATATGAGAGGAGAGGGAAGACCCATTTTTCTGCTACCAAGTGACCTGCCTGGTGGATTCAGGATACACAGAGGCAGAAGTTCTCTGGGTCAGGGCATTTCTTGTTTATGGCTCTGCCTGGAAGTGAACTGATACTATCCCACAGTTCCCTGCACCCAAATCCTGTGGAGAAGAGAGTTGACCACCCAGGAGTGCAGACATCCTGAGACCACAGGAGAGACTGCCACCTCTGCACACCTCAGCACACAACCCTGGTCCAAGGGGAAACTGCACATTGCTTCTGGACACAGGGATATAGGAACAGACAGCCGCCGGTACCTGTGGATCTGATCTGGGCCCAGGACCGAACGGAACCAGCCAAACAGCTACCTGTATCCAAATCCCATGGGGGAGAGAGCTGGAACCTCATAAGTGTGGATTCTCCAGAAAAGTCAGAGGAGACTACCCTCTGCCCACAGTCCAGACCCAAGAGAGAATCGCATAGTGCCAACTGTGCCTGCTGGGTGCAAGGCCCTCAAGCAATCAGGGGCAGGAAGCTTTGATTCCTGCCCACATGAAGAGATGGAAGACAGTCTCCAGAAGTGCTGACACACCTGAAATCAGAGCACCTGTTCTCAGGAAAGGCTGAAAGAAAACAGGAAAACTGTTCTACAGGAGCACTGACACAGAGGCCTACAGGAGGATCAAGTCACTCTCAGAAACAGCAAGACAAGCAAACACAGAGACAACCCACTGGCTAGAGGCAAGTGCAACACCCTAAGCAACTGAACCCAAGACTACTTGGCATCACTAGAGCCCAGTTCTCCCACCAAAGGAAATACTGGATATCCAAACACAATGGAAAAGCAAGATTGAGACTTAAAATCACATTTTTTGTAATGATGGAGGACTTTAAGAAAGATAAAGAACTCCCTTAAAGAAATGTAGGAAAACACAAGAAAACAAGTAGAAGCCCCTAGAGAGGAAACACAAAAATCCATGGAAGAATTACAGAAAAACATATTCAAACAGGTTAATGAATTGAAAATGGAAATAGAAACAATAAAGAAAGCACAAAGGGAAACAACCCTGGAAATAGAAAAGCTATGGAAGAGACAAGGAGCTGTAGATACAAGCATCACCAACAGAATGCAAGAGATAGAAGAGAGAATCTCAGGGGCAGAAGATACCATAGAAAACATTGACACAACTGTAAAAGATAATGTAAAACACAAAAAGCTCCTATCCCAAAACATACAGGAAATCCAAGACACAATGAGAAGATCAAACAAAGGATAATAGGTATAGAAGAAAGTGAAGACTCCCAAATTAAAGGGCCAGTAAATATCTTCAACAAAATTATAAAAGAAAACTTCCCTAACCTAAAGAAAGAGATGCCCATAAACATACAAGAAGCCTACAGAACCAGAAGAGAAAATCCTCCTGTTACATAATAGTTAGAACACCAAATACACAAAACAAAGAAAGAATATTAAAAGCAGTAAGGGAAAAAGTTCAAGTGACATATAAAAGGCAGACCTATAAGAATTACACCAGGATTCTCACCAGACTATGAAAGAAGATCCTGGACAGATGTCATACAGACCCTAAGAGAACCCAAATGCCAGCCCAAGTTACTGTATCTAGCAAAAGGTTCAATTAACATAGATGGAGAAACCAAGATATTCCATGACAAAACCAAATTTATGCAATATCTTTCTACAAATTCAGCCCTACAAAGGATAGTAGATGTAAAACTCCAACACAAGGAGAGAAACTTCACGTTACAGAAAGCAAGAATATAATTTCATTGCAATGAAACCAAAAGAGAGAAAAACAAACATAATTCCACCTCTAACAATGCAAATAACAGGAAGCTACAATCACTATTCCTTAATATCTCTCAACATCAACGGACTCAATTTCCCAATAAAAAGACAAAGACTAACAGAGTGGATACATAAAGAGGACACAGCATTTTTTTTGCATGCAGGAAACACACCTCAGAGACAAAGACAAACACTACCTCAGAGTAAATGGCTGGAAAACAAGTTTCCAAGCAAATGGCCCAAAGAAACACGCTGGAGTGGCCATTCTAATATTAAATAAAATTGACTTTCAACCCAAAGTCATTAAAAAAGACAAGGAAGGACACTTCATATTCATCAAAGGAAAAATCCACCAAGATGAACTCTCAATCCTAAATATCTATGCTCAAAATGCAAGGGCACCTGCATTCATAAAAGAGACCTCACTAAAGCTCAAAGCAATGCATTGCACATCACATGATAATAGTAGGAGATTTTAACACCACACTCTCATCACTGGACAGATCATGGAAACAGAAACTAAACAGAGACATAGAGAGATTAACAGAAGTTATGAACCAAACTGACTTAACAGATATATATAGAACATTCCATCCTAAAACAAAAGGATATTCCTTCTTCTCAGCACCTCATGGAACTTTCTCCAAAATTGACCCATAAAATTGGTAACAAAACAGGCCTCAACAGATACAGGAAGATAGAAATGATCCCATGCCTCCCATCAGATCACCACACACTAAGACTGGTCTTCAATAACAACAATAATGACTGAAAGCCCACGTATGCATGGAAGTTGAACAATGCTCTACTCGATGACAATTTGGTTGAGGAAGAATAAAGAAAGAAATTAAAGACTTCTTAGAATTAAATGGAAATAAAGATACAACATTCCCAAACTTATGGAACACAATGTAAGCAGTTCTACGAGGAAAACTCATAGCTCTGAGTGCCTGCAGAAAGAAACAAGAGCAAGCATGTGTCAGCAGCTTGACAGCACACCTAAAAGCTCTAGAACAAAAATAAATAAATAAACCAAAGAGGAGTAGAAAGCAGGAAATAATCAAACTCAGGGCTGAAATTAACCAAGTAGAAACGAAAAGAACTATACAAAGAATCAACAAAACCAGGAGCTGGTTTTTTGAGAAAACCAATAAGATAGATAAGCCCTTAGCCAGACTAACCAAAGGTCACAGAGAGTGTATCCAAATTTAGAAAATCAGGAAGGAAAAGGGAGACATAGCAACAGAATCTGAAGAAATTAAAAAAAATCATCAGACCCTACTACACAAAGAACAACAAAACTGGAAAATCTGAAAGAAATGGACAATTTTCTAAACAGATACCAGGTACCAAAGTTAAATCAGGAATAAATAAACCATCTAAACAATCCCATAACTGCTAAAGAAGTGGAAGCAGTTATTAAAAGTCTCCCACCTAAAAAAAGCCCAGGTCCAGATGGGTTCAGTGCAGAATTCTATCAGACTTTCATACGAGACCTCATCCAATACTGTCCATAAAAACAACAATGCCAACCAACCAGAGCTTCCAGGGACTAAACCACTACTGAAAGCCTATACATGGACTGACCCAGGGCTCCAACTGCATATGTAGCAGAGAATAGCCTTGTTGGGGCACCAGTGGAAGGGGAAGCCCTAGGTCCTGCCATGGTTGGACCCCCTAGTGCAAGAGAGGAGGATGTATGTGGGAAATACCTGCATGGGGGAGGGGAGCGGAGGGGATGGGAACTTGAGGACAGGAAACCGGGAAGGGGAATAACACTCAAAATGTAAGTACAGAAATACATCTAATAAAGAATTAAAAAAGAAAACCTAGGGAAGAGATCAGGAGTCAAAGATGGAAGCATCACCAACAGAAAACAAGAGATAGAAGAGAGAATCTGAGGGGCAGAAGATACCATAGAAACCATTGACAAAAGCATCTAAGATAAACATACAGGAAATCCAGGACACAATGAGCTGATCAAACCTAAGGATAATAGATATAGAAGAGAAGGAAGACTCCCATCTTAAAGGACCAATAAATATCTTCAACAGTATTATAGAGGAAAACTTCCCTAACCTAAACAAAGAGATGCCCATAAACATACAAGAAGCCTACAGAACTCAAAATAGATTGGACCAGAAAAGAAATTTCTCCCATCACATAATAGTCAAAATACCAAATGCACAAAACAACAAAGAAAATTTAAAGCAGTAAGGGAAAAAGGTCAAGTAACATATAAAGGCAGACCTATCAGAATCACACCAGACTTTTAGCCAGAAACTATGAAGGCCAGAAGATCCTGGACTGATGTCATACAGACCCTAAGAGAACACAAATGCCAGCCCAGGTTACTGTATCCTGCAAAACTCTCAATTAACATAGATGGAGAAACCAAGATATTCCATGACAAAATAAAATTTACACAATAGCTTTCCACAAATCCAGCCCTACAAAGGATAATAGATGGAATATTCCAACACAAGGAGGGAACCTACACCCTAGAAAAAGCAAGAAAGTAATCTCCTTGCATTGAGAACTAAAAAAAGAGAAACACAAACATAATTCCACCTCTGTCAACAAGAATAACAGAAAGATACAATCACTATTCCTTAGTACCTCTCAACATCAATGGACTCAATTCCCCCAATAAAAAGACATAGACTAACATACTGGATACATAAAGAGGACCCATAAAGGATACATAAGGAATGTTTTGCTACATACACAAAACACACCTCAGAGGCAAAGACAGACACTACTTAAGAATAAAAGGCTGTAAAAGAAATTTCCAAGCAAATGATCTGAAGAAACAAGCTGTGAGTAGCCATTCTAATATTGAATAAAATTGACTTTCAACCATAAGTCATTAAAAAAGATAAGTAAGGACACTTCATATTCATCAAAGGAAAAATCCACCAAGATGAACTCTCAATCCTAAATATCTATGCTCCAAATGTAAGGACACCTATATTCATAAAAGAAACCTTACTGAAACTCAAAGCACACATTGCATCTCACTCAGTAATAGTAGATTTCAACACCCCACTCTCATCAATGGACAGATCATAGAAACAGAAATTAAACAGAGACATAGAGAAACTAACAGAAGTTATGAACTAAATGGACTTAACAGATATTTATAAAACATTCTATCGGGGTTGGGGATTTAACTCAGTGGTAGAGCACTTGCTTAGCAAGCGCAAGGCCCTGGGTTTGGTCCTTGGCTCTGGGAAAAAAAGAAAAAAAAGTAAAACATTCCATCCTAAAACAAAAAGTATATACCTTCTTCTCACCACCTCATGGTACCTTCTCCAAAATTGACCATGTAATCGGTCACAAAACAGGTCTCAACAGATAAAGATAGAAATAATCCCATGCAGCTTATCAGATCACCACGGACTAAAGCTGGTCTTCAGTAACAGAAATAAGGACAGAAAGCCCACATAGACATGGAAGTTGAACAACACTCTACTCAATGATAACTTGGTTAAGGAAGAAATAAAAAAAGAAGTTAAAGACTTCTTAGAATTTCATGAAAATTAAGGTACAACATACCCAAACTTATGTGACACAATGAAAGCTCTGCTAATAGGAAAGCTCATAGCTCTGAGTGCCTGAAAAAAGAAACAGGAGAAAGCATACATCAGCAGCTTGACAACACACCTAAAAACTCTAGAACAAAAAGAAGCAAGTATACCCAAGAGGAATAGAAAGCAGAATATACTCAATCTCAGGGCTGAAATCAACCAACTCCAAACAAAAACAAATATATAAAGAATCAACAAAGCCAGGAGCTGGTTCTTTGAGAAAAATCAACAAGATAGATAAATCCTTAGCCAGACTAACCAGAGCGGACACAGTGTGTGTCCAAATTAACAAAATCAGAAAAGAAAAGGGAGACATAACAACAGAATCGGAGGAAATTTAAAAAAAAATCATCAAATCCTACTACAAAAATCTATATTAAAAAATCTGAAAAATCTGGAGGAAATGCACAATTTTCTAGACAGATACCTGATACAAAGGTTAAATAAGAATCAGATAAATCATCTAAACAGCCCCATAACTCCTATGGAAATAGAAGTATTTATTAAAAGTCCCCCAACCAAAGAGAGACCAGGAGCAGATGGGTTTAGTGAAGAATTCTATTAGACCTTCATAGAAGACCTCATACCAATACTATCCAAACTATTCCTCAAAATTGAAACACAAGGAGTGCTACCAAATTCCTTCTATGAAGTCACAATTACTCTTATACCTAAACCACCCAAAGACCCAACAAAGAAAAACTTCAGACCAATTTCCCTTATGAATATCGACGCAAAAATACTCACTAAAATTCTTGCAAACCCAATCCAAGGATACATCAAAATGATCATCCATCATGATAAAGTATACTTCATCCCAAGGATGCAGGGATGGTTCAATATATGGAAGTCCATTAACGTAATCCACTATATAAACAAACTCAAAGATAAAAGCCACATGATCATTTCAATAGATGCTGAGTAAGCATTTGACAAAATGCAACACCTCTTCATTATAAAAGTCCTGGTAAGATCAGGAATTCAAGGCCCATACCTAAATGTAATAAAAGCAATGTACAGCAAATCAGTAACTAACATGAAGCTAAATGGAGAGAAACTTGAAGCAATCCCACTAAAATCAGGGACTAGACAAGGCTGCCCACTCTCTCCTTACTTATTCAATATAATACTCGAAGTCCTAACCAGAGCAATCAGACAATGAAAGGAGGTCAAAGGGATGCAAATTGGAAAGGAAGAGGTGAAAATATCACTATTTGCAGATATGATAGTACACTTAAATGATCCCAAAAGTTCCACCATGAAACTACTAAGCCTGATAAACAACTTCAGCAAAGTGACTGGGTATAAAATTAACTCAAACAAAGAAGTAGCCTCCCTCTCCTCAACAGATAAACAGGCTGAGAAAGAAATTAGGGAAATGACACTCTTCACAATAGTCCCAAATAGTATAAAATACCTTGGTGTGTCTCTAACCAAGCAAGTAAAAGATCTCTATGACAAGAACTTCCATTCTCTGAAGAAAAGAATAGAAGAAAATTTAGAACATGGAAAGACTTCCCATGCTCATGGATTGGTAGGATTAATATAGTAAAAATGACCATTTTGCCAAAAGCAATCTATAGATTCAATGCAATATCCATCAAAATTCCAATTCAATTCTTCATAGAGATAGAGCAATTTGCAAATTCATTTGGATAAAAACCCAGGATGGGGAAAACTATACTCAACAATCAAAGAACTTCTGGGGCAATTATCATCACAGAGCTCAAGCAGTATTACAGAGCAGTAGTCATACAAACTGTATGGTATTGGTACAGAGACAAGCGGATAGATCAGTGGAATAAAATTAAAGACACAGAAATGAACCCACTCACCTTTGGTCACTTGATCTTTGACAAAGAAGCTAAAAACATCCGATGGAAAAAATACAGCATTTTCAACAAATGGTGCTGGTTCAACTGGAGGTCAGCATGTAGAAGATTTCAAATCAATCCATTCTTATTACCCTGTACAAAGCTTAAGTCCAAATGTTTCAAGGCCTACACATCAAACCAGATACACTCAAACTAATAGAAGAAAAAGCGTGGAAGGGTCTCGAACACATGGGTACTGGGGAAATTTTCCCGAAGAAAACACCAATGACTTATGCTCTAAGATCAAGAATCGACAAATGGGACCTCACAAAACTCCAACGCTTCTGTAAGGCAAAGGACACTGTCATTAGGATAAAATGGCAACCCAACAGATTGAAAAAAGGTCTTTACCAATCATACATTCAATAGAGAGCTAATATTCAAAATATATAAAGAACTCAAGAAGTTAGACTCCAGAGAGCCAAATAACCCTATTTTAAAAATGGTGTACAGCGCTTAACAAAGAATTCTCAGCTGACAAATATCAAATGGCTGAGAAGCAACTAAAGAATGTTCAACATCCTTAGTCATCATGGACATGGAAATCAAACCAACCCTGAGATTCCACCTCACGCCAGTCAGAATGGCTTAGATCAGAATCTCAGGTGACAGCAGATGCTGGCAAAGATGTGGAGAAAGAGAAACATTCTTCCGTTGTTGGTGGGATTGCAAACTGGTTACAACCACTCTCGAAATCAGTCTGGAGTTTTCTCAGAAAGTTTGACATTGCACTACCTAAGAACCCAGCTATACCTCTCCTGGGCATATACCCAAAAGATGCTTCAACATACAACAAAGGCACATGATCCGCTATGCTTATAGCAGCCTTATTTATAATAGTCAGAAGCTGGAAAGAACCCAGATGTCCTTTAACAGAGGAATGGATACAGAAATTGTGGCACAACTGCACAATGGAGTACTACTAAGCTATCAAAAACAATGACTTCATGAAATTCGTAGGCAAATGAAATGAACTTTAAAATATCATACTGAGTGGGGTAACCCAATCATAGAAAACACACTTGGTAGCACTCACTGATAAGTGGATATTAGCCCAAAATCTCAAATTACCCAAGATGCAATCCATGGACCTCATGAAGCTCAAGAAGAAGGATGAGCAAAATGTGGATCCTTCACTCCTTCTTAAAAAAAATGTCCCCTCCTCGGACACAAAGTTTAGAGCAGAGTCTGAAGGAACAGCTATTCAGAGCTTGCCCCACATGTGGCCTCTATATATAAAGCCACAAAAAGAAGATAAGATTGATGAAGCTTAGAAGTGCATGCTGACAGGAACTGGATATAGACCTCTCCTGAGAGACACAGCCCGAACATGTCAAATACAGTGGTGAATGCTAGCAGCAAACCACTGTACTCTGAACGGGACCCCAGTTGGAGGAATTAGAGAAAGGATTGAAAGAGCTGAAGGGACTTGCAACCCCATAAGAACAACAATGCCAACCAACCAGCACTTCCAGGGACTAAATCACTACCCAAAGTCTATACATGGACTTATCCGGGACTCCAACTGCATATGTAGCAGAGGATGGCCTTGCTGGGCACCAATGGAAGGAGAAACCTTTGATCCTGCCAAAGTTGGACCCCCAGTGAAGGGGATTGTCAGGCAGTGTTAAGGGGGGGGTGGATCGTGAGGGGAACACCCATATAGAAGAAGGGGAGGGGAAGGGGATGGGGGCTTATGGCAGGAAACTGGGAAAGGGAATAACATTTGAAATGTAAATAAATATCCAATTTAAAAAAAAGAAATTAAATGCAGTAAAAGAATTCACACAGTTCTTTAATTCTACAAAATGTGACTGCATGAAATCTGTCTAATGACAATGTAAATTTTAAAATATTAAAACACTTTCTATGAAATATATATATATATATATATATATATATATTTGCCTTCTGATGGTCTCTTGATTTTATGGCATGATATGTTGCATTATTGAGAACCATTTGTACTTTTACATAACTGAACTTTGTTGTTGTAATAATATAAAAAATAAAAAAGTATGGTGTCTTTTACCCCTCTAGGTCTGCACCATGGTGCTCCAAGATATCTGCTAGATATCTTGGCAGAAACACATTCCAATTACTCCGTGGCAGCCCAGTGTCTCTTGCCACCACACACTTTCCTACACTCAAACCATCACATAAAAGAACACACAACACAATAACCTTTGACCCAAATGGTAAGATATAATTGTCCACTTAAACATACAAAGCCTGGTACCATCCATCCCTTAGGAACATTAATATCCTGTAAATACACAGAGCAGAATCTTAACATCACCTGCCATGGCTTCTCACCCTCTCCTCTGGCCTGTCTCCTCCTTTCTGTCTCAGTCTCCTCCTCTTCCTTCAAACTTCTCTCCCGCCCATCCTTCCTTCTCATCCAATGACAAGCCTCCTTCTATCTTGTGCCTGCCTCACCTGTGACATCATCCTACAGAACTTCATTAATCTAAACTAGTTGCAAATAAGAAAAGAAGTAATACTATCTCTTTGTGCAGATATTATGATAATACATAGAGATTCTATAAAAAAAATCCACCAAACTCTTAGAGAAGATATACACTTTCAACAAAGTGGCAGGATACTAAGTTAACAATAAAAATTGGTAGCCTTCCTATATACCCATGACACATAAACTTAAAAGAATTAAAGAAACAATCCCATTCACAATAGCCACACCCACAGAACAAATAAAATAATTGGAACAAACCAAAGACCCAATACTAATTCAAGAGAAAGGACAGCATGCTTCAACTCATAGGTGCAGAAATAAGACACCTCAAGCAAAAGACGTATGCCCAGCCATCAACAATGGGATTTAGTGAAACCAAAAACTTCTATATAACAAAGAAAACTGTGATTTGAATGGGATATAGTCTACAAACTGGAAAAGTAATTTCTAGCTACTCTTCCAGTAGAGAATTGGTGTGTAAAATACACAGATCACTCAGCTAACTAAACAGTAAAAGAAGAGGAAGAAGAGGAAGAAGAGGAAGAAGAGGAAGAGGAAGAAGAAGAAGAAGAAGAAGAAGAAGAAGAAGAAGAAGAAGAAGAAGAAGAAGAAGAAGAAGAAGAAGAAGAAGAAGAAGAGGAGGAGAGGAGGAGGAGGAGGAGGAGGAGGAGGAGGAGGAGGAGGAAGAGGAGGAAGAGGAAGAGGAGGAAGAGGAGGAAGAGGAGGAAGAGGAGGAAGAGGAAGAAGAGGAGGAGGAAGAGGAAGAAGAGGAAGAAGAGGAAGAAGAAGAAGAGGAAGAGGAAGAAGAGGAAGAAGAAGAAGAAGAAGAAGAAGAAGAAGAAGAAGAAGAAGAAGAAGAAGAAGAAGAAGAAGAAGAAGAAGAAGAAGAAGAAGAAGAAGAAGGGGGGCCTGCTACGGGGCGGGCCTCTTGGGTGGGCCCTGTGGGGGCGTGGCACGCTGCCCTTCGGGCCGGGGCGGGCCAGGGCGCGCCGGGGAGGGGCGCTGCTGTCCCGTGTAGTTTGTGCTCCTGTTCAACCGCTGTCCTCCCCGGAACCTTGGGAATGTGGATCCCAGACTCCAGGGACCGCAGTTGAGCCAGTCTCGGCAGTCCTGTACCACTTGCTGAAGAACAGGATCTCGTGGACGCGTCCGAGAGCAGGTCAGGATCGGACTAGCCCTTCTCTGAGGGCCCATTTACAGGCCCTACAGATTGTGCAGAGAGACGTCTGGAGACCTTTGGCCGCTGCTTACCAGGACAAGCTTGAACATCCGGTGGTGCCACACCCGTTCCAGATTGGAGACACCGTGTGGGTGCGCAGACACCAGACCAAGAATCTCGAGCCACGGTGAAAAGGACCCTACACCGTCCTCCTGACTACCCCGACCGCCCTAAAGTCCGGCTTCCCACAACAAAGAGATCTACGTTTGCCCTGGACACAGAGTGAGCCGGCAGTGCGGAGGGCCGGAGAGTGGGTACTGTGCCCAGTGGGGATGTGAGACTACTGGGGATGCGTATTGGAAGCCATCCTCATCTTGGGACCTGATAACTCTGAAAGGAGACGGTCGGCTTCCTTACACCTTGTGTAAACGGGGCGCGAAATGCAATCCCCTCGTCCTCCACTTCACCGACTCAGGTAGAAGAGCGACCTGGGACGGGCCCAAATCTTGGGGCCTGCGCTTATACGTCACAGGGACCGATCCGGTGGGTCTGTTCTCTCTAAATAGACAAGTCTCTCCCCTGGCCACTCGACCCATTGGACCCAACCTAGTTCTACCAGATCAGAAGCCTCCCTCGCTCCCGGCACAAGCCCAACCCCGTCATTGCCTAAGGTCACCCAGGCCCCTGGTAGTACCCCTACAAGCCCCTTCTCCACAACGGGGGGCTCCACCATTTTGATCTCCCCGTCGCCAGGCACCGGGGATCGATTATTCAATTTGGTGGCTGGTGCATATCTGGCTCTCAACTATTCAGACCCTTTTAGGACTCAGGAGTGCTGGTTGTGCCTCGTTTCCGGTCCGCCCTATTATGAAGGGGTGGCAGTCATTGGAAATTATACCAACCTGACTGCTGCCCCAGACAGTTGTGCCAATACCCCCAGCCACAAACTAACTCTGCCCGAGGTCTCGGGACGAGGGCTCTGCTTGGGGAATGTACCCCACACACACCAGACCCTCTACAACACCACTCAGAAGATTCCCATCGGGAACTACTTCCTGGCAGCCCCAAAAGACACATACTGGGCCTACAATACCGGACTAACACCCTGCATCTCAGCCACAGTCCTCAACCAATCCTCTGACTATTGTGTATTAATAGAAATTTGGCCCAAAGTCACCTACCATGAATCCGAGTATATATACTCGTTTTTCGAGAGACAGACTCGTTTCCGACGAGAGCCTGCCACCCTGACTTTAGCATTACTCCTAGGAGGAATCACCTTGGGGGGAGTGGCCGCGGGTATAGGGACCGGGACCACTGCACTCATAGAAACTGGTCATTTCCGTCAGTTACAAGCAGCCATGAATGCAGATCTTAAAGCTATAGAAGAGTCTGTGAGTGCATTAGAAAAGTCCTTAACATCGTTGTCTAAAGTGGTCCTCCAAAATAGACGAGGGCTAGATATGTTGTTCCTCCGCGAGGGTGGATTATGTGCTGCTCTAAAAGAAGAGTGCTGTTTCTATGCAGACCATACTAGAATAGTAAGAGATAATATGGCTAAGCTTCGAGAACGCCTGGCCCAAAGACAAAAACTGTTTGATTCCCAACAGGGATGGTTCGAGGGGTGGTTTAACCGATCCCCTTGGTTTGCTACCCTCCTGTCTACCCTGATGGGACCCCTACTTATTCTTCTCCTAATTCTTCTTTTTGGACCCTGCATCCTTAATAGGCTGGTACAGTTCATGAGGGATAGACTTTCAGTCATTCAGACCCTCGTACTGACGCAGCAGTACCATAGGCTGAGACAACAAGAGACAGAAATTTCTTGACCAAGTCGAGTGAAAGATTTCACTCAAAGTTAGCAAAAAAATGGGGGAATGAAAGACCCCAGCTTAGCAGCAGTAACGCCATTTTGCAAGGCTGTACTTAAGATGACTGGTTCAGGATATCCCTGTAACCATACATCTGCTTCTGTATGCTTGCTTCTGCTCCCCAAAATTCTATAAAAAGCCCATCCTTGGTTCCGTGGGGCGCGCCAGTCCCCCGAGTGACTGAAGCGCACACAGGTGCCTGTGCCTGTGTATCCCGACAATAAACCAAATCCTCTTGCTGATTGCAAAAAAAAAAAAAAGAAGAAGAAGAAGAAGAAGAAGAAGAAGAAGAAGAAGAAGAAGAAGAAGAAGAAGAAGAAGAAGAAGAAGAAGAAGAAGAAGAAGAAGGTGTTATTTTGGAGTAGGTATGGTCTTGATAAAGGAAGTGTGTCACTGGGATGGGCTTTGAGTTTTCAAATGCTCAAGATAGACCGAGTATCTCTCCCTTCCTGATGCCTACAGATCTAGATGTAGAACTCTCAGCTTCTCTAGAACCATGTCTACCTGTGTGCCGCCATGCTCTCTGCATTACCATAATGATAATGGACTAAATATCTGAAACTGTACATAAGCCCCAGTTATATGCTTTCTTTTTTCAGAGTTGCCATATTTATGGCATCTCTTCACAGCAATAGAACACTGGCATTCTCTTACTGATTTCTAGTAGTTCTTCATAATACATAATGTATATGTTTGTTATCAGTAAGGGCTATACCATTAATAGAAAACTCCTTCCAGTCAAGAGAGTAATCTGAACCTCTTGCCTACGAAGAGACCTAGTATTCTATTTGGGCTGGATCAATCACCAAGCCAAGGGACACTTCCAGAAAGGTGAGCTCACCTTGGGCTAAATAAATGGAAAGAATAATTAATTAGTTCTTTAATGAGTTGCTGTAGTTTTCTTGGAATCCCCACCACTAACACAGCAGTTTACAAGGCTGAAGCCGTGTTGTTTCACAAGTCTGCCTGCTTTGAAAAGCATAATCTTTTTTCTATATCTTTTCTAAGCTAGCTTTCCTTAGCACTTTGGATTCCCCCAACATTTTAGGCTTTCTTTGTCTCTAAAATCTTCCTCCTAACTGTGTGGCTACTTGTCCATGTCTGGAAGGGCATGGTCTTGTTGGTTGGTTGGTTGGTTGGTCGGTTGGTCGGTCGGTTGGTTGGTCGGTTGGTCGGTCGGTCGGTCGGGTGGTCGGGTGGGTGGGTGGGTGGGTGGGTGGGTGGCTAGCTTGTTGGTTTGTTGATTTGGTTTTCTTCTTTTTCCATTCTCCTTCAGGAACCTGCTGAGAGTTACATCTCACCTGCCCCAGGGTTTTTCTTTTAAACTCTAATAAAATGGATTTTGAACATCCGTTTTAGTTCATTCTTACATTCTTTTGTTAGTGAGACTAACAACCCTAAGAGCAAACCCCAATTGTGTGGGTTGGATATGAAGTTTAGCATGGTAACTTGCCCTTGAAAGGCTATTCTGAGCAGGACCTAGCCTGCTTAGAATGGTAGTTTCAAAAACATACTTGAACTATAATGTAGAGACCAAACAATAAGAATATGTGGTATATGGAGTGAACTCAGAAGGTCTTCCTATTGATGTTGGAAAAATAACACACAATGGAAATTGTGAGCACACAATATTTATCTGTGCCTCATATCTATCTAATCTGCCATTTATCTGTTTATCTATTTACCTACCTATCTACCTACCTACATATCTTTCTATCTGTTCTCTATCTTCCTTTTATTACCTTCTTCAACCCATCTATATTCTACAACTTGCCTGCCCTGTGGTTTCTCTTTTAAGCTCTAATATTTTTCTATTTATCTACCATCTATCTATCTTTGATCTATAGACCTTCCTCTCTTCTATCTTCTATCATTCTATATATCATCTACTTCCTAGTATCTTCTATATATCTATGTATCTATCTATGTCTACCTATATTCTACTACTTACTGATTTATCTATCTTCTAACTTATATTTATCTTCTACCTACCTATCTTCTATGGATCTACCTATTTTTGACATATCAACCTATACCTACCTATTTATTAATCTTCTGCCATCTGTCTATCTTCTGTATACTATCTATCTCTTTACCTATTTAGCTTTCTGTTTGGCATCTATTTATTTACTACATCTATCTTTTATCTACCCATATATCTATCACCTAATTATCTCAGCATAGAGTCTATCCAACTATTTGACTATCTTCTATCACATATCTACTCTTTAATATCTATCAGTCTACCTTCCTATTTATCTATTGTTTATCTGTCTTGTAACATATGTGTGTATGTATTATCTTCCTACCTATCTTATTTCTCTATCTACTATATATTATCTATTTTCTATCTATCAATTTGTATAACTTTATTATCTATGTATGCATGTATATATCTATGTATCTGCCTTTAATATATCTACATATCTATCTACTATCTATCTATGATCTTTTCTTTATCATCTATCTTTTATCATTTTCTGTCTTATCTGTGTTCTATACACCTATTTATCTATCTTCTTTCTATGTATGCTTGTATGTATGCATGTATGTGTATATGTTTGTATGTGTGTATTTTTGTATGTGTATGATCTATCTATGACTTACTACCCATCTATGATTACAAATCTCCTTTCATACCAACAAGAACTCTGTGGGGTATGTCCTACCATATTCCCTTTTTACAGATGAGGATGATGAAATACAGACTTTTGGCCAAAGCCTGAGCCATCATGTGGGAAAGACAGGATTTGAACTCACTCATATGACTCTACCTTAAGCCATCATGCTTTAGGTTTGGTTGAAGTGAGCCCTGAGCTTTCATCCTATGTACATGAGTGGATATTGCTTGATGTGAGCTCTGGGCTTTCATCCTAAGTTCATGAGTGGATAATAATATTTATTTAAACGGAAAAAGCTTAAGGAAGAGGTGACATATTTGGAGACATGAAGGCCTGTTCCTGCCCCAGTGCATTACCTTTGGGATATCTGTTAGACTTCCATTTAACTCTAAGCAGGTTTAGGAGCCAGGAGAAGTGATCATTGGAGAAGAGAGGTAGGTGAGAAGACAGACAGACAGACAGACAGACAGAGAAGCAGACAGACAGACAGACAGACAGACAGGCAGATATTTGGAGAGGTCACGAGTAGTACATCATCAATGGTAAGTAAAATCACAGGACTACATGAAGCTGCCCCAAGATATCATTCTATCTCCAGTGTTACATCTTCAGCGTTGCTGCCTAGGATGACTATCATATTCAGTATCCACAGAGAGGTGAAATAACTGGAAGAACACAGCACAACCTCCCCAGGGTTGACTGTAGTAAACTTCAAACTGCTCTCTGAAACTCCAAATGCCCAGTGAGATGTCTCCCACCTGATCTCACAACTTGGAAACTCCAAAAGCCCCAAGTTGGTTTAGATCAACACAACAAACCACACTCCTAAGGCTAAAAGAATAACTCATTAAGTTGCAACTCCTGGTGTCTTCCCAAGGGTGAGAACTCTGTTAATTCACTGAATGCCCAGCGAAGTCTCCTCCCCACAGGGCTGGAGTAATTAGCTTTCCATTTATCTGGGGTAGCCTCTAGAGATAAGGGTTCCATGCTTGTTAAGAGTAGGCAAGCCCAGGCTGGTCTGGGAATTGCAAAGAAACTTTTTTGACTGGATAAACTCATTAGCAAAGAAACTGATGATGGTTGAGACCTCTCTCAGGGGCAGCAAGTCTGTCTCCATGCTGAGGTAATGCATTTTGGAGTTGCCAGAAGGAAAAGACTTTTGGCACAGCCTACAGACACTGCTTAGCTGTGTGTGTCTTGACTCCTTGAAAATAAATCTTGTCTTCTGTCAAATGATAGTTCCAGTGAGAGCTTCAGCACTGCATCTCTCTGAGTCCTTAGTGCCTTAAACAGTGCCTTTCTTGCAGCAAACACTCAGTCAAGCCTTGACTGCATGATTGGAAGGATCTCACTGGGATATCTTCTTGGCAGCAATACTTCTGAATCTGAAGGGACTCTGTGCATCCTTGGCAATGCCAGAGGACATAGTTTTGGTTCCCACCTTAGATGGAGGTCAGTGAAATCCAATGTGTAGAAGCCAGGGATTCTGCTTAGCATCCTACAATACACAGGGCAGCCCCTAACTCCAGTGAACAGTCAGATCCCCAAATGCCAGGGTTCTAAATCATTGGCTTACTTATTCCTAACTGTTCTACTCTCCTGTTATTTTTTTTTCTGATAAAACACTGACCAAAACAAACTTAGGAAAAGAAAGGATTTATTTCATGTACATGTCCAGATCACAGTTCATTGTTGATGGAATTCAGCAGGGACTCGAGGTAGGAACTGAAATACAGGACTGGTTATTATCCCCTGAGGCATTGTATCTAACCAGGGAACCTACTCATTGCCAGAGAAATACAGCAGAAGCCATGGAGGAATGCTACCTGCTGGCTTGATCATAGACTCATGCTTTACTAGCTTTCTATTTCATTCTAGGACTAACTGTCCATGGAGTGGTGCCACCCAGTGGGCTGGACCCAACTACACCAATTAATAATCATCAGTCTCCTCACAGGCATGCCCGCACATCACTCCGATGTGGACCACATCTCAACCGACACTCCTTGCTTAGGTCACTCAAGGCTGTGTCAAGCTGACAGTTAAAAATTAGGAAAACAAGCCACTTTGACATTCAGGAACTCACAATGCCCAAGGAAAAATAATGGACATGGGAAGGTGACTCAGTGTAAAGTGCCTGCCACACAGGCATAAGCACGTGAGTTTGAATCTTCAACACCTAGGTAAAAGCCATATCTAGTGACTGACAGGTGGATCTCCAGGACTGGTGCCAGGCCAGTCTAGTTGAAACACATTAAGTGAGAGACACCATCTCAAAACCTAATGTGGAAAATGATAGAAGACATACAAATGTCAACCTCTGGCTATACACACATGCACACACGCACACGCACACACACACACACACACACACACAGCATGGTGAGTATACACAAATAGATATGTACATATATACATATATAACATGAGAGGACAGAGACAGGAGAGTGAGAAGAAGAACAAAGGGGCTTGGAGTGACTTGGTCAGTAAAATACTTACCATGCAGGCATGAAGATCTGAGCTACATCCCCAATACCTCATTAAAAGATGACCAAAGCAGTAATAACTTGCAATCTCAGTGTTGGCAAATCAGAGGCAGGAGGACCACTGGTGCATGCTGGCTAGTGAGTCTAGATTAAACAAGGACTTCCGGGCTCAGTGACAGGCCTTGTCCCCAAAACTAAGGTTGAATGAAAATGATGAAGATAGCCAGGGGCTAAAAAAGAGTATCTAGTAGTTAAAAGCATTTACTGCTTTTATAGAGCACCAATTTCATCTTCCAGCACAAACATCAAGTGGATCACATCCCTCTCAACTCCAACTCCAAGAAATCTGACACCTCTTCTTGGTTCTGCAAGTACTACTCACATGTTTGTTCACACATACACAAACACACATAAATAAATAAATAAATAAATAAATAAATAAATAAATAAATAAATCTTTTTAAAAGATACTTCTGGCTTCCATGAACACATGTTCACATGCATCCACCCACACACATGAAATGTACACACACAGAAATAAATAAATGGGAAGCAAATATTTCCAATAAACCTTGAGAACATCATGTTAAGTGAAATAAGCAAGGCACTAAAAGTCCAATTTGGCCTCACGGAGTGCTAAAAGCCAGCTGCCAGGAGCGACTACATGCCTGAGAGCAGAGGTAAGGTCAACTTTTCTGCTCCAAGTGACCTGCCTGGTGGACTCAGGACACACAAAGGTAGAAGTCCTATGGGACTGGGCACTTTGGGTCTCTGGCTATGGCTCAAACCTCTCTGACCCCAACCCACAGCTCCCTGTTCCCCATTCCCACATCCCGTGGGAGAGACAACTGATCCCCCAGAATTGCGGGCAATCCTGAGACTGCAGGGCAGGACAGACTGCCACTTTTGCCCACCTTTGCCCATATCCCTGGCCCAAGAGGAAACTGCATAGTGCCTCTGGACACAGGAATATAGGAACAGTCAGCTGCAGGAGCCCTGCAGTCCAGATACGTGCCCGGATCTGAACTGAACAGGTCAAACAGCTCCCTGCACCCAAATCCAGTGGCAGGGGTGTGGGGAAAGCTAGACCCTCAGAGGGGCAGACACCCCTGAGAACCGAGATGAGACTACTCTCTGCTCACATTCCTGACTCAAGAGGAAAACGCCTAGCGCCATCTGTGGCCTCTGCACACAGGGACCTAGGAGCAGTAGGGGCAGAGCCCTTCTGGTTGCTGCCCTCACAGAGAGCTGAAAGCCAGCCACCAGGAGTAAATACACACCTGAGAGCAAAACACTCTTTTCCCATAAATGGCTGAAAGAAAACAGGAAAACGGGTCTACAGGAATGCTGGTACAGAGGCCCATAGGGAAGTCAAGCCACCATTAGAAACAACAAGAAGGGCTAACACCAGAGACAACCTGATGGCAAGAGGCAAGCACAGGAAACCAAGCAAAAGAAAGCGAGACTACTTGTCATCATCAGAGCCAAGTTCTTCTACCAAAGCAAACACTGGGTATCTAAACACACAAGAAAAGCAATATCTAGATTTTAAATCACATTGTATCTCCAACAGCATGGGTAGCAATGAATAGACTAGTAAGGGCAACAGTGGAAGGGGAAGCCCTTAGTCCTGACAAGACTGAACCCCTAGTGAATGGGATTGTTGGGGGGAGGGCAGTTATGGGGGGAGGATGGGGAGGGGAACACCTATATAGAAGGGGAGGGGAAGGAGTTAGGGAGATGATGATCTGGAAATCAGGAAAGGGAATAACAATTGAAATGTAAATAAGAAATACCCAATTTAATAAAGATGGAGGAAAAAAATCACATTTTATCATGAAGATGGAGGACTTTAAGAAGGTCATAAATAACTCCCTTAAGGAATTATAGGACAAGACAAGTAAATAAGTAGAAGTCCTTAAAGAGGAAACACAAAAATCCCTTAAAGAATGACTGAAAATAAAAAACAACAAAACAGGAGAAGGAAAGGAACAAAATCATCAATGAGTTAAAAATGAGCATAGAAACGATAAAGAAAGCAAAACGGGGAAAGAAACCTAGAGATAGAACACCTAGGAAAGAGAACAAGAGACATAGATTCGAGCATCAATAACAGAATACAAGAGATAGAAGAGAGAATCTCAGGAGCAGAAGATACTATAGAAAACATCGACGCAACTGTCAAAGATAATGTAAAACAGAAAAAGCTCCTATCCCAAAACATACAGGAAATCCAGGACACAATCAAACCTAACTATAATAGGTACAGAAGAGAGTGTGGACTCCCAACTTAAAGGGCCAGTAAATATCTTCAACAAAATCATAGAAGAAAACATCCCTGACCTAAAGAAAGAGATGACCAGAAACATACAAGATGCCTACAGAAACTGAAATATATTGGACCAGAAAAGAAACTCCTCCTGTCACATAATAGTCAAAACACCAAATGCACAAAACAAAGAAAAAATATTAAAAGCAATAAGGGAAGAAGGTCAAGTAACATATAAAGGTAGCCCTATCAGAATTACACCAGACTTCTCAACAGAGACTATGAAATCCAGAAGATTCTGGACAGATTTCATACAGACCCTAAGAGAATACAAATGCCAGCCCATGCTACTATATCCAGCAAAACTATCAATTACCATTGAGGGAGAAACCAAAATATTCCATGACAAAACTAAAGTTAGACAATATCTTTCTACAAATCCAGCCCTACAAAGGATAATAAATGGCCAACCCCAACACAAGGAGGTAAACTACACCCTAGAAAAAGCAAAAAAGTAATCTCCTTGCAAGAAAACCAAAAGAAGAGAAACACACAAACATAATCCCACCTCCAAATTCGAAAATAAAAAGAAGCAACAATCACTATTATTTAATATCTCTTAACATCAATGGACTCAATTCCCCAATAAAAAGACACAAATTAAAAGACTGGATACGAAAAGATGACCCAGAATTTTGCTGCCTACAGAAACTACACGTCAGAGTTAAAGACAGATACTACCTCAGAGTAAGAGGCTGGAAAAACACTTTCCAATTTAATGGTATGAAGAAGCAAGCTGGAGTACCATTCTATTTTTCAAATAAAAGTCATCAAAAAAGATAAGGAAGGACACTTCATACTCATCAAAGGAAAAATCCATCAAGATGAACTCTCTATCCTAAATAACTATGCTCCAAATACAAGGGTACCTACATACATAAAAGAAACCTTATTAAGCTCAAAGCACACATTGCAACTCACATAATAAGAGTAGGAGATTTCAACACCACACTCTCATCAATGGATAGAACACAGAAACAAAAATTAAACAGAGACATAGACAGACTAACAGAAGTTATGAACTAAATGGACAACAGTTATTTATAGAACATTATATCCTAAAAGAAAAGGATATAACTTCTTCTCAGCACCTCATGGTACCTTCTCCAAAACTGACCATATAATTGGTCACAAAACAGGACTCAACACATACAGAAAAATAGAAATAATCCCATGCATCCTATCAGACCACCACGGAAAAAGCTGGTCTTCAGTAAGAATAAGGAAATAACACCCACATATCCATGGAAGTTTAACAATGTTCTACTCAATGATAACCTTGTCAAGGAAGAAATAAAGAAAGAAATTAAAGACTTCTTAGAAATTAATGAAAATGAAGATACAACATACCCAAAATTATGGGACTCAACGAAAGCTGTGCTTAGAGGAAAACATATAGCTCTGAATGCCTGCAGAAAGAAACAGGAGATAACATTCAGCAGCAGCTTGACAGCACACCTATAAGCTCTAAAACAAAAAGAAGCAAATATGCCCAAGAGGAGTAGAAGGCAGGAAATAATCAAACTTAGGCCCGAAATCAACCAAGTAGAAACAAAAAGGACCATAGAAAGTATCAATAGAACCAAAAACTGGTACTTCGAGAAAAACAACAAGATAGATAAACCCTTAGCCAGACGAACCAGAGGGCACAGAATGTGTCCAAATTAACAAAATCAGAAATGAAAAGGGAGACATAACAACAGAAATAGAAGAAATTCAAACAATCATCAGATCCTACTACAAAAGCCTATATTCATTGAACCTCAAAAGTCGGGAGGAAATGAACAATTTTATAGACAAATACCACGTATCAAAGTTAAATCAAGAACAGATAAACCACTTAAACAACCCCATAACTCCTAAAGAAATAGAACCAGTCATTAAAAGTCTCCCAACCAAAGAGAGACCAGAACCAGGTGGGTTTAGTACAGAATTCTATGAGACATTCATAGAAGACCTCATACCAATACTCTCCAAACTATTCCATAAAATTGAAACAGATGGAGCACTACCAAATTCCTTCTATAAAGCCACAATTACTCTTATACCTAACCCACACAATGACCCAACAAAAAAAAGAGAACTTCAGACCAATTTCCCTCATGTATATCAATGCAAAAATACTCAATAAAATTCTTGAAAACCGAATCAAAGAACACATCAAAATGATCAGGTAGGCTTCATCCCAGGTATGCCGGAATGGTTCAATATATGGAAAACCATCAATGTAAACCACTATATAAAGAAACTCAAAGATAAGAACCACATGATCATTTCAGTAAATGCTGAGAAAGCATTTGACAAAATTCAACACCCCTTCCTGATAAAAGTCCTGGTAAGATCATGAAGTCAAGGCCCATACCTAAATATAGTAAAAGCAAATCACAGCAAACCAGTAGGTAACATCAAACTAAATGGAGAAAAACTTTAAGTAATCCCACTAAAATCAGGGACTAGACAAGACTGCCCACTCCTTCCCTACTTATTCCATATAGTTCTCGAAGTCCTAGCCAGAGCAATCAGACAACAAAAAGAGTTCAATGGGATACCAATTAGAAAGGAAGAAGTCAAAATATCATATTTGCAGTTGATATGATAGTATACTTAAGTGACCCCAAAAGTTCCACCAGAGAACAACTAAACCTGATAAACCACTTCAGCAAAGTGTCTGGGTATAAAATTAACTCAAAAAAATCAGTATTGGGGTTGGGGATTTAGCTCAGTGGTAGAGCGCTTGCCTAGCAAGCGCAAGGCTCTGGGTTCGGTCCCCAGCTCCGAAAAAAAGAAAAAAAAATCAGTATCCTTCCTCTACTCAGAGGATAAATAGGCTGAGAAAGAAATTAGGGATATGACACCCTTCATAATAATCCCAAATAATATAAAATATCTCAGTGTGACTTTAACCAATCATGTGAAGATCTGTACAATAAGAACTTCAAGTCTCTGAAGAAGAAATTGAAGAAGATCTCAGAAGATCCAAGTATCTCCCATGCTCATGGATTGGCAGGATTAATATAGTAAAAATGGCCATTTTACCAAAAGCAATCTCCAGTCCCCATTAAAATTGCAAGCCAATTCTTCATAGAGATAGAAAGAACAATTTACAAATTCATTTCGAATAACAAAAAACCCAGGATAGCGAAAATTATCCTCAACAATAAAAGGATGTCTGAGCGAATCACCATCCCTGACCTCAAAAAGTATTACGGTCAGGGATGGAGAGCTAAATCTTCAGAGGGGCAGACACGCCTGGGAAGCCAGAGGAAACTACACTCTGCCTACATTTCTGACTCCAGAGGAAAACACCTAACGCCATCTGGGGCCTCTGTGCACAGGGAACAGGGAAAAGGCGGGGCAGGCCCTTCTGGTTGTCGCCCTCAAGGGGAGCTCAAACGCAGCCCCCCAGGAGCGACTTCAGGCCTGGGACCAAATTTTCTACTCCAAGTGACCTGCCTGGTGGACTCAGGACACACGCCCACAGGAACAGCTGAAGAACAGTAGACAGGAAAGACTACACGCCTGAAAGCAGAACACTCTGTTCCCATAACTGGCTGAAAGAAAACAGGTCTACAGCACTCCTGACACACAGGACTATAGGACAGTCTAGCAACTGTCAGAAATAGCAGAACAAGGTAACACCAGAGACAACCTGATGGGGAGAGCCAAGCACAGGAACCCAAGCAACAGAAACCAAGACTACATGGCATCGTCAGAGCCCAATTCTCCCACCAAAGCAAACACTGAATATCCAAACACACCAGACAAGCAAGATCTTGACTTTAAATCACATTTGATCATAATGAGAAGATCAAACCTAAGGATAATAGGTATAGAAGAGAGTGAAGACTCCCAGGTCAAAGGACCATTAAATATCTTCAACAAAATCATAGAAGAAAACTTCCCTGACCTAAAGAAAGAGATGTCCATAAACATACAAGAAACCTACAGAACTCCAAATAGATTGAACGAGAAAAGAAATTCCTCTGGCCACATAATAGTCAAAACACCAAATGCACAAAACAAAGAATATTAAAAGCAGTAAGGGAAAAGGTCAAGTAACATATAAACCCAGGCCTATCAGAATTACACCAGATTTTCACCAGAGATTATGGAAGCCAGAAGATCCTGGACAGATGTCATACAGACCCTAAGAGAACACAAATGCAAGCACAGGTTACTGTATACAGCAAAACTCTCAATTAACATAGATGGAGAAACCAAGATATTCCATGATAAAACCAAATTTATAAAATATTATTCTACAAATCCAGCCCTACAAAGGATAATAAATGGGAAAGCCCAACATGAGGCAAGCTACACTCTAGAAAAAGCAAGAAACTAATCATCTTGGCAACAAAACAAAGAGAAGAAAAGCATACAAACATAATCTCACATCCAAATATGAATATAACAGGAAGCAACAGTCACTATTCCTTAATATCTCTCACCATCAATGGCCTCAATTCCCCAATAAAAAGGCATAGATTAACAAACTGGATACGCAATGAGGACCCTTCATTCTGCTGCTTACAGGAAACACACCTCAGAGGCAAAACCAGACACTACCTCAGAATGCAAGGCTGGAAAACAATTTTCCAAGCAAATGGTCTGAAGAAGAAAGCTGGAGTAGCCATTCTAATATCGAATAAAATTGATTTCCCATGAAAAGTCATATCAAAAAAGATAAGGAAGATGTCAGCAGCAAACCACTGAACTGAGGATAGGACCCCCGTTGAAGGAATCAGAGAAAGAACTGGAAGAGCTTGAAGGGGCTCAAGACCCCATATGAACAACAATGCCAAGCAACCAGAGCTTCCAGGGACTAAGCCACTACCTAAAGACTATACATGGACTGACCCTGGACTCTGACCTCATAGGTAGCAATGAATATCCTAGTAAGATCACCAGTGGAAGGGGAAGCCCTTGGTCCGGCTAAGACTGAACCCCCAGTGAATGTGATTGTTGGGGGGAGGGCGACAATGAGGGGAGGATGGGGAGGGGAACACCCATAAAGAAGGGGAGGGGGAGGGATTAGGGGGATGTTGGCACATAAACCGGAAAAGGGAATAACACTCGAAATGTAAATAAGAAATACTCAAGTTAATAAAAAAGAAAAAAGAAAAAAGAAAAGAAAAAAGAAAAAAAAGATAAGGAAGGATACTTCATATTCATCAAGGGAAAAATCCACCAAGATGAACTATCAATCCTCAATATCTATACTCCCAATACAAGGGCACCTACATACATAAAAGAAACCTTACTAAAGCACAAAGCACACATTGCACCTCACACAATAATAGTAGGAGATTGAAACACCCCATTCTCATCAATGGACAGATCATGGAAACAGAAATTAAACAGAGACGACAGACTAAGAGAAGTCATGAACCAAATGAACTTAACAGATATTTATGGGACATTCTATCCTAAAACAAAAGGATATACCTTCTTCTCACCACCTCATGGAACTTTCTCCAAAATTGACCATATAATCAGTCATAAAACAAGCCTCAACAGGTACAGAAAGATAGAAGTAATCTCATGCATCCTATCAGACCACCACTGGCTAAAGCTGGTCTTCAATAACAATAAAGGAAGAATGCCAACATATACATGGAAGTTGAACAATGCTGTACTCAATGATAAACTTGTCAAGGAAGAAATAAGGACAGAAATTAAAGACTTCTTAGAATTTAATGAAAATGAAGGTACTACATACCCCAAATTATGGGAAACAATGAAACCTGTGCTAAGAGGAAAACTCAGAGCTCTGAATGCCTGCAGAAAGAAACAGGAGAGATCATATATCAGCAGCTTCACAGGAAACCTAAAAGCTCTAAAAGAAAAAGAAACAAATACCTCCAGGAGGAGTAGAAGTCAGGAAATAATCAAACTTAGAGCTGAAATCAACCAAGTACAAACAACAAGGACTATACAAAGAATCGACAGAACTAAAAGCTGGTTCTTTGAGAAAATCAACAAGATAGATAAACCCTTAGCCAGACTAAACAGAGGACACAGAGAGTGTGTCCGAATTAAAGAAATCAGAAAGGAAAAGGGAGACATAACTACAGAATCAGAGGAAATTCAAAAAATCATCAGATCTTACTACAAAAGTCTACATTCAACAAAACTTGAAAATCTGCAGGAAATGGACAATTTCCTAGAAAGATACCAAGTACCAAAGTTAAATCAGGAACAGATAAACCATTCAAACAACCCCATAACTCCTACAGAAATAGACGCAGTCATTAAAGGTCTCCCAACCAAAAAGAGCCCAGGTCCAGATGGGTTCAGTGCAGAATTCTATCAGACCTTCATAGAAGACCTCATAAGAATACTATCCAAACTATTCCACAAAATTTAAACAGGTAGAGTGCTACCAAATTCCTTCTATGAAGCCACATTACTCTTATAACTAAACCGCACAAACACCCAACAAAGAAAGAGAAGCTCAGAACAATTTCCCTTATGAATATCGATGCAAAAATAGTCAATAAAATTCTTGCAAACCAAATCCAAGAGCACATCAAAATAATCATCCACCATGATCAACTAGGCTTTATCCCAGGCATGCAGGGATGGTTTAATATAGGGAAAACCATCAACGTAATCCACTATATAAACAAACTGAAAGATAAAAACCACATGATCATTTCATTAGGTGCTGAGAAAGCATTTGACAAAATTCAACACCCCTTCATGATAAACATCCTGGAAAGAATAGGAATTCAAGGCCCATACCTAAACATAGTGAAAGCAATATACAGCAAACCAGTAGCTAACATTAAACTAAATGGAGAGAAACTTGAAGCAATCCCACTAAAATCAGGGACTAGAAAAGGCTGCCCACTCTCTCGCTACTTATTCAATATAGTTCTTCATGTTCTAGCCAGAGCACTCAGACAACAAAACAAGATCAAAGGGATACAGATTGGAAAAGAAGTCAAAATATCACTATGCAGATGATATGATAGTATATTTAAGTGATCCCAAAAGATCCACCAGAGAACTACTAAACCTGATAAACACCTTCAGCAAAGTGGCTGGGTATAAAATTAACTCAAATAAATCAGTAGCCTTCCTCTACATAAAAGAGAAACAAGGCGAGAAAGAAATTAGGGAAACAACACCCTTCATAATAGTCCCAAATAATATAAAATACCTCGGTGTGACTTTAACCAAGTGAGTGAAAGATCTGTATGATAAGAATTTCAAGCTTCATCTTCCTGGTTGCTGCCGCTGCAGAGAGCTCGTGGGCAGCACCCCGCGAGCAAACTTGAGCCTCGGGACCACAGGTAAGACCACCTTTTCTGCTGCAAGAGACCTGCCTGGTGAACTCGGGACACACAGAGGCAGAATTCCTCTTGGACCGGGCACTTCCTGTGTTTACCGGGAGTCCCACACCCGCGGATCCCGGCCCACAGCAGCTCTCTGCTCCCAGACCCCCTGGGAGAGAGACCTCACCGCCTGGTCAGGTGGGCAATCCTGAGGCTGCAGAGAGGAAGAGACCACCAACACTGCCCACCCCTGCCCACATCCCTGGCCCAAGAGGAAACTGTATAAGCCTCTGGGTTCCTGTGGGGGAGGGTCCAGGAGCGGCAGGACCCCTGCGCCTGAGACACTGCCGGAACCTGAAGGAACAGACCGGATAAACAGTTCTCTGCACCCAAATCTCGTGGGAGGGAGAGCTAAACCTTCAGAGAGGCAGACACGCCTGGGAAACCAGAAGAGACTGCACTCTGCACACATCTCGGACGCCAGAGGAAAACACCAAACGCCATCTGGAACCATGGTGCACTGAAGCTCCTGGAAACAGCGGCACAGATCTTCCTGGTTGCTGCCGCCACAGAGAGCTCGTGGGCAGCACCGCGCGAGCGAACTTGAGCCTCAGGACCACAGGTAAGACCAACTTTTCTGTTGCAAGTAACCTGCCTGGTGAACTCAAGACACAGGCCCACAGGAACAGCTGAAGACCTGTAGAGAGGAAAAACTACACGCCCGAAAGCAGAACACTCTGTCCCCATAACTGGCTGAAAGAAAACAGTAAAACAGGTCTACAGCACTCCTGACACACAGGCTTATAGCACAGCCTAACCACTGTCAGAAATAGCAGAACAAAGTAACACTAGAGATAATCTGATGGCGAGAGGCAAGCGCAGGAACCCAAGCAACAGAAACCAAGACTACATGGCACCATCGGAGCCCAATTCTCCCATCAAAACAAACATGGAATATCCAAACACACCAGAAAAGCAAGATCTAGTTTCAAAATCATATTTGATCATGATGCTGGAGGACTTCAAAAAAGACATGAAGAACTCCCTTACAGAAACACAGGAAAACATTAATAAACAAGTAGAAGCCTACAAAGAGGAATTGCAAAAATGCCTGAAAGAATTCCAGGAAAACATAAATAAACAAGTAGAAGCCCATAGAGAGGACACACAAAAATCCCTGAAAGAATTCCAGGAAAACACAATCAAACAGTTGAAGGAATTAAAAATGGAAATAGAAGCAATCAAGAAAGAACACATGGAAACAACCCTGGATATAGAAAACCAAAAGAAGAGACAAGGAGCTGTAGATACAAGCTTCACCAACAGAATACAAGAGATGGAAGAGTGAATCTCAGGAGCAGAAGATTCCATAGAAATCATTGACTCAACTGTCAAAGATAATGTAAAGAAGAAAAAGCTACTGGTCCAAAACATACAGGAAATCCAGGACTCAATGAGAAGATCAAACCTAAGGATAATAGGTATAGAAGAGAGTGAAGACTCCCAGCTCAAAGGACCAGTAAATATCTTCAACAAAATCATAGAAGAAAACTTCCCTAACCTAAAAAAAGAGATACCCATAGGCATACAAGAAGCCTACAGAACTCCAAATAGATTGGACCAGAAAAGAAACACCTCCCGTCACATAATAGTCAAAACACCAAACGCACAAAATAAAGAAAGAATATTAAAAGCAGTAAGGGAAAAAGGTCAAGTAACATATAAAGGCAGACCAATCAGAATCACACCAGACTTTTCGCCAGAAACTATGAAGGCCAGAAGATCCTGGACTGATGTCATACAGACCCTAAGAGAACACAAATGCCAGTCCAGGTTACTGTATCCTGCAAAACTCTCAATTAACATAGATGGAGAAACCAAGATATTCCATGACAAAACCAAATTTACACAATATCTTTCTACAAATCCAGCACTACAAAGGATAATAAATGGTAAAGCCCAACATAAGGAGGCAAGCTATACCCTAGAAGAAGCAAGAAACTAATCATCTTGGCAACAAAACAAAGAGAAGAAAAGCACACAAACATAATCTCACATCCAAATATGAATATAACAGGAAGCAATAATCACTATTCCTTAATATCTCTCAACATCAATGGCCTCAACTCCCCAATAAAATGACATAGATTAACAAACTGGATATGCAACGAGGACCCTGCATTCTGCTGCCTACAGGAAACACAACTCAGAGACAAAGACAGACACTACCTCAGAGTGAAAGGCTGGAAAACAACTTTCCAAGCAAATGGTCAGAAGAAGCAAGCTGGAGTAGCCATTCTAATATCAAATAAAATCAATTTTCAACTAAAAGTCATCAAAAAAGATAAGGAAGGACACTTCATATTCATTAAAGGAAAAATCCACCAAGATGAACTCTCGATCCTAAATATCTATGCCCCAAATACAAGGGCACCTGCATACATAAAAGAAACCTTACTAAAGCTCAAAACACACATTGCACCTCACACAATAATTGTAGGAGATTTCAACACCCCACTCTCATCAATGGACAGATCATGGAAACAGAAATTAAACAGAGACGTAGACAGAGTAAGAGAAGTCATGAGCCAAATGGACTTAACAGATATTTATAGAACATTCTATCCTAAAGCAAAAGGATATACCTTCTTCTCAGCTCCTCATGGTACTTTCTCCAAAATTAACCATATAATTGGTCAAAAAACAGGCCTCAACAGGTACAGAAAGATAGAAATAATCCGATGCGTGCTATTGGTCCACCACGGCCTAAAACTGGTCTTCAATAACAATAAGGGAAGAATGCCCACATATACGTGGAAATTGAACAATGCTCTACTCAATGATAACCTTGTCAAGGAAGAAATAAAGAAAGAAATTAAAGACTTTTTAGAATTTAATGAAAATGAAGGTACAACATACCCAAACTTATGGGACACAATGAAAGCTGTGCTAAGAGGAAAACTCATAGCGCTGAGTGCCTGCAGAAAGAAACAGGAAAGAGCATATGTCAGCAGCTTGACAGCACACCTAAATGCTCTAGAACAAAAAGAAGCAGGGCTGGGGATTTAGCTCAGTGGTAGAGCGCTTACCTAGGAAGCGCAAGGCCCTGGGTTCAGTCCCCAGCTCCGAAAAAAAGAACCAAAAAAAAAAAAAAAAAGAAGAAGCAAATACACCCAGGAGGAGTAGAAGGCAGGAAATAATCAAACTCAGAGCTGAAATCAAACCAAGTAGAAACAAAAAGGACCATAGAAAGAATCAACAGAACCAAAAGTTGGTTCTTTGAGAAAATCAACAAGATAGATAAACCCTTAGCCAGACTAACGAGAGGACACAGAGAGTATGTCCAAATTAACAAAATCAGACATGAAAAGGGAGACAAAACTACAGAATCAGAGGAAATTCAAAAAATCATCAGATCTTACTATAAAAGCCTATATTCAACAAAACTTGAAAATCTACAGGAAATGGACAATTTCTTAGACAGATACTAGGTACCGAAGTTAAACCAAGAACAGATAAACCAGTTAAACAACCCCATAACTCCTAAGGAAATAGAAGCAGTCATTAAAGGTCTCCCAACCAAAAAGAGCCCAGGTCCAGACGGGTTTAGTGCAGAATTCTATCAGACCTTCATAGAAGAACTCATACCAATATTATCCAAACTATTCCACAAAATTGAAACAGGTGGAGCACTACCAAATTCCTTCTAGGAAGCCACAATTACTCTTATACCTAAACCACACAAAGACCCAACAAAGAAAGAGAACTTCAGACCAATTTCCCTTATGAATATCGACACAAAAATACTCAATAAAATTCTGGCAAACCGAATCCAAGAGCACATCAAAACAATCATCCACCATGATCAAATAGGCTTCATCCCAGGCATGCAGGGATGGTTTAATATACGGAAAACCATCAACGTGATCCATTATATAAACAAACTGAAAGAACAAAACCACATGATCATTTCATTAGATGCTGAGAAAGCCTTTGACAAAATTCAACACCCCTTCATGATAAAAGTCCTGGAAAGAATAGGAATTCAAGGCCCATACCTAAACATAGTAAAAGCCATATACAGCAAACCAGTTGCTAACATTAAACTAAATGGAGAGAAACTTGAAGCAATTCCACTAAAATCAGGGACTAGACAAGGCCCACTCTCTCCCTACTTATTCAATGTAGTTCTTGAAGTTCTAGACAGAGCAATCAGACAACAAAAGGAGGTCAAGGGGATACAGATCGGAAAAGAAGAAGTCAAAATATCACTATTTGCAGATGATATGATAGTATATTTAAGTGATCCCAAAAGTTCCACCAGAGAACTACTAAAGCTGATAAACAACTTCAGCAAAGTGGCTGGATATAAAATTAACTCAAATAAATCAGTAGCCTTCCTCTACACAAAAGAGAAACAAGTCAAGAAAGAAATTAGGGAAACAACACCCTTCATAATAGACCCAAATAATATAAAGTACCTCGGTGTGACTTTAACCAAGCAAGTAAAAGATTTGTACAATAAGAACTTCAAGACACTGAAGAAAGAAATTGAAGAAGACCTCAGAAGATGGAAAGCTCTCCCATGCTCATGGATTGGCAGGATTAATATAGTAAAAATGGCCATTTTACCAAAAGCGATCTACAGATTCAATGAAATCCCCATCAAAATACCAATCCAATTCTTCAAAGAGTTAGACAGAACAATTTGCAAATTCATCTGGAATAACAAAAAACCCAGGATAGCTAAAACTATCCTCAACAATAAAAGGACTTCAGGGGGAATCACTATGCCTGAACTCAAGCAGTATTACAGAGCAATAGTGATAAAAACAGCATGGTATTGGTACAGAGACAGACAGATAGACCAATGGAATAGAATTGAAGACCCAGAAATGAACCCACATACCTATGGTCACTTGATTTTTGACAAAGGAGTCAAAACCATCCAATGGAAAAAAGATAGCATTTTCAGCAAATGGTGGTGGTTTAACTGGAGGTGAACCTGTAGAAGAATGCAGATCGATCCATGCTTATCACCCTGTACAAAGCTTAAGTCCAAGTGGATCAAGGACCTCCACATCAAACCAGATACTCTGAAACTAATAGAAGAAAAAGTGGGGAAGCATCTCGTACACATGCACACTGGAGAAAATTTCCTGAACAAAACACCAATGGCTTATGCTCTAAGATCAAGAATCGACAAATTGGATCTCATAAAACTGCAAAGCTTCTGTAAGGCAAAGGACACTGTGGTTAGGACAAAACGGCAACCAACAGATTGGGAAAAGATCTTTACCAATCCTACAACAGATAGAGGGCTTATATCCAAAATATACAAAGAACTCAAGAAGTTAGAACACAGGGAGACAAATAACCCTATTAAAATGGGGTTCAGAACTAAACAAAGAATTCACAGCTGAGGAATACCAAATGGCTGAGAAATACCTAAAGAAATGTTCAACATCTTTAGTCATAAGGGAAATGCAAATCAAAACAACCCTGAGATTTCACCTCACACCAGTGAGAATGGCCAAGATCAAAAACTCAGGTGACAGCAGATGCTGGCAAGGATGTGGAAAAAGAGGAACACTCCTCCATTGTTGGTGGGATTGCAGACTAGTACAACCATTCTGGAAATCAGTCTGGAGGTTCCTCAGAAAATTGGACATTGAACTGCCTGAGGATCCAGCTATACCTCTCTTGGGCATATACCCAAAAGATGCCCCAACCTATAAAAAAGTCACATGCTCCACTATGTTCATAGCAGCCTTATTTATAATAGCCAGAAGCTGGAAAGAACCCAGATGCCCTTCAACAGAGGAATGGATACAGGAAATGTGGTACATCTACACAATGGAATATTACTCAGCTATCAAAAATAATGACTTTATGAAATTCGTAGGCAAATGGTCGGAACTGGAAATATCATCCTGAGTGAGGTAACCCAATCACAGAAAAACACACATGGTATGCACTCATTGATAAGTGGCTATTAGCCCAAATGCTTGAATTACTCTAGATGCCTAGAACAAATGAAACTCAAGACGGATGATCAAAAAGTGAATGCTTCACTCCCTCTTTAAAAAGGGAACAAGAATACCCTTGGCAGGGAATAGAGAGGCAAAGATTAAAACAGACACAGAAGAAACACCCATTCAGAGCCTGCCCCACATGTGGCCCATACATATACAGCCATCCAATTAGACAAGATGGATGAAGCAAAGAAGTGCAGGCTGACAGGAGCCGGATGTAGATCGCTCCTGAGAGACACAGCCAGAATACAGCAAACACAGTGGCAAATACCAGCAGCAAACCACTGAACTGAGAATAGGACCCCTGTTGAAGGAATCAGAGAAAGAACTGGAAGAGCTTGAAGGGGCTCGAGACCCCATATGAACAATAATGCCAAGCAACCAGAGCTTCCAGGGACTAAGCCACTACCTAAAGACTATACGTGGACTGACCCTGGGCTCTGACCTCATAGGAAGCAATGAATATCCTAGTAAGAGCACCAGTGGAAGGGGAAGCCCTGGGTCCTGCTAAGACTGAACCCCCAGTGAATGTGATTGTTGGGGGGAGGGTGGCAATGGGGGGAGGATGGGGAGGGGAACACCAATATAGAAGGGTATGGGGAAGGGTTAGGGGGATGTTGGCCTGGAAACTGGGAAAGGGACTAACAATCGAAATGTAAATAAGAAGTACCCAAGTTAATAAAGATGAAAAAAAAACTATATGGTATTGGTACAGAGACAGGAAGATAGACCAGTGGCAGTGGAATTAAATTGAAGACCCAGAAATGAACCCACAGGCCTATGGTCACTGGATTTTTGACACAGGAGCCAAAACCATCCAATGGAAAAAAGATAGCATTTTCAATTAATGGTGCTGGTTCAACTGGAGGTCAGCATGGAAAAAAATGCAAATCGATCCATGCTTATCACCCACTACAAAGTTTAAGTGCAAGTGGATTAAGGACCTCCACATCAAGCCAGATACACTCAAACTAATAGAAGAAAATGTGGGGAAGCATCTCGAACACATGGGCACTGGAGAAAATTTCCTGAACAGAACACCAACAGCTTATGCTCTAAGATCAAGAATCGACAAATTGCATCTCAGAAAGCTGTAAAGCTTCTTTAAGACAAAGGACACTGTTACTAAGTTAAAATGGCAACCAACAGATTGAAAAAAGATATTTACCAATCCTACATCCGATAGAGGTCTAATATCCAAAATATAAAAAGAACTCATGAAGTTAGACTCCAGAGAGCCAAATAACCCTATTTAAAAATGAGGTTCACAGCCTAACAAAGAATTCACAGCTGAGGAATATCAAATGGCTGAGAAGCACCTAAAGAAATGTTCAACATCTTAGTCATCAGGGAAATGAAAATCAAAACAACCCTGAGATTTCACCTCACACCAGTGAGAATGGCTAACATCAAAAACTCAGGCTACTGCAGATGCTGGCGAGGATGTGCAGAAAGAGGAACACTCCTCCATTGTTGGTGGGATTGCAGACTGGTACATCCATTCTGAAAATCAGTGTGGATGCTCCTCAGAAAAGTGGACATTGAACTGCCTGAGGACCCAGGTATACCTCTCCTGGGCACATACTCCAATGATGCTCCAACATACAACAAAGTCACATGGTCCCCTATGTTCATAGCAGCTTTATTTATAATAGCCAGAAGCTGGTAAGAACCCAGATGCCTTTCAACAGAGAAATGGATACAGAAAATGCGGTGCATCTACACAATGGTGTATTACTCAGCCATCCAAAACAATGACTTCATGAAATTCATAGGCAAATGGAATGAACTAGAAAATATCATCCTTAGTGAGGTAACCCAATCACAGAAAAAACACACATGGTATGCATTCATTGATAAATGGATATTAGCCCAAATGCTTGAATTGCCCTAGATGCACAGAACACATGAAACTCAAGAGGGATGACCAAAATGTGGATGTTTCACTGTTTCTTTGAAAGGGGAACAAAAATATCCATAGAATGGAATAGGGAGGTAAAGTTTGGAGCAGAGACTGAAGGAACGGCCATTCAGAGCCAGCCCCACATGTGGCCCATATATATATAGATATATATACAGCCACCAAAACTAAACAAGATGGATGAAACTAAGAAGTTCATGCTGACAGGAACCAGATATATATCTCTCCTGAGAGATACAGCCAGAATATGTCAAATACAGAGTTGAATGCCTGCAGCAAACCACTGACCTGAGAATGGGACCCCTGTTGGAGAAATTAGAGAGAGGTCTGAATGAACTGAAGGGGCTTGCGACCCCATAAGAACAACAATGCCAACCAACCAGAGCTTCCAGAGACTAAACCACTACCCAAAGACTATACATGGATAGACCCTTGGTTCCAACTTCATATGTAGCAGTGAATAGCCTTGTTGGGGCACCGGTGGAAGGGAAACTCTTGGTCCTGCCAAGGTTGGATCCCCAATGTAGGGTGGGGGCGGTAGTGTGGTGTGGATGGAGAGGGGAATCTCCATATGGAAGGGGAGGAGGAGGGATTAAGGGGCTGATGGACAGGAAACAGGGAAAGGAAATAACATTTGATATGTAAACAAGAAATACCCAATTTAATCAAAATAGTAGAAAAAATAAATTTAAAAAAAGAAAAAATTGATGCAATATTACCTCTGTGTGTAATTTTTTAAGTATGAAATTACACTAGCAAAGTATATGATACCGAAATCGGGGCTGGAGGGATGTCTGTCAAAGGGTACAAAATTTTACTTACAAGATTTTAAAAAGTTCCGGGGTTGGGGATTTAGCTCAGTGGTAGAGCGCTTGCCTAGCAAGCGGAAGGCCCTGGGTTCGGTCCCCAGCTCCGAAAAAAAGAAAAAGGAAAAAAAAAGTTCCGGGCTTCTAATGCACAACACAGCAGCAGTTCACAATTTTGTGGTCCATATTTGGTGTTTGCCCAGAACATAGATCCCTCATATACGGACCACAACCTCATTTTATTTTTATTTTTTATTTTTTGGTTCTTTTTTTTTTCGGAGCCTGGGACTGAACCCAGGGCCTTGCGCTTCCTAGGCAAGCGCTCTACCACTGAGCTAAATCCCTAACCCCCACAACCTCATTTTAATAATAGAACAAAACCAGGTAAATTACATTAGAGAAACATCTTATATCTGAACAGTGCTTCTCAGACTAGTCAAGGTCACTCAAACCGAAAGTATTCTGGAACTACCACAGCCCAGAGGAGTCTGAGGAGATGTGATACAGGTATCATGAGATGCTGGAGCAGAAGCATGTAAGGTGATGTCAAAGAAAATTTGCATAATGTCAATACTGTGTTACTGATTATATTTAATGTGCTGTGTGTGGGTTGGATATCATATGCTCAGGGGATTATGAGACCAATCTATACTTTCTTCGCAATCCTCTGTTAACTTGAAATTCCTCTTTAAGCAAGTTTTAAATTCTAGAAAGCGGGGGAGGGGAGTAGTAGGATGCAGGTGTATGAAGGGAGAAGGGGGAAAATATAAAAATCAATTATCAACAGCAAAATAGAATGATAAAGAGAGGCTTCCCTGAAAAGGTGGCATGTAAAAATAGATTTAAAAAAAAAAGGAAATCCAAGTAGAACAGCTCAGGTAAAAGAAAACACATGAACTTTGGAGAAAGAATATTGGAGATCAGCATAGGAATAGGCAGTGGGGATTCAGAAAAAAATAATAAAAGGTCTTTCATTGAAACCAATCATAGAGAATGCTGGGCTTTGTCAAAGACCTTTTTTTTTTTTGCTTCTAATGAGATGATCATGTGGTTTTTGTCTTTGAATCAATTTAAATGATGGATAACATGAGCCAAAGTTTGGTGGGTCACACAAGAAATGAGCAGAAAACCTGCCATTGCTGTTTAACACTAACCAGGTATTGGTGAAGCCAGTGGTATGCATCTGTTGCAGTAAGTAGCCATGAATTGAGGGATCTATGATGGGCTCATCCCACTGATAATGGGAGCTATAGCCTGGAGAGGTAGCTCAGTGGTTAAAGTGCCCCATGTTTTAGGATTTCATTGCTGTAAAGAAACACCATGACCATAGCAATTCTTCTTATTATTTATTGTTGGATTGAGGGTGGGTTATTGATTTTGTTTTTCTAGATAGCATTTTATTCTGTACCCCTGGCTGTTCTGGAACTCATTCTGTAGACCAGGCTGGCCTTGAACTCACAGAAATCTGACCATGGCAACTCTTATAAAGAAAATATTTTATTGGAGCTGACTTAGTTTCAGAGGTTTAGTCCATTGTCATCATGGTGGGAAGGCTGGCAAAATCAAGCAGGCTTGGTGCTAGAGAAGGAGCTGAGAGTTCTACATCTTGATCTACAGGCAGCAGAAGGAAACTGTGTGCCACACTATGCCCAGCTTGAGTACCTGAGACCTCAAAGCCTGCCCCCACCGTGTGACACCTCCTCCAACAAGGCCACACCTTGTAATAGTGCCACTCCCTGGGAGCCACTCATTCAAATGCATGAGTCTGTGGGGGGACATGCCTATTCAAACTACCACGCTCCATAAACACGAGAATTGAGTTCTAATATCCAGAACCCAAATAAATGCTGGGTGGGCATGGTGACCTACCTGTAGTTCTATTTGTGGTAAATAGGAGACTCCATAGAACAAGCTAGCTAGGATCTAGGCATATCAGTGAGCACTGGATGAGATTGAGAGACCCTGTGTGCTGGATGTTATTTTTGTAAACTTGGCATAATCTAGGGTCGTCTTGAAAGATGGAAGAGACAGTGTCTCCATCAGATTAGCCTGTAGGTAAGCCTTAGGGAATTTTCTTCTTTAATTATTGGGCCAGTCCACAATGGCAGTGCCACGCCTGGGTGCTGTGAGAAAGTAGGCTAAGCAAACTATGAAGAGAAACTCAGCAAGCAGCATGCCTTTCTGGCTTCTGCTTCAGTTCCTGCCTCCAGGTTCCTGCTTTGAGTTCCTGCCCTGATTTCCCTCAGTGATGGACTATGTCTGAGAAGAATAAAATAAGCTCTTTCTTGCCCAAGTTGCTTTTGCTCATGCTGTTTATTCACACTAATAAACACCTAGCTAGGATATCCAACTTCAATGAATAAGTTTGGAAGAGGGATTAGGGATGATTCCCAATAGCAACCTTGGACGTCCACAGGTTCACAGACATGGGCACCTGTACCTCCACATACAAGGGACCATGCACACATGAACAAACATACACAGCGGGCGGGGTGGGTGGATAAGAAAAAATAATGTAAAAAGAGTAAGAATAGTTCTTTGCCTCCATGTGTAATCTCAATGCTTCCAAGTAGCCCAACCTTCAAGATTCCTTTCATAACTAAATCCAAGAACAATGAAAACCTCTCACTTGAAACTGGGCATACTTCATAAGAAAGATGTAGTCACTTTCTGCATTGATATTATCATCTGATGAAAGATGGCAGACTGGAAGATAATAAACACATCCACATAGAGGGTGATTAGTTACGTTTCTCTTCCTGTGATAAGACTCTATGACCAGCTTAAAAAGGAAGCATTTAATTGGATTTATGATTTCAGAGAGCTAGAGTCATGAAGGCATGGCAGGGAAGGCAGCATAGAGCACTCACAAAGCACAAGCAAGAGGCAGGGAAAACACCTGGAAAGCCTGAAAGCCCAACCTCACTGACACACTTCCCTCAACAAGATCACACCTAATTTCCCAAACAGTTGCAAGAACATGAGACTTAAGTATTCAGACATATAAGTTTAGGGGCCATTCTCATTCAAACCACCACACAGGTTATAGGTGGATGGATACAAATAATATTGATCACTAATCCCACTTATGAGTATTTAGGTGCCTTGGTACCAGGTAGTTTCCTTGATTCTCAGAAGAACATTGACTTCATTGCCTATTTGCACCCCCTTAATTTCCTTCTCTTCTCTTACTAGTAAGACTTCAAGTACTATATTGACTAGGAATGAAGAATGGACACCTTACCTTGTTCCTGATCTTGTTGGAAATGCTTTGAGGTTTTCTATAATTGATATGTGCCATTTACATATCTGTGTGTAGCCTTTATCAGGTTGAGGTATGTTCTCTCCATCACTAGCATTTCCATGGTTTTTATATGAAGGTCTGTTGGGATTGTTTCAAAAGCTTTTTCTGCATCTAATGAGATAATCTTGTAATTTCTGTCTTTGACTCTTCTTATGTAATGGGTAACATTTATGATGATGGATAACCTTTATTGATTTACTTGTTTTGAATAATCATTGAGTCTCCAGAATGAAGCCAACTTGATTGTGATGATCTTTTATAGATGAGCTTGGATTCAGTTGCCAATCCTCCATGTTCCTATGATCACTGATGCCTTTTGACATGTTACACAATTAATGACTGATTTTTCCCTCCCCAGAAACACTAATTAAGTCATTAAATCTCTCTTCTTCTCTAGATCCTATCTCAATAAGCTTCATTTGTTTTTCTTCCAAACACATTTGATGGTCATTTTGACACAACCTGGGAAGATTCAATAAAGGGTTGTCAACATTGGGTTGACTTCTGGACATGACTGTGGGGTCTTCAAATTAATTGATGTGGGAAGACCCAGTTCACCATGGATAGCACCATTCCCTAGGCAGACAGCCCTGAACTGTGTATAAGAGAGGAGAGATCAAACTGAGCATAAACGAGCATGCATGCATCTATTCTGTCTTCTCGTTTGTAGATGTGACTGTATATTTCAAATTTCTGATACCATAACTTCCCAACAATGATGGACCATAATCTAGAATGGTGACCTAAAATAAACCCTTTCTCCTCCTAGTTGATTCTTGTTAAAATATTTTGTCACTGTAACAGAAATAGAACCAGAATACCATCTCACCTTTTCAAATAGGAATTCTACTACATACTGTCAGAAAGACATAGTCTTCATTCCTCAGAACTTAATATAACTGGGATTTCTGGGGAACAGTTTTTCAGGTGTCCAAATTCAGTCAGAAGCCTCCATGTCCCTATCCCTGAGTGCTTCATCATGTTACAAAGTTAATGAATGATTTCCCTTCCTCATGAACAAAGCAGCTCCAGTTCACTCCTGCTCATAGTTTCTGTATCAATAGCCTCTCTCTCTCTCTCTCTCTCTCTCTCTCTCTCTGTCTGTCTCTCTCTCTGTCTCTCTCTCTCTCTCTCCCCATTAATTTTTCATTTTTAAATTTGGGAAATTGTGCCATAGTGCACACATGGAAGTCAGAAATACAATTTGCCTTCTACTATATTGATCCTAAAGATCTGACTCAGGTTGTCAATTTGGTGGCAAGTGCCTTTATCCACTGAGTCATACTGCAAATATAACACATATATTTTCTATGGCGAACATTTACCAGTTCCCTCTTGAGAATCAGTTTTCCACTGTTGAAGACATATTTTTCTCTTCCACCCTTGGTCTGTGTGGTTTGAGTAGAAAGCTCAAGTTTTCAAGCATAAAGATTCTAGGGATGAAGATTGTGACCTCCGCCAGTCGGGATAAAAATATTAGCTCATTGTACAGAAATCCAGAGCGGGGGAGAGTTGAACTCCCAGAATTGTGGCAATCCTGAGACTGCAGGACAGACTGTCACTTCTGCCCACGTCCCTGGCCCAAGAGCAAACTGCACAGTGCCTCTGGATATAGGAGCAATCAGTGGCAGAAACCTTCTTTTTTCTGCCTGCACCAGGAACTGAACTGGTCATGCAGCTCCCTGCACCCAAATCCCGTAGGGAAGAGCTGCACTCTCAGAAGTGCAGACACTTCTGAGAACTCAGAGGAGACAACTACTTTCTGCCCACATACCTGACCTAAGAGGAAATTGCCTAGTGCCATCTGTGTCCCAGGGCACAGGGACCTAGGTACAGTCAGGGCAAGACCCTTCAGGTTTCTGCCTGTGCTGAGAGCTGACAGCCAGTTACCAGGAGCACCTACACACCTGAGAGCAGAGCTCTTTATTCCCAGATCCAGCTGAAAGAAAACAGGTCTACATCCGTGCTGACACACAAGCCTACAGGAGGGTCAAGCCACTGTCAGAGACAGCAAGACAAACTAACAACAGAGACAACCTGATGGCGAGAGGCAAATGCAGGAACCTAAGAAACAGAAACCAAAACTACTTGGCATCATGAGAGCACAGCTCTCCCACCAAAACAAATACTGGTTATCCAAACACAGAGGATAAGCAAGATTGAGATTTAAAATTACATTTTATGATGATAACAACGGAGGACTTTAAGAAGGATATAACTCCCTTAAAGAAATACAGGACAACACAAGTAAACAAGTAGAAGCCCTTAAATAGGAAAGACAAAAATCCCTTAAATAATTACAGGAAAACACAACCAAACAGGTGAAGGAATTGAACAAAACTGTCCAGGACTTAAAAATGGAAATAGAAACAATAAAGAGCAAAAAAGAAATAGAAAACCTAGGGAAGAGATCAGGAGTCATAGATGTAAGCATCACCAACAAAATACAAGAGATAGAAAAGAGAATCTCAGGGGCAGAAGATACCATAAAAAACATGACCATCAAAGATAATGTAAAACACAAAAAGAACCTAGCACAAAACATACAGGAAATCCAGGACACAATGAGAAGATCAAACCTAACAATAATAGGTATAGAAGAGAATGAAGACTCCCAAATTAAAGGGCAAGTAAATATATTGAAAAAGATCATAGAAGAAAACTTCGCTAACCTAAAGAAAGACATGCCCATAAACATACAAGAAGCATTCAGAAATCCAAATAGAGAGAAAATCAACAAGATAGATAAACCCTTAGCCAGACTAACTAGAGGACACAGAGAGTGTGTCCAAATTAACAAAATCAGAAATGAAAAAGGAGACATAACTACAGAATCAGAGGAAATTCAAAAAATCATCAGATCTTACTATAAAAGCCTATATTCAACAAAACTTGAAAATCTGCAGGAAATGGACAATTTCCTAGACAGATACCAGGTACCCAAGTTAAATCAGGAACAGATAAACCATTTAAACAACCCCATAACTCCTAAGGAAATAGAAGCAGTCATTAAAGGTCTCCCAACCAAAAAGAGCCCAGGTCCAGACGGGTTTAGTGCAGAATTTTATCGGACCTTCATAGAAGACCTCATATCAATATTATCCAAATTATTCCACAAAATTAAAACAGATGGAGCACTACCGAATTCCTTCTATGAAGCCACAATTACTCTTATACCTAAACCACACAAAGACCCAACAAAGAAAGAGAACTTCAGACCAATTTCCCTTATGAATATCGACGCAAAAATACTCAATAAAATTCTGGCAAACCGAATCCAAGAGCACATCAAAACAATCATCCACCATGATCAAGTAGGCTTCATCCCAGGCATGCAGGGATGGTTTAATATACGGAAAACCATCAACGTGATCCATTATATAAACAAACTGAAAGAACAAAACTACATGATCATTTCATTAGATGCTGAGAAAGCATTTGACAAAATTCAACACCCCTTCATGATAAAAGTCCTGGAAAGAATAGGAATTCAAGGCCCATACCTGAACATAGTAAAAGCCATATACAACAAACCAGTTGCTAACATTAAACTAAATGGAGAGAAACTTGAAGCAATCCCACTAAAATCAAGGACTAGACAAGGCTGCCCACTCTCTCCCTACTTATTCAATATAGTTCTTGAAGTTCTAGCCAGAGCAATCAGACAACAAAAGGAGGTCAAGGGGATACAGATCGGAAAAGAAGAAGCCAAAATATCACTATTTGCTCATGATATGATAGTATATTTAAGTGATCCCAAAAGTTCCACCAGAGAACTACTAAAGCTGATAAACAACTTCAGCAAAGTGGCTGGGTATAAGATTAACTCAAATAAATCAGTTGCCTTCCTCTATACAAAAGAGAAACAAGCCGAGAAAGAAATTAGGGAAACGACACCCTTCATAATAGACCCAAATAATATAAAGTACCTCGGTGTGACTTTAACCAAGCAAGTAAAAGATCTGTACAATAAGAACTTCAAGACACTGAAGAAGGAAATTGAAGAAGACCTCAGAAGATGGAAAGATCTCCCATGCTCATGGATTGGCAGGATTAATATAGTAAAAATGGCCATTTTACCAAAAGCAATCTACAGATTCAATGCAATCCCCATCAAAACACCAATCCAATTCTTCAAAGAGTTAGACAGAACAATTTGCAAATTCATCTGGAATAACAAAAAACCCAGGATAGCTAAAGCTATCCTCAACAATAAAAGGACTTCAGGGGGAATCACTATCCCTGAACTCAAGCAGTATTACAGAGCAATAGTGATAAAAACTGCATGGTATTGGTACAGAGACAGACAGATAGACCAATGGAATAGAATTGAAGACCCAGAAATGAACCCACACACCTATGGTCACTTGATTTTTGACAAAGGAGCCAAAACCATCCAATGGAAAAAAGATAGCATTTTCAGCAAATGGTGCTGGTTCAACTGGAGGTCAACATGTAGAAGAATGCAGATCGATCCATGCTTATCACCCTGTACAAAGCTTAAGTCCAAGTGGATCAAGGACCTCCACATCAAAGCAGACACACTCAAACTAATAGAAGAAAAACTAGGGAAGCATCTGGAACACATGGGCACTGGAAAAATTTTCCTGAACAAAACACCAATGGCTTACGCTCTAAGATCAAGAATCGACAAATGGGATCTCATAAAACTGCAAAGCTTCTGTAAGGCAAAGGACACTGTGGTTAGGACAAAACGGCAACCAACAGATTGGGAAAAGATCTTTACCAATCCTACAACAGATAGAGGCCTTATATCCAAAATATACAAAGAACTCAAGAAGTTAGACCGCAGGGAAACAAATAACCCTATTAAAAAATGGGGTTCATAGCTAAACAAAGAATTCACAGCTGAGGAATGCCGAATGGCTGAGAAACACCTAAAGAAATGTTCAACATCTTTAGTCATAAGGGAAATGCAAATCAAAACAACCCTGAGATTTCACCTCACACCAGTGAGAATGGCTAAGATCAAAAACTCAGGGGACAACAGATGCTGGCGAGGATGCGGAGAAAGAAGAACACTCCTCCATTGTTGGTGGGATTGCAGACTGGTACAACCATTCTGGAAATCAGTCTGGAGGTTCCTCAGAAAATTGGACATTGAACTGCCTGAGGATCCAGCTATACCTCTCTTGGGCATATACCCAAAAGATGCCCCAACATATAAAAAAGTCACATGCTCCACTATGTTCATAGCAGCCTTATTTATAATAGCCAGAAGCTGGAAAGAACCCAGATGCCCTTCAACAGAGGAATGGATACAGGAAATGTGGTACATCTACACAATGGAATATTACTCAGCTATCAAAAATAATGACTTTATGAAATTCGTAGGCAAATGGTCGGAACTGGAAATATCATCCTGAGTGAGGTAACCCAATCACAGAAAAACACACATGGTATGCACTCATTGATAAGTGGCTATTAGCCCAAATGCTTGAATTACTCTAGATGCCTAGAACAAATGAAACTCAAGACGGATGATCAAAAAGTGAATGCTTCACTCCCTCTTTAAAAAGGGAACAAGAATACCCTTGGCAGGGAATAGAGAGGCAAAGATTAAAACAGACACAGAAGAAACACCCATTCAGAGCCTGCCCCACATGTGGCCCATACATATACAGCCATCCAATTAGACAAGATGGATGAAGCAAAGAAGTGCAGGCTGACAGGAGCCGGATGTAGATCGCTCCTGAGAGACACAGCCAGAATACAGCAAACACAGTGGCAAATACCAGCAGCAAACCACTGAACTGAGAATAGGACCCCTGTTGAAGGAATCAGAGAAAGAACTGGAAGAGCTTGAAGGGGCTCGAGACCCCATATGAACAATAATGCCAAGCAACCAGAGCTTCCAGGGACTAAGCCACTACCTAAAGACTATACGTGGACTAACCCTGGACTCTGACCTCATAGGAAGCAATGAATATCCTAGTAAGAGCACCAGTGGAAGGGGAAGCCCTGGCTCCTGCTAAGACTGAACCCCCAGTGAACTAGATTGGTGGGGGGAGGGCGACAAGGGGGGGAGGATGGGGAGGGGAACACCCATAAAGAAGGGGAGGGGGAGGGGTATGTTTGCCCAGAAACCGGGAAAGGGAATAACACTTGAAATGTAAATAAGAAATACTCAAGTTAATAAAAAAAAAAGCAGTAAGGGGAAAAGGTCAAGTGACATATAAAGGCAGACCTATCCGAATTACACCAGACTTCTCACCAGAGACTATGAAAGCCAGAAGATCCTGGACAGCTGTCACACAGACCCTAAGAGAACACAAATGCCAGCCCAGGTTACTGTATCCAGCAAAGCTCTCAATTAACATAGATGGAGAAACCAATATATTCCATGACAAAACCAAATTTACACAATATCTTTCTACAAATCTAGCCCTACAAAGATAATAAATGGTAAAACCCAACACAAGGAGTCAAGCTACACTCTAGAAAAACCAAGAAACTAATCATTTTGCAACAAAACAAAGAGAAGACAAGCTCCCATCATAATCTCACCTCCAAATATGAAGATAAGAGGAAACAACAATAACTCTTAATTGATATCTCTCAACATCAATCGACTCAACTCCCCAATAAAAAGACATACATTAACAAACTGGATACACAATGAGGACCCTGCATTCTGCTGCCCACAGGAAACACACCTCAGAGACAAAGACAGACACTACCTCTCAGTAAAAGGCTGGGAAACTACTTTCCAAGCAAATGGTCTGAAGAAGCAAGCTGGAGTAGCCATTCTAATATCGAATAAAATCAATTTTCAACTAAAAGTCATCAAAAAAGATATAGAAGGACACTTCATAATCATCAAAGGAAAAATCCACCAAGATGAACTCTCAATCCTAAATATCTATGCTCCAAATACAAGGGCACCTACATTCATAAAATAAACCTTACTAAAGCTCAAAGCACACATTGTACCCCACACAATAATAGTAGGAGATTTCAGCACCCCACTCTCATCAATGGACAAATAATGGAAACAGAAATTAAACAGCGACATAGGCAGACTAACAGAAGTCATGAACCAAATGGACTTAACAGATATTCATAGAACATTCTATCCTTCTTCTCAGCACCTCACGGTATTTTCTCCAAAATTGACCATATAATCAGTCACAACACAGGCCTCAATAGATACAGAAAAATAGAAATAATCCCATGCATCCTATCAGACCACCATGGGCTAAAACTGATCTTCAATAAGAATAAGGAAATACCACCCACATATACATGGAAGTTGAACAATGCTCTACTCAATGATAACCTGGTCAAGGAAGAAATAAAGAAAGAAATTAAAGACTTCTTAGAATTTAATGAAAATGAAGGTCCAACATACCCAAACTTATGGGACACAATGAAAGCTGTGCTAAGAGGAAAACTCATAGCTCTGAGTGCCTGCTGAAAGAAACAGGAGAGATCATATATCGGCAGTTTGACATCACACCTAAAAGCTCTAGAACAAAAAGTAGCAAATACACCCAGGAGGAGTAGAAGGCAGGAAATAATCAAACTTAGAGCTGAAATCAAACAAGAAGAAACAAAAAGGACTATACAAAGAATCAACACACCCAAAAGCTGTTTAATTGAGAAAATGAACAAGATAAACCCTTAACCAGACTATCCAGAGGTTGCAAAGACTGTATCCAAATTAAGAAAATCAGAAATGAAAAGGGAGACATAACTACAGAATCAGAGGAAATTCAAAAAATCATCAGATCCTACTACAAAAGCCTATATTCAACAAAACTTGAAAATCTGCAGGAAATGGACAATTTCCAAGAAAGACACCAAGTACCAAAGTTAAATCAGGAACAGATAAACCATTGAAACAACCCCATAACTCCTAATGAAATAGAAGCAGTCATTAAAGGTCTCCCAACCAAAAAGAGTCCAGGTCTAGATGGGTTCAGTGCAGTATTCTCTCAGACCTTCATAGAAGGGGAACAAAAATATCCATAGGAGGGTATATGGAGGCAAAGTTTAGAGCAGAGACTGAAGGAACGGCCATTCAGAGCCTGCCCAAGACGTGGCCATGAAAACTAGATAAGATTGATGAAGCTAAAAAGTGCATGCTGAAAGAGACCAGATATAGATCTCTCCTAAGAGACACAACCCGAGCATGTCCAATACAGACATGCTCCAATCCACTAAACTGCGAATGGGACCCCCTCTGGGGGAATTAGAGGAAGGATTGAAAGAGATGAAGGGGCTTGCAACCCTGTAAGAACAATGCTAACCAACCAGAGCTTCCAGGGACTAAACCACTACCTAAATACTATACATGGACTGACCCAGGACTCCAACTGCATATGTAGCAGAGGGTGGCCTTGTTGGGGCACCAGTGGAAGGGAAGCCCTTGGTCCTGCCAAGGTTTGACTGCCAGTGCAGGGGAATGCAGGCAGTGGGGAGGTTTGGGGATAAAGTGAGGGTTAATGGGGGGAACACCCTTATGCGGGAGGGGAAGGGGATAGGGGCCTTATGGACAGGAAACCTGGAAAGGGAATAACATTTGAAATGTAAATAAAAAATACCCAATAAAGAAAAAAAAAGAAATGAAAATCATCAGAAAAAATTAGCTCAACAATAGTGTCACTGTTTAGATTCAGTAAATTAAGTTCAAAGATATTAGCTCAGGGGATCATCTTCAGCCAATCAGCAACAAAAATGTTGATTAAGGGGTCAGTGTATAGCCTCAGACTTTGCTTTTCAGGATCAGAGAAGTTGATTCAAGGACAGAAGGTCCCTTACCTTTTGCCAACCTCAGTAAATTATCTTTCTAATTTGTTTATTCATTCTATCATTTTGCATCGTTAAAGAAATGAAACTATTTAACATACACTTACTTATCATATTTGGAATGATGACACTTAAGATATGTTTCACGAATTCCTTTTACATTTATTTGTTTAGTGTGTGTGGTATGTCCATGTATCGTGTGGCTTACATGGAGTTCAGAGGACATCCCCCTATAGTCAGTTAATTCCTTCTACCAGTAATAAACTCAGGACTTCAGACTTGGCAACAAGTGACTTTACCCACTGATCCACTGGCCCTGTCTTAGAAATTCTTACTGCTTACCTGAACTTTTTCAGCCTTTGAACTAAATCCTCAAAATGACAGTATCCTATAAACACTATTCCATCCTGTGCTTCTTGAGTTTCTGCTATGTAGACTACATATAAGTGAGATATTGCCTTTCCTTGTCTGCTACATTCACTTTACAGCAGGTCCTGATTCACACTTGTGTTGGCTATTAATATAGTCAGCCAACCCTGGATCTGTCCCACCCAATAAATCTGTTCTATGAAAGGAAATGATGACACACTGGGTCCAGCTTTGGAAGACAGATCAACTTAACTCTGGTGAAATAATAATTTATAGTTTTGGGGAGGTGGGGTAGGAATATCCCAGGTGGGCAAAGTTCACTGGCTGAAAACTAATGTACTGAGATACCTCATTAGCATGTGAGGCATTCCAAGAATCTCAGGTGCTAGGTGAACAGGCTCTTATAGACAGAAAGGAAGCTGAACCTGTAATCTAACCAATGTGACATTCCACAGGTAAAGGTGTGTGAGGGTTTCAAGCTCCCAGACAAGGTCAGAGAAGGACAAACACTGCTGGTAAAGGGGGTCTGCCATTTTGTGCCAAGCTCAGGGCTTTCCAGTAAAGTCAGACTTTGACCTTAATTAGCAGGGCAACATCTCTTCAGAGCAATAGAGCAGTAACCAGAACAGTACTGCAGCAATGACACCATCACTCCTGCTAAAAGGAAATACCTGCCCCTCTACCTCTGGTCTCTCACTAACACTTCTCTTTTACTTTTGTTTAAGCAGAGAGACCCAGCCCCTTAACAGCCAGTATCGACCAAAGTGGAGAAAAACTCAAAGCAATCCCATTAAAATCAGTAATGAGACAGCTGTCCATTCTCTCCACTCCTCTTAATGTAGTCCTTGAAGCACTGGCCAGAGCAATAAGACAAGAGAAGGAAATTAAAGAGATACTAATAGAATAAGTCAAATTATCCTGTTTGCTGATGACATGGAATTATGCATAAACGGTCCCAAAACCTCCACCGGGAAACTTCTAGAAAAAAATCAACAGTTTCATCAAAGTGTCAGGACACAGAATCTGATTCATTTGGGTTTGATCCTTGATAAGCCATTTAAAATAACAAAGCTTTATTTTTTTTTTTACATTATGCCAGTCATCCTGTCTACCTACAGTTTTAAAAAAAAAGAGAAGAGATGAGCCTCCCACAGAGCCCCAACATCACTGTATTATCTATAACAGGGATCATGTGTTTCATACAAAGGCACCATTTGCCTTTGCATCTCTGTGCTTATCATATCTTTGCAGCTATGGTAGGATCTCTCAGAGGAGGCCTGTCATGATGCCTAATAGTGCTGTGCCAGAGCTTTTCCTCAAGTCAAAATCTCAAGTTATCGATGGGGCTTACTTCCATCACTTTCTCTCTTCAACGCCAGTTTGATTTTAGGTATAGTGTGTTTAATGTTTTTGACATGTACACCAATATTTACTTTGGTTATTATCTATTTATTTATTTTGATTTCTATGTATTGTTTTTCATTTGTTCATTTATTTAGGGGAGAGGTGCAAGTGTGTCATGGTGGAAATGTGGTGATCAGAGGACAGTTTATAAAATGGATTCTCTACTTCCGTGCGTCCCACAGATTACTAGACTTGGTGTAAGCATTTTTACCTAGTGAGCCATCACTCCGTCCCTTGACTTAACTTTTATGGTAGATATATGTGGTGGTTTGAATAGATTTTCCCTCATAGTCTCATGCTGGAATGCTTGGCCTGTGGGGTGGGGCGTGGCACGATCAGGAAGTAGCGGTCTTGTTGGAGTAGGTGTGACCTTGTTAGAGGAAGTGTGTCACCATCAGGGTGGTCTTCGAGGTTTCTTTCTATGTTCAGACTTTATCCAGTGTGGATGATACTCTCCTCCTGGCTGCCTGCAAAAGACAGTCTCCTTCAAGGTCTCTCTTTGGGTCAAGATGTAAAATTCTCATCTCCTCCTCTAGCAACATGTCTGCCACTCTTCCTGCCATGATGATAATGGACTGAGCCTCTGAAACTATAAGCCAGCTCCAATTACATGTTTGCTTTGATAAGAGTTACCTTGGTTATGGTGTTTCTTCACAGCACTAAAACACCATTTAAGACAATATGAGGCCTTTTCTTGTACACATTCATTTTTTTTTAATGATGGGGTAAGCCTGCCTTTCTGAGGCCCCCAATCATCTATCAAACCAGATATTTTATATATGCTTAGCCCATACTAGACAAGATTTACAATATTTTTAAATTTTTTATTAATTTTTATGTAAATGCTGATTTGCTAGCAGGCATGTCTGTATTCCACATGTGTGTCTGGTGCCCTTGGAGGCCAGAAGAGTGCATCAGATCTCCTGAGACTGGAGTTATAGGCAGTCATGATCTGTCATGTGAATGGTGGGAATTGAATGTGGGTCATTTGGAAGAGGAGCCACTGCTGTCACTCAGGAAGGCATTTCTCCATCAGCAAGATTTGCAAAAAAAGTCAATGAGCAAAATGTTCTCATTATTTTGCATTGTCGCCCCCATTCTGGAAACTCAGAGAGACTGTAGTATAAGAAGACGGAAGATATACCACTTAACTGCAGAAGGCTCAGAGTTATTGTGGTTTCTGCTTGGATCCAACATAAATGCAGCATGATTCAAATACCAGGTCAATGAAGATGTCAAAAATTTATTGTAATCAAGCTCCTACTAATTGATCAGGGCTACAAATGAGACTCAGGAGCTGAACTGTGACCTTGAGGGGACATTGTACAGGATATTTAAAGGATGAAACCATAAAATGAGGGGGAGAAGGGTGGGCTGTAACATTGTCCAATCACATTTTCACATTGGGGTTGAACACAAGAGTTTCCATCAATCAGGATGGAGTAGGTTCCTAGGCTTGGAAACATGAACTTAGTTTGGCCCTGCCAACAAGAGGGAGACGTTGTCCTTGAGATGTCTGGACTCAAACAACTGTTCCCTTTATAATAGAAGCTGTTCATCCACTGGGAAGTCCCCAGATTCCCTGGGGCCTGAGACCTTGAATTTAGTTTCTCCCTATGATTAAATGGAGTCTGAAAACAAAATAATAGTACTTAGGGTAAGTTTATTTTGTGTGTTCCCAACAGGAATAAACCCCTGTCATGTGACACTTTTCATGAAGTCTACTCATCCCATACAGAAAACCCACAACAGACAAAATTAACAATTCTATCAAAATATAACTTGGTGAGCCCACGAGTTTGGGTCAGGGGTTACGTTCAGGAATGTAGGTGACTCAATACCAGCACATTGCTGAAAGGCCCACCCCAGCAGAGATGATGACTCCCCAAAATCCACTGGAGCTCTCTGCACAGCCTATAGCAATCTCAGAATCTGAGAATCTCTCCTCTGCAGCTCAGCCAGTCAGAGTCTCACCTGTCAGTGGTAGACCATTGCTTCATAACCTCGAGTGGCCCTCTTGACTCTTGTAAGTTTTAGTTGTCCCAGACATGTGAGTTTGTTTACTCCCTGGGTCTTCAAATCTTTCTGCTCCTTCATGGAAGAAATGTTTTGATTCAGAGGAAATTTCTGTACCATAACTGTCAGCCTCCAATCCGGCATCTGCAGCAAGGACATTATGTATTCAGTTGTAATGTGAGTGAGCCACACATGCTTATCATTCTCAGCGGTAGAGGTGGAGCCAAGAACAAATCCCTTAAAAAGTCTCCTCCGGAAATAACTCTTCTGGGGAGACTCAAGGGACAACATCACAGTGAAATAAATCCAGAAGATGATTTTGAGCATAATGGTTTTTATTCCGTATTTATGTGTGTGGGGGGGTGCCTGTGTAGGGGTGCAGTGTATGTGTGTGCTGTGCCTTCTCCAGTGCTCCCATCAACAGGGTGCAATGGCTGCTCACTCCTTGCATTGTCACTTTTCCCATTGCTGAGATAAAACACCATGACCAAAGCAACTCATGGAAGAATTACTTTGACTTATGGATCTAAAGGGGGAGTCCATATCAGTGGGGGAGGCACAACAGCAGGAGGCCAGAGCAGGAATCTAAGACCATGAATGGCAAACAGGAGGCAGACAGAGTAAGCTAGAAGTAGGGTAAAGTTACAAACTCTCAACACCCCTTTGAGTGACCCACTTCCTCTGCAAGGCTCCACATCCTGAAAGTTTTATACCCTCCCCAAATATCATGACCAATGGGGAAAGTGTTTAAATGTACAGCCCTATGGGGAACATTTTCATTCAAGCCATTAAACTCCTCTTTGGGCAACAATAACCGTTGTAATAAAAATAATTATTATTATTATAATGATGGCTACCACTCAGCTCTAAACTTTCTGACACTTCCCTTTCGATATCTCATTTAATTTTTACAAGAATCCCGGAAGGTAACCCTTGAGTTACTTTCCTCACTGCTCTGACAAAAGCAATGTGAGGAAGGGTGGGTTTATTTTTGGCTTACATATTTCATCACTGCAGGGAAGGCATCTGGTTACATTGGAGCAGGGACAGATGAAAGCTGATGCTTAGCTCACCTCTTCCTCTGCCCGTTTTCTGGTCAGCCTGGGACTCTTGTTCATGGAATAAATCCACCTACCTTCCTCTCTCAGTTAAACCCCTCCTAAAACATCCTTGGAGAAAACCAAGAGGTGTATCTAAATCCAGGCAACTCGGCAATCAAGGTAACTCATCACAGGTTGGGTTCAGTGTGCAATTTCAGCTAAACCAGCCCTTTGGTGCCCAATCTCTCTATTGTGTCACTGGATTTTATTTTTTCCATTAATTACTTACTCACTTTACATCCTGACCGCAGCCCCCCTCTTCTTCCAGTCCCCTCTCTATCACACGGTCCCTTTCCTTCACCTCTGAGAAGAGGGAGATCCCCCTCCCCTGTATCAACCTATCCTGGCACCTCAAGTCACTGCAGGATTAAGTACATCTTCTGCCACCGAGGACAGTCACGGCCACCAAATTAGGGGACAGGATCCACAGGCAGGCAAAGGCATCCGCATGAGCCCCTGCTCCAGTTTTGGGGGTACCTGCGTGAAGACCAAGCTACCAACATCTGCTACATATGTTTGAGGGACCTACATTCAACACAAATATGCTCTTTGGTTGGTGATTCGGTCTCTGGGAGCGCCCCCCCACCCCCGCCCCAAGGGTCCAGGTTAGTTGACTCTGTTGGTCTTCTTATGAAATCCCTATCCCCTCAAGGTCCCTCAATCCTTCCCCCAACTCTTCCACAGGACTTCCCTAGCTTGGTCTAATGTTTGGCTCTGGGTATCTGTATCTGTTTCAGTCAGCTGCTGGGTGGAGCCTCTCAGAGAACAGCCATGCTAGGTTCCTGTCTTTGCTGTGCTGGCAGCAGACAGCAAAGCAGACCAGACTCAAATTTTATTTCTCTTAAAACATGTTCAGAATGCTGGAGAGATGACTCAAAGGATAAAGTGCTAACTACCTAAGGTTGAGTGACAGGAGCTTGGAGCCTCAGTGCCCATATCAAAGTCATGTGTGACAGTTTGCCTGCACTCCCAGTATTTGAGAGGAGACAGCAGGGCATTCTCAGAACAAGCTGTTTAGATAGACTATTCAAACTAGTGAACTCCCTGCTCAATGAGAGACTCTGCCTCCATAAATGGCATAGAGAGAAACTGAGGAAGACACACACCAACCTCTTACCTTCACATGTATGCACAACATTTCATTTAGGGGAATTCCCATAAACAAAGGAATAAGTCAGATAGTAAGAAACCTGGGAGCCGTGGAAAGATGTTTTGACTTAATTCTATCATAGTAGGGTGCTATGGCAGATTTTTAATTCAAGAAGATATATGGTCTGATTAAGATTGATTCTGACTTATTTTTGTTAATCTTATTATAAAAATTCGATAATTGCATATATAAAATATCTATATATCTGAGATCAGAATGCTGTGTCAGGCTTCTCCAGCTGTTGGACATTGTAAGAGAATGTCATCCTCTATAAATCCCACACTTAGACCACATAATTGAGTTGCAAAAAAAAAATCACAAAAATCCTCAGAGGACTGAGGGAAAGCTGGAAGAAGCTGAGGAGGAGGGTAGCCCCATGGGAAGACCAGCTGTATCAACTGATCTGGACCCTCAAGATCTCTCAGACACTGAGCCACCATCCAGGCAGCACACACTAGCTGGCCACACACACATATACAGCAGAGGGCTGTCTGGTCCGGTCTTAGTGAGAGAAGATGCACCTAACCCTTGAGAGACTTGAGGCTCCAGGGAGTGTGGAAGTCTGGTGGGGTGAGGGTGAGGGTCGGGACATCCTCTTGGAGACAGGGTGACTGTGGGGAGGAGATATAGGAAGGAGAGCAGTTGAGGAAGGGGGCACAGACTGGGAGGGGGATAAAGACTGGACTGTAGAAAAGTATTAAGAAATTAAAAAAATTAATCCTCAGAGGTTTTCTTCCTCTTTTTTTAAAACTTTATTTCATGTGTCTAGGTGTTTTTGCCTGCATATCTGTACCATGTGCGTGCAGTCCCCATGGAGACCAGAAGAGGGCGTGTGGGTGCAGGGAATTGAAACTGAATCCCCTAGAAAAGGAACTGGAAAAAAGCTTTTAACCACTGAGGCATCTCTCTAGCCCTAACTTCATAGTTTAAAAACAATGTGTGCATACATGTAGTGTATATATGTGCATGATGGTATGTCTGTGCATTGTGTTGTATACGTGTGTGTAGAGGCCAGAAACCAATGTCCTTTCTCACAACTTTTTTTTTTGAGGCAGGATCTCTTACTGAACCCAAAACTCACTGAGTGACTATGCTTCTGGCTAGTAAGCTCCAGAGATCTGCTTGCCCCAACCCCAAGCACTACCTCATCTGACCTTTTTCTAAAAAAAAAAAAAATTAACATTTTTTTGAGGATTTTATACATGAGTAATATATTTACATCATTTCTACCCCACATTTCCCTTTTCGTCCTCAACATTTGCCCTCTTCTTTCCAACTGACTTTTGGTGGGTGCTGGAGATTGGCTGGTGCTGAGGTGTCTATACTGACAGGATAGGCCCTTTACCCACTGAGCAAGCTACCAGCACTGTAACTCTCATAGTGTTTTAAATAGGTTTATAATTTTGTGGGGGCCCTCATTTGTAGCTGCTTAACTGCATGTGGTCCATGGGCCACAGGTTGCACATACCTGGCAGCTACTCAGTAACAGAACTTCACGTCCCTGGATAGCCTTAGGGGTGCTCTCTGATCCATTGTTGCATTCCTAGCTCATAGCACACTGCAGACACAAAACAAATACCTCCCTCGGGGAAATAATTCTTGATTCCATTCAACATACATTTACCGAATACCTGTTACACATGAGCTGTTTTCAAATGGCCATGCCAGCATATTTGAAGCACATGCCACAAAACAAAATATTGTTTAAAAAAACAGTTCTTCCTTAAAATGAAAATTAAGAGATGCATGCAAAAGAATACATCCCTTTTATTGGATGGAAAGAGAGAGAGTTCAGTAGTTAAAGAGCACTGGCCTCCAGAGGTCACAGGTTCAATTCCCAGCACCCACAAAGCAGCTCACAGCTATTATAACTCCAGCTCCAGAAGATCCAATGCCCTCTCTTGGTCTCTTGTATACTGCATATGTGTAGTGCATTGACAGACACTCAGGCATACAATCACACAAAATGGATATATATTCTAAATTTTAATATAATATGGTTTTTTGATGATGCACAGGCATTATGTAATATTCAACCGCTCATGTGCACAAATACTCTTCTGAGTGAAGGCCATCATTCCTTTCTAGCTTGATCTGAAGGTGCCTTTCCACAGTGGCAAAGTTGAGGTTGCTACAGCAACTCCCAAAGACTGTGTCATCTCATCCTTTATCAAAAGTTCTGGGGCAATGAAGAACACTGGCTGCTCTTGCAGAAGACCTGAGATCATTTTCCAGTTCATGTCTGTGACCGGGTTCCTGGGGTTGAGCACCCTCTTCTGGCCTCTCCAGGCACTGCACATGCATGGTGCACATACCTACACACAGGCAGAGCATTTATGCACATTCTGTAAAGATGAAAAAATCAGGTGATAATAGTGCATGCCTTTAATCCCAGCACTGGGAAGCAAAGTCGGATGGGTCTCTGAGTTTGAGGCCAGCCTGGTCTATAGAGCTAGTTCCAGGATAGCAAGGGATACATAGAGAAATCCTGTCTTGAAAAACTAAAATACAAAAATAAATAAATCTTTCAAAGAAATATATTCTTTTCATTACTCTTTGATTTTGTTTTTATTAAAGACAAGGTCTCACGTAGCTCAGACTGGCCCTAAATTTACTATGTAGCCAATGCTGGCCTTGTATTCCTCATCTTTCTACCTTTATCTCCTAGCATTTCATGTGTATTCTGCCTTATTTTTAAGAGGCAATTAATAAGCTTCAATGGTGTAGTGAATGCCTTCATAACCCTTTCAGAAAGAAAGAACCTATTGCGGTTGTTCTAAAAACAGGTCTAATTTCAGATTAAATCAGGCTTAATATTTGGCCCTGACACAGAGTTTATTTTTCAAGTTCTATTGAGGTATCAGAGGACAACAAAAGTTTTTTTTACTCAAGACATAACCTGTAAAAAATAATTTTTATATAATCTTTGACAATTTTGCACATATACTCAGTAGATCAGGGTCATATCCACCCCAACTCCACCCCTCCCACTCCCTCCAGTCACACATTACCTGCCTTCCTTATTTAATCTCCTTTTTTTTTCTTTATAAACTCAGAGTCCAGTTAGTGCTGCCTGCTGGGATGCTGGCTCATCTAAGGAATATAACTGTAGGACCTGATCTGCATACACATTATGAAATGATTGCCACGATTGCATTAATCAACATATGCATCACCATTTGCACATATGTGTGTATGTGTGTGCCCCACATGTGGTGTTGGCACATGAGCCTCTTAGTACATTTTGAATATGCCGTACTTAACTTCAGTTAATTATAGTACCACACTGTGCAATAAACCCTCAGAACACATCTTCTGCCTTGAAGTATGAACAACTCCTCATAGCTCCTTATCTTCCCAGTACTGTGGACCAGGAGGTGCCCACTTTCACTTTCTGCTGCTAGGAACAAAATCTTTTTCACTTCTTCACAGTGGGATGATGTGGTCCTGTTTATCCAGTGACTGGCTGGTGTCTCTTACTATAGTGCCCTGTGGGTTCAATAGTACTGTTGCAAGGAGAGCATTTAAGCTCCACTTAACTTTGAGTCTATCCAAGGACTCTGACCTCAGTTGTCTGAAATGTCTAGTCATGGGCCAATGAGATGGCTCTGTGGGTAACGGTGCTTGCCACGGAGTCTGATGACCTTAGATTGATCTCTGGAACCAACAGGTAGAAGAAAGCTGACTCCTGTACATTGTCTTTTGACCCCCATACATATACCTCCTCCTCTACCCTCCTCCTCCTCTTTCTCTGCTTCCTCCTCACTCACTGCCTTTTCTTGCCCTCCCTCTTCCTACTCATCTTCTGCTCCCTTTCCCCCTGTCTCCTTTCTCCTCCCCCTACTTTAGACTCTACCTTTCTTCCTCCTCTTCATATTCCTCATTTTTTTCTGAGAGCTACTCCATCATATCACCATGCAAAGAGATATTTTTACTTAATTGAATATTTAGGGCGATATCCTCATTTTTTTTAATACAGAAAGGTCTCTACATTGTTTCCTGCAGAGAAAATGAATTATTATGGCCCAACTCAGTCCTTATCAAGGAATATTTGCAATGTCAGTATTGTTATTGATGCTCCCTACACATCCTTCCAAGCGCCCACTCAGTCCCTCATGTGAGGATCTTCACTGCTTGGAATGAGCGATTGCCGACCAGCTGCTAGAAACGCTCGTTCTAACACTGATTGGATTCTATCAATCCCCTTCCCTTCAAGGCAAGGTGTGCAGCTGATATTCCTGCCTCTTCCAGACCCCTGCCAACAGCAAACATCCTCTCTCCATTGGCTTTCCCAATTTACAGAGGGGACTCAATCCACCTGGGCTATGGTTGGAAGGATGAATAGAAAGACTGCCTGCCCCTGGTCTCCACTGGGCACAGAGAGGATGGATAATGAGCGCGGAGTCTACACTCCTCAGGGAAAACAAAGGGCTCCAGATCCCTGGTCCAAGGTTGATATCCCTGGGACTCGCCATCAGCCAGCCCTGACTGCGGATAAGTAAGGAGGTGAGTGATAGTCTTCAATCTCTTTGGGACGGTGTGGCTACTCCAGGATGAGGGATGGTCTTTTAAAGAACACGACTGGTAAGATAGGAGTCGCGGGTGTCTCTGCTTTGCTTGGCAAGTGTGGAAGGTCCCCGGGCTTTGGTTTCTTGCCTCAGTCAACACCTAATAGTTAACTTTACCGAACAGAACTATGACTGGTGTACGGTGGTAGGGAGCAAGAATCCCCGGTGTGTTTGGGAAGGACACGCGGATCTGAGCTTCTCGATTTTCAATCTGAAAATCAAGAATAATGGCGATCTCAAGTAAAACATACTCAATAGTTATAAAGCAATCCCCCCTCTCCCTTCTTCCCTCCTCTCTGCTTTCTTCCTTCCACCTTCGATTCTTCCTCCCCTCTCTTCTTGTGTTTTTTCTTCCTTCCCATCTTCTTCTCTCCTCAACTTCCCATCCCTTTCTTCCTAACTCCCTCTCTTATTCTTATCTCCTGTCTTGTCTTTCTTATGTCCCTACATCCTCTTTCTTACATCCTCTGTGTCTTTCCCTTCTCTTAATTATCTTAAAATACAATCAACTTCTACAAGTTAAGACAGGCCTGAAGTTTGTCTATAAATGTCCTTTGCACTATTTTAGGGGAATCGGGGCTTGAAGTAGGGTCTCGGTAGTTGAATGTGGTTGTTCTAGAACTCATAACCCTCCTGTTTCAGTCTCCTTAGGACTGGGATTATGTATGTGCACCATCGTACCCCACTCTTTATAATATAAAAATATATATAAAGCTGAAGACAACTTCACTGTGTGAGGTAATAAAACAGCACCTACATAAGTGATGGTTGTGTGCTGGGACTGCAAAGAAATCTTTTTGTAAATGTATTTATTTTGTGTGTGGGGTTCCTAATGCTATAGCACATGTATGAAGGTCAGGGAACAGCCTCAGTACTCGTTTCTTGCATCATGTGGATCCTGGGAATCAATCCAGGTCACTTAGTGTGGTGGCAAATCCTTTTACACACTGAGCTATCTCACATGCAGAGAACTTGATGCATTGGTTCAATTCATCCTCACCATAGCTCCATGAAACAAGCAGAGGGTTTTTCACACTTCGTTGGACTGACAACAAAATGAAGGATTGCCCGTAGGACCCATGTAATTTAGAATTGAAGGGATACTGTCTGCCTTACGAGTCTGGCAGTTCGCCCAGCCAGTTTTAGTAACAGAAAAACAACCCCATGGATGAAAACACGAAAGACAAAATCTGCTTGAAAGCCCATTTTAATTTTATTTTGAAAAGTGGTCTACAGGACAGGGGCGATGGCTCAGTTGAGCAAGTGGCAGGAAGCACGCCTGTGAGTTACGCAAGCATCCTAACACGAACTCTATCCTCTCAATATTGAAGATGGGGTCTTCTTAGTCCCACTTTACCTGTGTTGAAAGGCTCAGAGATGGATGAAAGTATCATAGAGGTAAGAAGCAAGGAAAGGGGGAGTCAGGCAGATCCCAGGAGCTCACTGGCTGACCTGCCTCACAGAAAGTACAAACTCCAGGTTCAGTGAGAGACTCTGTTTTCAAAAGCAAGATGGAGTGTGACAGAGGAAGACACATGTTAACCTCTGGTTACCACATACCCATGTACACACACACACACACACACACACACACACACACACACACACACACCATGAGAAATGTGGCAAACCCCCACAGGGATGATCTGTAGTGATGGAATTCCAGGTAAGCTTTATATTTTTAAGGTTTGTTTTATTTACATGTGTGTGGGGTACACCTTGTAGGCCACCTGACTTGGATGCTGGGAACTGAACTTGGATCCTCTGGAAGAACAGCAAGATCAGGCCCTCTTTTTTCCTATTCTTGTTTGTTACATGGAATTCCCAGTCATGGGAGCTAGTGGCAGGAACCAGGTCTGTGAGGTACCCAACCATCCCAACATTGAATTTTATCCTCTTAATATGGTAGTTTAGGTCTTATTAACCCCACTTTATCTGTGTGGAAACCAAGAGATGAGTGAAAGTCTCCCAAGATCTCAGAGCAATTTCCATGAACAGAAATGACAGTCTCATGTAGTTCAAGTTGACTCCAAATTCATTGTATAGCAAAGGATGGCCTAGAACTTCTAGTCTTCCTGCCCCCGCCTCCAAAGTGCTGGGATTACAGGTATGTATAGCCATGCACAGGTTCTGGGGACTGAGCCCAGGGTTTATGCCTGCTAGATAGGCACTCTCCCTACTGACCTACATCCACCTAGCCCACATTGCTGTAAAGTGAGCACTCTTTCATTGATCAGCCAGAGTTGACTCCCCCACTGTCCTGAGGAAGACACCATTGCTGTCTCTATGTGTAGATTAATAGCTCTGAACAGTATCTTATGGTTTACAAAACACATTTTCCTTTTTAAAGGAATAAGATTGTATAATGAAACGATCAATCTGCCTGGCACTTTCCCAGCAGTGTGACCTTCAAATCTTACAGCAGGTACAGGAGAAGCTATGAGCAGTCTCATTAGGGTATCCCCACTGTGGAAGGTAGGACTGTGTTCTGTCCTTCAAAATTTTACTGTGTGATTAGAAAATTTAAATTGCATATATTTAAGGTGTGCGACTTGATTTTTTTAATTTGGCAGGAAGATCAGAAGTTCTAGGTCATCCTTTGCTACACGATAGATTTCGACTTGAACTGTATCAGACCCTGTCATTTCTGTTCATGGAAATTGCTCTGAGATCTTAGAAGACTTTCATTTATCTCTGATGAAATGATACAAAATAACACTTCATTATGGCATCTTCAAACATGTATATAATGTATTTAACCTTCCATTCCACTATTGTGTCCCCCTTAGATTCACTTCCTTTCCTCTTCCTAACTAGTTTCCTTTATATGTTCCCACCTCCCTCTCTCCTGCCCTGCCTCCCTCCCTCCCACTCTTCCTTCATTTCTCCTTCCCTTTCTCTCTCCCTGCTTCCCTTCTTCCCTCCCTCCTTCCTTCCTCCATACCTCCTTCCCTTCCTCCTTTTCTCCCTACCTTCATCCCTCCCTCCCCACTCTCCAGTGAGTTTTTGTTAGGGCGATATTTCATATATGAATACTTTGTGTGATGACTGCTATAACCAAGCTGAATAGCCTTCAGCTGACATAGTTGCCTCTACAGGTAAGTCATGGACTTAAGAGTCAACTTCTTACCAAGATACAACCTACCCTCATTAACTACTGACATCATGCTGCCAAAATAAGGTCTGTCTGTCTTCAGAATGGTGTCATGGTTTCTTTGCGGTAGAATGGGTATTTAGAGATGTGGAGGTTCTTGTTTAAAGGAAGGATCCCATATCTGAACCAACCACATCTGATTTCTACTACTGAACAGCAGGGAATACCAGACAAAGGTTCCCAGCATCATGGTTCACCATTTCCACCAGGTAAGTGGAGATTTGGGCATCCCGTGTACCCATTCAAACATTCCATGTGGTTTGGGAAAAGTACACAGGGGCACAGACAGAGCTGACATTGACCTATGAATGTTGTATTCAGGCAGCACATGATAGTGCTTGTCTGTAGCTGGGCATACTGAGCTCACATCTACACTTTTGCTCCAGCAAACTTATTCAACTTTTTTGTTTACCCATATGGCAGCCACAAGCCTTGGGATTGTCATAGATATTCCTAGTCTCACAAAGGAGAGCACAGAGAAGCTAATTCTCTCTCCTCATTGTGGATTAGCTGAAGCATTGCTGGCTGAACCCCCCCCCCAATACTTCATAGGCTCAAATACTCACCTACACACTGAGCCCTGCATCCAAACTCCAGTTTGTAGACCCAACTGTCTTCTCCACAACCTAGCAGGGAAGTCTCACGGACTCTTCTTCCTTTTGACCTCCTTGAATCTTTCAATCTGAGCAAATTTGGTCATTCTGAGTCTATGGCCAGACTCCTAACAGTTTTGTCTCACTCTTCTCCATCCTCTTCCTTCACATCCAATCCATCAGCAGTAGCCAGTGATGTATCCCCTAGAATGAATTGTATGCACCGGTACCTCCTTGTTGAGATATCTGCCACTACCATGCAATCAACAGCACCCCTCATTCAGTACTAGTCACCTCGCCTCCTTATGTCTCCCTGCGCCTCTAACTTTACCATCAGACACTCTCAAGATCTCTTGTCACCTTGTCCATTTTGGTAAAAGAACAGAGAGATGCTCAGTGAATATGGCTTGAATAAGTAATACCAGATAGAATTCTTCAGATAAGCTGAGACATCACTTGTCAGTTCCTGAAGAGGTGGTGAAGATGTTTGGTGGTCTGGGTACCAATTGGAAAGGAGTTAGAAATACATCCACCAAAGTGTATTAACCAAGGCAGTGTCATAAGGATGGCTTCACAAAGAGAGCATATCTCTGTCTCTGTCTCTGTCTCTGTCTGTCTGTCTGTCTGTCTCTCTCTCTCTCTCTCTCTCTCTCTCTCTCTCTCTCTCTTTCTCTCTCTCTCACACACACACAATGTATTCACTCATCATTTTGGTGAATGTGATTTTTAAAAAACTGGATTGCAGGTGCCAAGGAGACGTGAAGAGAGGTCAGTTATAAGCTCGTAATGCTCATTATGTGAAAGGTGATTGTGACCTACGCCGGGAGGTTACTGTGGAGATGGCATCATCTAACAGTGCACAGAGTACGTTTTTATAACGTTCCATTTATTTTTTTGACCCGGGAGCCCAAGTCTGTTAGATAGAAAAGCTCGAATGTAGAGCTCTGATCTATAATCAATGAACCACGTCATTGGATATACTGCTAAGAGCATCACTTTCCTCTTGGAGTTGAAAAAAAATGTCAGTCTGTGTTTAACTTTTTTCTGCCACATCCTTAAGACAGATCTACTCCCCCATGGGAGTGATGTGCACGCACATGAGTGTGATAGTGTGTGTGCCTGTGCACAAGCATGCGGAGGTCAGAGCAGTATGTAGACCAGTGGTTCTCAACATTCTAATACTATGAGCCTTTATTACAGTTCCTCATGTTCTGTTGACCCCCAACCATAAAATCATTTTGTTGCCACTTCATAACTATAACTTTGCTACTATTTGAACTGCAATGTAAACATTTGATAAGCAGATGGTTTTACACAATCCCCTATGAAAGGGTTCTTCTACCCTAAAGGAGTTGTGACCCACAGGGTAAGAACCACTTGAATAGATTATCTTCTTTCTCCCGACCTTATTATCTTAAAACCAGGTATCTCACTGAGCCAGTCCTCTTTTACTAGGACAGATGGTAGCAAGGTCTGGGAATCTGCCTATGTCCCCCACTCCATTCCTGGGGTCCCAGGCATAGGTGGTCATGCCCTCAAACCCACCAGAACACCTCAGTTTCATTCATGATAGAAGTCACTTCTAGATATGGAGCTGCACAACCAGGTGCCACATGGTCTGGAACTGGCTTAATTTCAGGCCTATGTGAAGAAGGTGAGAACAGCATTTACCACCAAGGTGAGTGTGAGAAGCCACCACACAACAAGAATGAAGAGCGAGTGTGAATGTTTGGGAAATTATGAATATGTTCCAAGGGAAAAGAGCATGTCTTCAGATGTTCAAAAAAAGTACTTCTGAGTTCCTGGTATTTTTGCCAGGCACAGAAATAAAACTGAGGGGTGGAATTATGAACTAGGCAAAGTTGTTCAGCCATCTGGTAAATATTGATTCTTCACTTACAATGAGCCAAGCATATGTTAAGTCCCAGGGATCTGTATGTAAATAAAGTAAAGAAATACACTTGCAACAAATCCTGCTGTGGGAATGTCTGATGGGCTACATGTAGAGCCTACATATGTTAGGCTACAGGTATTAGACTCCTACAGGTGTTAGGATGTCACTCTATGACACCCTTATACGCACCCCACCACCTTCTGATGAAAAGGTGCCCCTCTATCTGCCCAAGCATCAGAAATTGAGGGACAGGTCTCACTTTTTCATTTAAAACTTGGATCCAAAAATCAGTTTTTGCTACAGTATCTGGTTACAATATCAGCTCAGAATTGCCTTCTGGATTAGATGGATGGATGGATGGATGGATGGATGGATGGATGGATGGATGGATGGATTTGGGAGCTATTCCCAAAGAAAATGTGACTGTCATGATTAGACAAGTAAGCTTGATCTTTCATGCAATGAGTATTAAAAAGAGAGCTTTGAAGTCGCTGATGTCTTTGGATATATTTGAACATGGCCCAGTTTCTGGTGTGTGTGTGTGTGTGTGTGTGTGTGTGTGTGTGTGTGTGTGTGTGTGTGTGTAGGATGAAGTTTAAAGATGGCAGGTTTTTCTAACCTAGCTAGCTCCCAAATAATTGAGACTGATACCTACTAATTTATTCAACAAACTTTAAGCACAATAACTGAGCAGATATTCCTAACCCTCTATGCTATCTAGATACTTCCCAGCTATACACCCCAAGTTACTTACATTTAATTTCACCTTGCCTCACTCTGCTATAGCTTTCTGTCCTCATGGAGAACTCCTTTGGTGATTCCTCTTTATGCCTGAACTTATGGTCTCTTCTTCCTCCTCTTTCTCTTCCTCTTCCTCCTCCTCCTCCTCTTCCTTCTGTTGTGTGGCCCCTTTGCCCCTGGACCCTCACCTATCTAATGGTGAACTTTTGTTCCTGGTTCTCCTCCCTCTGACCCCTACCTGGGATCAGAAGTCCAGCCTTCCTCCCTTCTCTGCTTTTTTGCTGTTCAGCCCTTTTCTTAACCAATCAGAGATAATTAGGAAGGATTCTTTACACCACTTTGATACAGGAGAGTCTTCAATATCCATGACAATGCCCATGTCTAGAATGCGCATGTGGAGATATACTTGCTCATGCATTTGAATGTAGAGACCAGAGGTGTCTTCACTCACTTGTTCCTTTTTATTTTAATTTTTAAATGGTTTTTGATGTATGTACGTGTAGCATGCACATAGGTGAGCGTGTTTGTGTTCATGAGTACTCATGCAGAGGCCAGAGGAGGGCATTGTGTCTTATCATTCTCTGCCCCACTTCTTAAAGACACAGCCCCCCAGCAAACCAGAAGCTTACCATTTCAACTACACTGGTTTGCCAGAGAACTACCATGGTGCACCTATCTCTGTTCCCCCAACACTGTAGTTATGGAGCATATAAAGTCAGAGAGCTCCCATGGTGCACCTGTTTCTGTTCCCCCAACACTGTAGTTATGGCATATAAAGCCATAGCTGATTTTTACATGGGTGCTAGATTTGAACACAGCTCCCCAGGCTTTCACAGCCAGCTCTCTTACCCACTACACCATTGGTCCAATGCCTGTACCTTATTTTCTCAGACAGGGTCTGTCACCAAATGGGGAAACCCCTGTTTCAACCAGACTCTGGCTATTTAGCAGGCCCTAGGATCCTCCTGCCTCTGTACCACATCCCCCATGATTTACAGAGAAAACACCCTGCTTTTATGTGATGAAAGTCTAAACTTTATCTTCCTGCGTGTGTAGCAAGCTCTGTACACACTGAGCCATCTCCACAGCCTCAGAAATTCCATATACTTTACTCAAAATTGATTTTTCATAAAATCCACACAAGAGACAAATTTTGGCACTATTTAGTGAAGAATAACCTCATGGCCTGAAGATGACGTACCATGGTGCTCACAGGTTATAGAATGAATAGACTTTCTTAAATAGGAGGCAAATGCTATCTAGTATTTGTTCAATTACAGCTACGGTCGGATAGTATAAATAGTAGAAAGGACAGTCACTTGTTTTATTCTGGCCATCAAGTTATAGCCCTCAGAAGGTGTTATGTATTGGTGTGTGAAGGGATGTGGGAGTGGAAGAATGCATATGCCATGTAGATGTCAGAGAACACCTTACAGGTTTCGCTCTTCACTTCCACTGTGTAGGTATAGAGGATTGAACTCAGGTCTTCCAAGCTTAGCGGCAAGCTTCTTTACTCTCTGAGCCAACTTGGCAACCTCAAAGATGATATTTTAATATATACCTGGACACTGAGAACATTCTAACAATGTCAACAAATGGAGGGAACAGGACTTCGTAAATGCAAAGGTCCTGAGGAGATCATGCTAGAGGCCTGGGGGTCAGGGAGAGAATGGTGGGTGTTCAGGATCATAAAAACCTGTTACAGACTAGAGGGAAATGTGTATCGAGATGTAGCCAAGAATCAGCACACATAAATTGACATGGAAAGATTGGTTGGAGGACAGAGGATGAACAGTGCAAAGACTCTGAGGTGGTGCACCTATGCTGGAGATCTGAAGAACATAAGCCAGGGAAAATGGGGAGGAATTAGGTCAGGACATGAGGTCATTCCGTTTATCCCACACTTTAACTGAGGTGTTTTTAAATTAAGACCTTGGTTGTAAGGGGATTTGATCTTCTTCTCCCTCAGCCCTCTATAGGGTTCCTCCCTGGTCCTTAACGCAGTGCCTTTGAATCCTGGGCCCATGCCACCTTCCTGGGCAGCGCCACCCTGGGCCAATCAGAGCCGCACACATGAGCTGGAGTTCGTGCTGTTGGGTTTTGCACACGTGCCTTCATTACGCCCGATGCTCGCAGCGCTCTTCCTAGCAGCCTTCCTGCTCACGTTGTTAGGCAACACGCTCATCGTCTTGCTCACCAGCCTGGACTTAGGACTCCGCAAGCCCATGTACTTCTTCCTTCGTCAGCTGGCGCTGGTGGAGATCTGCTTCTCACTGGATGTAGCACCCCGTCTGCTGGTGACCCTGCTGCAGCCTGGACGTGGGGTGTCCTCCACGAGCTGTGCCCTGCAGTTGCTCCTTGTGCTGTCCTGTGTCACATCTGAGTGCTTCCTCCTAACGGTCATGGCCTGGGACCGTTTTCTAGCCATATGCAGGCCACTGCGTTATGGTGCCATCATGAGCCCACAGCTGTGCCACCTGCTAGCTACCACCTGCTGGCTGGCGGGAATTCCTGTTGCACTCGTCTTCACTATCTGGCTCTTTAAATTCCCCTTCTGTGGGGCACGTGGTATCCGACATTTCTTCTGTGACATAGCACCTCTGCTGAATCTGGTGTGTGCAGACACCAGAGTCTTCGAGGCCAATGTGTTCGTGGCCACCGTCCTTGTCATCATGGTTCCCTTCTGTCTCATAGCCACATCCTATGTGATGATTCTGGCTGCTGTCCTTAGGATGCCATCGGCCTCTGGGCGCCACAAGGTCCTGTCTACCTGTGCCTCCCACCTTATAGTGGTAATTCTGTTTTATGGCACAACAGGGGTCATCCACTTGCGCCCCAAGGCCAGCTACTCTCCTGAGAGCAAGCAAGTGGTGTCCCTGTCGTATACCATGGTGACCCCTATGCTCAACCCCCTAATCTACAGCCTGCGGAACAAGGAGGTCAAGGCTGCCTTTGGGCGTGTGTGCTGTGGACGTTAAGGTTCTAGGCTCCATGAATGAATGCTCTCTCCTTTGCCAGCTCTTAGGGTCAAGAAATTATTGAGGCCCTTCTTTCCCACTGTGGCTTAACACCTTGACTTTCTTCTAGGAAACCCATGGCTGCTTCCATTTCCCTACCTGAGAGAAGGCAGAACATCAAACTCTCCATTTCTGATCAGGATTGTTTTAAATAAAGGTAGACAAATGAATCCACTTAACCAACTAGAGGGCATTAGCTAGCATCTTCTGCAAGAATGTCATATAACCATCTTAAAATTTAGTGTCTTTTTTTTGTGGTTCTTTTTTTTTTTCTCGGAGCTGGGGACCGAACCCAGGGCCTTGCGCTTCCTAGGTAAGCGCTCTACCACTGAGCTAAATCCCCAGCCCCCTAAAATTTAGTGTCTTAAAGCCTGTAACTTATTCTCATTCACTTTCAATAAGCTGAGTGTTAGGTAATCAAGGCTGGACCCCTCTGAGTGGTATTTTTGACATGGGCTAATTTTGCTCATGCAAATGGATGTTGATCAGCTGAAGAAGCTTTGGTCCATATACTTCTCTTGAGACCCAAGAGCAGGTTCAGGAATGGCTTTTCATGACAGTAGCTGATATATAAGAGGGGAGACTCAGTGCAAGAGGGATTGTCAAGACAATCCAAACCCTGTGGGAAGACGTAAAATCAAGGGGGAGTTAATACCCTCAGCCTTTATCTGGAATTTCATCTAACTTCATAACCTTCATAGAGGGACAATTGAGGAAATGGAGACATTAATAAATCAACATCAGAAAGCCAGATCTTAATATTTCTTTTTCAGATTTTTTCTTTAATTTCTATTGTCTTAATTTGGGTTTTATTACAGGCATATTCCCTTACATAAATATATACACACATAGATAAACAAAAATGAAAACAAATCTTAACAAAAAAAACAAGACAGCTTTTTCATTGATAATAAAGTCAACAAAAGAAAACCAAAACTAGTAGATAAATAGCAATGAAATCCTATTGACTGATGAATTCCTGGATCTAATCCTACCTGAAGTTTGGTCTACCCCATGGTCTACTTCCCTTCTGTGTACAAATAAATTCAGTCCTACTAAAGCCTCTCTGGGTTAGGCTTCCCACCTATTGGCATAACTCCCGATTTTAGCACTGACAACTAGCCTAGTACTTGAGAGGGGATGATGGTGATGATGGGGGAAGTGGTGGTGATGGTCATGACAATGGTGACTGTGGCAATTGTGGCCACACTGCTGTCACTACCTAGCAAATTGAAGGGTTTTGTTCTGGGAAATTGCATAATCTTCTGGGTTACACATCTCTGGGCTGAGTTAAAATAAAAATATCCATGCACATGGTACTCGTACTGGAGCACCATTACATTAACTCACTGTGGCTTGACTTTGAACATCTTCATCACCACCATCATCATCTACTATGAATATTTTATACTGACTGCTTCTTTATCTCTCTACAGCAACCCTGGGTATTGGACATCATAAGGCCATTGAGCTCCAGTCCATTCCTTCCTGTTTGCAGAGCATAAAATTAACCCTGAAGAAGTGGAGGAAGTTCCTGCTGTTTAGAAGACTGTGGTCTACCCTGGGCACCTACAATAGTTACTTTTCTGTTGCTGTGATAAAGCACCATGATCAACAGCACCTGCTAAAGAAACACTATTTATGCTAATGGTTTCAGAGGGCTGAGTCCATGATGGCAGAGTGGAGCTGGAAGCTGGCCACTTATACCTAGAAACACAAGCTGAAAGCAGAGAGAGTGTGAGTTAGGAATGTCACCTCAAAGCCTACCCCCAGTGGCACACCCCTTTCAGCAAGGCTATGGTCTCCTAAACTTTCCCAAACAGGATCACCAACTGGGGACAGGCTATGCAAATGCCCAAGACTATGACAGACATTTATCATTCAACCGATAACAGCACTGTAATATTTAAATAATTTTTCAATCTTGTGCCCCTCTGTACAAAACATAGCTACTACATCAGTAGATCCCTGAGAGTGATGAAGCCAATATTTCTCCCATCCAAGAACTAATCAGGTCTGATCCTGCTTAGCTTCCAAGATCAGATGAGATTGGGCATGTTCGGGGTGGTATGACCATAGACTCAACATTTCTAACATGATGGAAATCTGCTAGTATTTTTGAGAGTCTACAAAGCATTCATTTTCATGCCAACATTCTAAATGTTTTGTCTAATTTAGTTTTCAAAAAAAGTCTATGTTTAAAACCCATATATGTGTAATAATAAAAATGATCCCATTGAAAGATAATTTAACTTACACTGAGCTGAGTGACATCTACATATACTAATTTTAGCTTCTCAATGAACCTGAGAGAAAGGCAAGGTAATGGAAGTTAATTTTGGTGGTTTAGAATCAGCTTAATCAGTCAAAGTGTACAACTTGTGAAATATAGGCCAAAGCTGACATTTAAAGCTATTGAGATTAATCCTCTGTAATATCCTTCTGTCCTCATTCAGAAAATGACCAACTATGGACCCACCATGTGGCCTGGTCAGAGAAAGAAGTCAGCCCCATTTGGGTAGAGACATGAAGAGGTAATAAATATTTTCCAAATATTTCAGTGTTCAGTTTAAGTTTTGAAGGGTAGACCACATTCCATCACAAGAAAAAAACCAATCTGTTGACAAGAGTCCATACACTTTTTCTCACTAGGGGCATACAATTAATAATAGAGTGTGTGAAAAGCTTTGCACAAGCATTCTAGATTACAGGGAAAGACAGAAGGTGACCTGGCTTCAAGATTAGTGGATTTCCAGGAAGAAACATGGTAGAATAAAATGCTGAAGGACGGGAATGGAGGGCTGTGAAATGTTGTCTTCTAGACATGTCAAGGCTGTGGTACATATGAACTCAGTGCAGCTGCCGTTACCTGCAGAAGGTCAAGCTAGCTTGATTAGTTTATATTTTAGCAGGCAGCATGAATTAGACTCCATGGGTTTTTAAAGAAAAGGAAGAAGGAACAAAGGTGGAAGGAGAACTTGTCTGGAAAAAGTTGAAGGAAATGTTGAGATGGATATATACAATGTAGACACATTGTATACACTTACAGAATTGTCAAGGAATAAACAAAAGGTATTCTAAAATAAAATAAAAGTGATAGAAATAGGAGGAGTAAATAGTGCATTATGAAAAACTCTATAAATATACTTGTGGGTTTTTTTTTCTTGGTTGCTGTAAATGGTGTGGGTATTGTCTTTGGGAGAAAGCAGTTAAATATATAAAGTAGTAGGTGAAAACGTTGGGGAGAGGGGAGGAGGAGTTGGAGGGGAAATTGGCATGAATGTGATAAAAAATGCATAGAATACATATATAGAATTTCACAGGATATATAAAAGTTTATTTGTTAAAAGAAAAAATTGGCTCTGCACCCAAATCCCATGGGAGGGAGAGCTAAACCTTCAGAGAGGCAGAAACACCTGGGAAACCAGAAGAGAATGCACTCTGCACACATCTCGGACGCCAGAGGAAAACACCAAACGCCATCTGGAACCCTGGTGCACTGAAGCTCCCAGAAACGGCGGCGCAGATCTTCCTGTTTGCTGCTGCCACAGAGAGCTCATGGGCAGCACCCCGCGAACAAACTTGACCCTCGGGACCACAGGTAAGACCAACTTTTCTGCTGCAAGAGACCTGCCTGGTGAACTCGGGACACACAGAGGCAGAATTCCTCTAGGACAAGGCACTTCCTGTGTTTACCGGGAGTCCCACACCCGCAGATCCCGGCCCGCAGCAGCTCTCTGCTCCCAGACTCCGTGGGAGAGAGACCTCACCGCCTGGTCAGGTGGGCACTCCTGAGGCTGCAAGGCAGAAGAGACCACCAACACTGCCACCCCTGCCCACATCCCTGGCCCAAGAGGAAACTGTATAAGGCCTCTGGGTTCCCGTGGGGGAGGGCCCAGGAGCAGCAGGACCCCTGCGCCTGAGATACCGCCGGAACCTGAAGGAACAGACCAGATAAACAGTTCTCTGCACCCAAATCCCGTGGGAGGGAGAGCTAAACCTTCAGAGAGGCAGACACGCTTGGGAAACCAGAAGAGACTCCACTTTGCACACATCTCGGACGCCAGAGGAAAACACCAAACGCCATCTGGAACCCTGGTACACTGAAGCTCCCGGAAACAGCGGCGCAGATCTTCCTGGTTGCTGCCGCCGCAGAGAGCTCGAGGGCAGCACCCCGAGAGCAAACATGAGCCTCCGGACCACAGGTAAGACCAACTTTTCTGCTGCAAGTGACCTGCCTGGTGAACTCAAGACACAGGCCCACAGGAACAGCTGAAGACCTGTAGAGAGGAGAAACTACACGCCCGAAAGCAGAACACTCTGTCCCCTTAACTGGCTGAAAGAAAAAAGGAAAACAGGTCTACAGCACTCCTGACACACAGGCTTATAGGACAGTCTAGCCACTGTCAGAAATAGCAGAACAAAGTAACACTAGAGATAATCTGATGGCGAGAGGCAAGCACAGGAACCCAAGCAACAGAAAACCAAGACTACATGGCACCATCGGAGCCCAATTCTCCCATCAAAACAAACATGGAATATCCAAACACACCAGAAAAGCAAGATCTAGTTTCAAAATCGTATTTGATCATGATGCTGGAGGACTTCAAGAAAGACATGAAGAACTCCCTTAGAGAACAAGTAGAAGCCTACAGAGAGGAATCGCAAAAATCCCTCAAAGAATTCCAGGAAATCATAAATAAACAAGTAGAAGCCCATAGAGAGGAGTCACAAAAATCCCTGAAAGAATTCCAGGAAAACACAATCAAACAGTTGAAGGAATTAAAAATGGAAATGGAAGCAATCAAGAAAGAACACATGGAAACAACCCTGGATATAGAAAACGAAAAGAAGAGACAAGGAGCTGTAGATATGAGCTTCACCAACAGAATACAAGAGATGGAAGAGAGAATCTCAGGAGGAGAAGATTCCGTAGAAATCATTGACTCAACTGTCAAAGATAATGTAAAGCGGAAAAAGCTACTGGTCCAAAACATACAGGAAATCCAGGACTCAATGAGAAGATCAAACCTAAGGATAATAGGTATAGAAGAGAGTGAAGACTCCCAGCTCAAAGGACCAATAAATATCTTCAACAAAATCATAGAAAAAAACTTCCCTAACCTAAAAAAAAAGAGATACCCATAGGCATACAAGAAGCCTACAGAACTCCAAATAGATTGGACCAGAAAAGAAACACCTCCTGTCACATAATAGTCAAAACACCAAACGCACAAAATAAAGAAAGAATATTAAAGGCAGTAAGGGAAAAAGGTCAAGTAACATATAAAGGCAGACCTATCAGAATCACACCAGACTTTTCGCCAGAAACTATGAAGGCCAGAAGATCCTGGACTGATGTCATACAGACCCTAAGAGAACACAAATGCCAGCCCAGGTTACTGTATCCTGCAAAACTCTCAATTAACATAGATGGAGAAACCAAGATATTCCATGACAAAACCAAATTTACACAATATCTTTCTACAAATCCAGCACTACAAAGGATAATAAAGGGTAAAGCCCAACATAAGGAGGCAAGCTATACCCTAGAAGAAGCAAGAAACTAATCGTCTTGGCAACAAAACAAAGAGAAGAAAAGCACACAAACATAGCCTCACATCCAAATATGAATATAACAGGAAGCAATAATCACTATTCCTTAATATCTCTCAACATCAATGGCCTCAACTCCCCAATAAAAAGACATAGATTAACAAACTGGATATGCAACGAGGACCCTGCATTCTGCTGCCTACAGGAAACACACCTCAGAGACAAAGACAGACACTACCTCAGAGTGAAAGGCTGGAAAACAACTTTCCAAGCAAATGGTAGGAAGAAGCAAGCTGGAGTAGCCATTCTAATATCAAATAAAATCAATTTTCAACTAAAAGTCATCAAAAAAGATAAGGAAGGACACTTCATATTCATCAAAGGAAAAATCCACCAAGATGAACTCTCAATCCTAAATATCTATGCCCCAAATCCAAGGGCACCTACATACGTAAAAGAAACCTTACTAAAGCTCAAAACACACATTGCACCTCACACAATAATAGTAGGAGATTCACTCTCATCAATGGACAGATCATGGAAACAAAAATTAAACAGAGACGTAGACAGACTAAGAGAAGTGAGCCAAATGGACTTAACGGATATTTATAGAACATTCTATCCTAAAGCAAAAGGATATACCTTCTTCTCAGCTCCTCATGGTACTTTCTCCAAAATTGACCATATAATTGGTCAAAAAACTGGCCTTAACAGGTACAGAAAGATAGAAATAATCCCATGCATGCTATCAGACCACCACGGCCTAAAACTGGTCTTCAATAACAATGAGGGAAGAATGCCCACATATACGTGGAAATTGAACAAGGGTCTACTCAATGATAACCTGGTCAAGGAAGAAATAAGGAAAGAAATTAAAGACTTTTTAGAATTTAATGAAAATGAAGGTACAACATACCCAAACTTATGGGACACAATGAAAGCTGTGCTAAGAGGAAAACTCATAGCTCTGAGTGCCTGCAGAAAGAAACAGGAAAGAGCATATGTCAGCAGCTTGACAGCACACCTAAAAACTCTAGAACAAAAAGAAGCAAATACACCCAGGAGGAGTAGAAGGCAGGAAATAATCAAATTCAGAGCTGAAATCAACCAAGTAGAAACAAAAAAGACCATAGAAAGAATCAACAGAACCAAAAGTTGGTTCTTTGAGAAAATCAACAAGACAGATAAACCCTTAGCCAGACTAAGGAGAGGACACAGAGAGTGTTTCCAAATTAACAAAATCAGAAATGAAAAGGGAGACATAACCACAGATTCAGAGGAAATTCAAAAAATCATCAGATCTTACTATAAAAACCTATATTCAACAAAACTTGAAAATCTACAGGAAATGGACAATTTCCTAGACAGATACCAGGTACCAAAGTTAAATCAGGAACAGATAAACCAGTTAAACAACCCCATAACTCCTAAGGAAATAGAAGCAGTCATTAAAGGTCTCCCAACCAAAAAGAGCCCAGGTCCAGACGGGTTTAGTGCAGAATTCTATCAGACCTCCATAGAAGACCTCATACCAACATTATCCAACTATTCCACAAAATTGAAACAGATGGAGCACTACCGAATTCCTTCTATGAAGCCACAATTACTCTTATACCTAAACCACACAAAGACCCAACAAAGAAAGAGAACTTCAGACCAATTTCCCTTATGAATATCAACGTAAAAATACTCAACAAAATTCTGGCAAACCGAATCCAAGAGCACATCAAAACAATCATCCACCATGATCAAGTAGGCTTCATCCCAGGCATGCAGGGATGGTTTAATATATGGAAAACCATCAACGTGATCCATTATATAAACAAACTGAAAGAACAAAACCACATGATCATTTCATTAGATGCTGAGAAAGCATTTGACAAAATTCAACACCCCTTCATGATAAAAGTCCTGGAAAGAATAGGAATTCAAGGCCCATACCTAAACATAGTAAAAGCCATATATAGCAAACCAGTTGCTAACATTAAACTAAATGGAGAGAAACTTGAAGCAATCCCACTAAAATCAGGGACTAGACAAGGCTGCCCACTCTCTCTCTACTTATTCAATATAGTTCTTGAAGTTCTAGCCAGAGCAATCAGACAACAAAAGGAGGTCAAGGGGATACAGATCGGAAAAGAAGAAGTCAAAATATCACTATTTGCAGATGATATGATAGTATATTTAAGTGATCCCAAAAGTTCCACCAGAGAACTACTAAAGCTGATAAACAAGTTCAGCAAAGTGGCTGGGTATAAAATTAACTCAAATAAATCAGTAGCCTTCCTCTACACAAAAGAGAAACAAGCCGAGAAAGAAATTAGGGAAATGACACCCTTCATAATAGACCCAAATAATATAAAGTACATCGGTGTGACTTTAACCAAGCAAGTAAAAGATTTGTACAATAAGAACTTCAAGACACTGAAGAAAGAAATTGAAGAAGACCTCAGAAGATGGAAAGATCTCCCATGCTCATGGATTGGCAGGATTAATATAGTAAAAATGGCCATTTTACCAAAAGCGATCTACAGATTCAATGCAATCCCCATCAAAATACCAATCCAATTCTTCAAAGAGTTAGACAGAACAATTTGCAAATTCATCTGGAATAACAAAAAACCCAGGATAGCTAAAACTATCCTCAACAATAAACGGACTTCAGGGAGAATCCCTATGCCTGAACTCAAGCAGTATTACAGAGCAATAGTGAGAAAAACTGCATGGTATTGGTACAGAGACAGACAGATAGACCAATGGAATAGAATTGAAGACCCAGAAATGAACCCATACACCTATGGTCACTTGATTTTTGACAAAGGAGCCAAAACCATCCAGTGGAAAAAAGATAGCATTTTCAGCAAATGGTGCTGGTTCAACTGGAGGTCAACATGTAGAAGAATGCAGATCGATCCATGCTTATCACCCTGTACAAAGCTTAAATCCAAGTGGATCAAGGACCTCCAAATCAAACCAGACACACTCAAACTAATAGAAGAAAAACTAGGGAAGCATCTGGAACACATGGGCACTGGAAAAAATTTCCTGAACAAAACACCAATGGCTTATGCTCTAAGATCAAGAATCGACAAATGGGATCTCATAAAACTGCAAAGCTTCTGTAAGGGAAAGGACACTGTGGTTAGGACAAAACGGCAACCAACAGATTGGGAAAAGATCTTTACCAATCATAAAACAGATAGAGACCTTATATCAAAATATACAAAGAACTCAAGAAGTTAGACCGCAGGGAGACAAATAACCCTATTAAAAAATGGGGTTCAGGCTGGGGATTTAGCTCAGTGGTAGAGCGCTTGCCTAGGAAGCGCAAGGCCCTGGGTTCGGTCCCCAGCTCCGAAAAAAAAGAACCAAAAAAAAAATGGGGTTCAGAGCTAAACAAAGAATTCGCAGCTGAGGAATGCCGAATGGCTGAGAAACAGCTAAATAAATGTTCAACATCTTTAGTCATAAAGGAAATGCAAATCAAAACAACCCTGAGATTTCACCTCACACCAGTGAGAATGGCTAAGATAAAAAACTCAGGTGACAGCAAATGCTGGCGAGGATGCGGAGAAAGAGGAACACTCCTCCATTGTTGGTGGGGTTGCAGACTGGTGCAACCATTCTGGAAATCAGTCTGGAGGTTCCTCAGAAAATTGGACATTGAACTGCCTGAGGATCCAGCTATACCTCTCTTGGGCATATACCCAAAAGATGCCCCAACTATGCTCCACTATGTTCATTGCAGCCTTATTTATAATAGCCAGAAGCTGGAAAGAACCCAGATGCCCTTCAAAAGAGGAATGGATACAGAAAATGTTGTACATCTACACAATGGAATATTACTCAGCTATCAAAAACAATGACTTTATGAAATTCGTGGGCAAATAGTTGGAACTGGAAAATATCATCCTGAGTGAGCTAACCCAATCACAGAAAGACATACATGATAAGTGGCTATTAGCCCAAATGCTTGAATTACCCTATATGCCTAGAACAAATGAAAGTCAAGTCGGATGATCAAAATGTGAATGCTTCACTCCTTCTTTAAATGAGGAAAAAGAATACCCTTGGCAGGGAAGGGAGAGGCAAAGATTAAAACAGAGACTGAAGGAACACCCATTCAGAGCCTGCCCCACATGTGGCCCATACATATACAGCCACCCAAGTAGACAAGATGGATGAAGCAAAGAAGTGCAGACAGACAGGAGCCGGATGTAGATCTCTCCTGAGAGACACAGCCAGAATACAGCAAATACAGAGGCGAATGACAGCAGCAAACCACTGAACTGAGAATAGGACCCCCGAAAAGGAATCAGAGAAAGAACTGGAAGAGCTTGAAGGGGCTTGAGACCCCATATGTACAACAATGCCAAGCAACCAGAGCTTCCAGGGACTAAGCCACTACCTAAAGACTATACATGGACTGACCCTGGACTCTGACCTCATAGGTAGCAATGAATAGCCTAGTAAGAGCACCAGTGGAAGGGGAAGCCCTGGGTCCTGCTAAGACTGAACCCCCAGTGAACTAGACTGTTGGGGGGAGGGCGGCAATGGGGGGAGGGTTGGGAAGGGAACACCCATAAGGAAGGGGAGGGGGAGGGGGATGTTTGCCCGTAAACCGGGAAAGGGAGTAACACTCGAAATGTATATAAGAAATACTCAAGTTAATAAAAAAAAGAAAAAAGAAAAGAAAAAATTTCCAGACGGTGGTGATGCACCCCTTTAACCTCAGCACTAAAGAGGCAGAATTAGGCAGATCTCTGTGAGTTCAAGGCCAGCCTGGTTTACAGAATGAGTTCCAGGACAGCCAGTGCTACAGAGAAACCCTGTCTCAAAAATCAAGAAATGAGGAAGGAAGGAAGGAAGGAAGGAAGGAAGGAAGGAAGGAAGGAAGGAAGGGAGGGAGGGAGGGAGGGAGGGAGGGAGGGAGGGAGGTGGGGGAGGAAGGAAAGAAGGTTGATTTTTTTCACTTAGGGTTTCATGATATTTCTAAGAGTTTTTGATTGATTTCATAAAGGTTTTTTTAATGTCTGTGAATGTTTTCTTGCCTATATGTCATTGTACCATATATGTGCAGTGCTTGTAGAGGTAAGAGGATAGCATTAGATTCACCAGAACTTACAGATTGTTGTGAGCCACCATGTGGGTACTAGGAAATGGACTTAGGCCCTCAGAAATTTAACCTCTGAGCCATCTCTCCAGACCCTACTGGTCTTTCTGTGACTATTTCACTTGATACAATGCCTTCAAAGTACATGCACATTGTAGCATCTATCAGAGTGCTTCCCTTCTTCAGGGCTAAACAATATTCCATTGTGTTGCTTTCAAAGGAGATCTGGTTTCTTCCATCTCTGGCTCTGTAAGCACTGATGCTGTGGATGTGCGTAACAGACTTGCTTTCAGTGAGCAGCATTTCAGCCTCTTGTCAATTAGCTTTTCCCCTCCTATGGTCATCAGACCCATCAGTACCAAGAGCAGGGCCTGAAATTAGGAAAACATTATCAGTGTCCATTGATGTGAACTGAGGGCGGCAAAGAAGCTTTCTTGCCTCTGTCCATCCTTTTCAGTCCCTACTGAGCATCAGTGAGAGGCTTTCCTCTCCACTCCTTTCCAAATCCACAGAGACCATAGAAGTCTCTGGGGTTCAAAGCTCTGGCTTAAGTTTACATGGCTATGCCTTCTTGTAGTGCAGGCAGTCCATTCAAAGAGGCAAAGGCTCCTCTCTCTCTCTCTCTCTCTCTCTCTCTCTCTCTCTCTCTCTCTCTCTCTCTCTCTCTGTGTGTGTGTGTGTGTGTGTGTGTGTGTGTGTGTGTGTGTGTGTGTGTGTGCCTCCTTTTAAGGCAGAACAGTATCATTCTTTGGCATCTCCATCTCTAAGCAAAACCTGAATTTATGTATGTATCAGAGTCTTCTCCATAGTCAGAACCAGCCAGAAAGGATCAGTACCTGTCTACCATCTCTACCATCGACTATCAGGTATGAAGACCTAGTGTTATTCTTTGTGTGTGAAATCAAAGAACTGCAGAAACAAATCTTTTTCTTTTCTAGTGTAACTAAGATATCAGTTCCGTATTACAGATTCTGAACACTTTAGAGATACAAAACAGCTTAGTCCTCATAATAGTAGTTTCATCTCAATATAAGATAGATATTGACACATACATATATGAGTAATATAGATATTTAATAGATAACAGAACTATAGAGAATAGACATGAAATACATAGATATATGTAATAGAAGATGTATGTGGATACATGTGAGATAGATAATAAATAGATGATAGAAAATGGATAGATAGGTAGATAGACAAATAGATCAGATAAATTATGGAATACATAGATGATATATAAAGTATAAGGTAGGTGGATGAAAGCTAGATGTTAGATAAGATTAATAGATGATAGATAATGAAGATAGATATAGATAAATAGATACATGACACTTAAGTACATATATAGATACATAAATAGATAGGATGGATCAATGGGTGGATGTATAGAAAGACAGATAAATACATCTGACATAGATTGATCGAGTGGCTTCTGCACACTAGAATTATCCATGGAGAAATATCCTGCTTGTGCATGTCTGTCTCATTTCACAACCTCTGCTTCTTCCTCAAACGGTGTACCATCCCAAAGAATTCACTCATGTTATGTTTCATGGATGACCCCAAGAACATGCGAAAAGTACTAAATAGACTAAGAAGCTTTCCCAGGGACACTGTTCCAAATTCTTCAAGAACCTTTAGTTAAAATGTGGGTTCTTTCATGCCTCCACACGTCTGGCCCCTCAGGATCTGCCTTCTCTGCACCAAGTCCATCTTCGACACGTGTTTGTGGAATTAAAGACAGTCATTGTCAGTTGAGATGCTACCTTCTCTTGAGAGCTGTCCTCAGTTTTGTCTCTAATAATTAGAGGGCTGTAAGCAGCACCTGTTCATACCCAGGGTCAAAATTAGGTCCTGATTCTTAATATTGCATAACCTTAAGATTAAAACATCTCTCTATGTCTCCAATTCTAATTTCTCAAAATTTTCTAATTCACCACGCAACTAGAAAAAAATAGTAGTAGCTTTAAATCTTGCTTTCAGGTTTCTTCATGGTACCTAGAACTTGAGTGGACCTATCACAAAACTCTTTTCATCTCTAAGTAGAGTAAATTGTACAAAGAATGTTCTTGCTGGTTGATATTTGCCACTTGTTCCATGAGTTATTTGGGACACTTGGACTCAATTTTTAGTAACTACATTATATTGTCCCATTTTGAACAGCAGGTGTTGATTTTGCTCAACAGCTAGTAAACGTTTTTGAGGGAGAGTATTGTCTGAATATTTTCTTTGTACTTCAGAGCTCTTATCACCCTTTTGTGTGTGTACATATGAGTTTTTTCAAATGCATTTCTAATGGTATATCATTGCATCTAAAGCAACCAGTTATGGATGGTAGAACAGAAAGGGATCCATGAAGGAGGTAATGTGGGTAGGCAAAGAGATCAGTGGAAGGCCAGGAATGGAAGAGAGTTTCAAGAGGGCAAAAGACTTCTCAGAGAAAAACAAAGGGTTCCCCCAGGTTGATAAGCTCCACCTTTGACTTTAGAAACACAACTTGTTGATGACAAATTAACAAGGCTTCTGTTTAAGCTTGTAATAAATACCAGAAATAAGAAATAAATACCAGAAATAATCAGTCCAAAGCTCAAGAAGCCTGCAGACAGCTCTCTGGCCTAGAGTTAACGCTTAGCACCAAGGCATCCTTAATAGGAATCAATAATGGGCATCGTTTGCCACGACCCTCATTGTCTGCACTTCATGGCTGTCATTCATGCAACTAAACTTTGATTTTTTTCCCCTCTGATAAATTCATGAGGATAAGTGATAATATCCCTGTTGCTTAGAAAAATGTGCATGGGACATAGCTTCATTTGGCTTGGTATCTGACTCTACAGCCTAGTAAAGGGTTTGGGACTAGACTTAACTTACATCCAAATGTCTACCAAAGCACAGGTCTTATATAATATCTCTGAAATTGAGACCTGATGACACCATGAATCTCAGCTTCATGGTGTTTATAACAAACATCAGTTCATATCAAAAGATTAAGTATTTGGAAAAAAGACTAGAAACTAAACAGAAAAGGAGAGACCAAACATGGGGTAGAGGAGATTTGTCATTTACTTACTGAAAGTCCTCTGTACACGCTACTCTTGGCAAGTTAATAATATCAGAGTTTAATGTCTCAGCTTCCAGTAAGAAATCACATTTTCTTTCTTTTGTATGGATTGAACCTAGAGACTTATGCATGCCAGGCAAGCATGCCACCACTGGGCCATCACCCCACCCCAGCAACTGTCCTTCTGCAGAAATTCTAAAGAACTAATATACCTGGGTCATACCCACCCTTCACTCTCCCTCTGGCTCACCCTGTCTCCCCATAATACATCTTTGACATCTCTCACAGCCAGTATCCTATCTTTATTTTGTAACCAACTAAGTGCAATCAGGGCTACCCGTATGTTCTGTGTGAGATCATCCATTGGGGCATGGACCACCTAACAATGAGCACCCCAGTACCGGTGCAAGAAAAGTAAGTTTTGCTCCCTTTGCACCCATCAATTACCTTCAGCTCCTCAGCCAGCAGTGGACTATTTGGAGCACCTCCCCCCTCCTTGCTAGAATTTTAAACTCTCTTGGTCTTAGAATATGCAGTTGTTGTACCAACCACTGTGCTGGGATGCAGAGCTTAGGAGTCAAGTTGAGCTTGCTCTGGGATCTCTGTGATGTGCTGGGAAAGTAGAACAATTCTAGTAAGGAACTGAGACTCTGAGACTCATACAAGAAGCCATCTTGATTCTACTAAGAAAGGATCAGCTCTGTGAAGATACAGGATTTGTCCGAGACTAGTTCTTTGGTAAAAATGGTGAGGTAGTGAGTTTGTCTTATGTTTACCAAGACACATATGCCCATGTGTGAGGAGGTTGGCAGGAGCCATAGTTACCGTAGTTCTAAGAACCTGGCTGAGTAAGTGCTCAACAAAGTGCAAAGGATAAGGAAAATACTGACTTGAGCATTTAGGTAGTATATTTGCTTATCACAACAAGGAATAAAATGAAACAACTATATACATAAGAATGGGGGGAGGATGGGGAGGGGAACACCCATAGATAAGGGAAGGGGGAGGGGTTGGGGGATGTTGGCCCAGGGAAAGGGAATAACAATTGAAATGTAAATAAGAAACTCATTAATAAAGATGAAAAAAAGAGAAATAAAGGAAAGGAGGAGATGGAAAAGAAGACAAAGATAAAGAGCCCAGACCGAGGCGGAGAGGGAGGGGGAGGGGAGGGGAGGGGATGAGAACAGAGGGCAGGGGAGGGGAGAGGATGAAATAGTTTATCTTCACAGGTAGAAAAATTGGACCAAGAGTTGCCGATCATCTATCATCTAGAACACTGAGGACCAAAACCTAAAGGCTAGATTTTTACAACATTGACTTCAGTTGGTCTGGAAGAGAATGGCAAGTTGAATTTGTTCTTTCTCTCCCATGGTAGGACCACATGACGGTATGAGAAGTGGGGATCATTCTAGAAGGAGCATAGATGTTTTCTCCATGAGAAATGCTTGAATTGGGCTGGTGAGATGGAAGTAAAAGCACTTATCCCAAACATGACAACCTGAGTTAGATTCCCAGGGTCCACATGGTAGGAGATAACTGAATCTTGCAAGTTGTCCCCTGGCCTCCATTCATGAGCCATGCTGCACTCACACACCGTACACACACACACACACACACACACACACACACACACACACACACACACATGCACGCACGCAATTTTAAACAAATGAAATATTTGAGAGAATTTTCGAGTGTGTCCTTGAACAAGACACCGGATGAGGAGCTAAAACTCTTAAGTGGAGGGAATCTGGTAGAATATGAAGCAGGTTTTCTCTAAGGCAGTTCCCTATACCCTCAGACCATTTCCATTGCTCTTCCTTTGTCAAAATGCTCTTCCCAAACTTTTCCCATTGCAGGTAAGAAGCCTCTCACCTCCTGCATTGGACTTTTCATCATTTAAGCATGAGTAGCTATCAATATCATGATTATCAAGATAATGGGTTCATGAGCTCTGTGATAGTGCTAAACTCTTCTGAAACTGTTCTGTCTTTATATCTTTTTGTTGGTTCTGTGTCTTGTAGGAAATTGGTTCCTAATAGATGAAAGGGATGTTGCATTGAATTGTTCAGTAAATATATTTGCTTATAATGATGGTATAAAATAAAATGCCTATCCTTGCAAGAAATAAAAGAGATAGGAAAATGAAAGAAGAAGAATATGGAAGGGGACACTGGGGAAGGGCCTAACTCATCGCATGAGCTTAATTTCACCAAGTGGAACCTCTACATGTACTCTAAAGCAAGAAGGACTCTCAAATCATATAATTTTCTAGCTCTTTGGTCTTGTATGTTGGAGTATATTCTGGCCCTGGATTTCAGAGGGCTAATATCATCCAGTGGGATTAACACAGGAATGGAGTTGGGATGAGTTACAGCAGTTTACTGACTGTGTCATCGTAGGCTGTGCTATTCCCACACTCACCCTGTGGGACAGAGATTATAAATGTCATTTAACAATGCTTAAGCCAGGGGAGCTAGAAAGATAGCCTGCAGTTAGGAGCACTGGTTGTTCTTCTAGGGGACACAGGTCCAGGTCTTAGTACCCACATGGCAGTTCACAACCATCTATAACTCCAGTTTAGGTGATTTCATACCCTCTATGGCCTCCATGGGCACTGCATGCATAGGCATTCATGAAGGTAAATATTCATGCAAATAAAATAAAAATAAATCTTCAAAAAGAATTATAGAATAACTAAGTCATACCAGAACTCAGCAGCACTGAATAAAACAACAAAGTGTTCATGACATGTTTCTGACATAATGTAAAAGCTCAATGGATCTTGGAGATTTGGGGGATCAGAATATGCAACCCGGATTGCACCCGTAATTCCCTCTATATCTCCCAGCTTTTCCCTAAACAGTAGTATGTAAATGCTAATAAGTATACGTATGATCATCCACTTTGGGTACAACCAGTAGGATCTCCAACCTTCAATCCATCACAACATTCTACAAATTGTAAGTCAATGTTTTATATATAACTAAACAGATAGGGTCCAAACAATGGAATCTCTATACTTCTGCTAAACGAGGTACCAACTTTTGTAGAATGCCAACACTACTATCCAGAATAAAGCTTTTTGTCTATGAGCATAATCATTTGACACCTATAGCATAATGTAACTTTGTAAAATAAAATCACTTTAAAGAAAAAAGGACTTTGGTTTAGAGATTAAGTCCATTCAGGGTAGTGTGGTTTAGACTGGACCATGTTTTAGAACATCAGAGATGGAAGTCCTATTTTTCCTAGATTTCAAGAATATTGCTAAACTGATGTGTAGGGAAAACAACCTGGGAATGAAATGTTTTTTAAAAATTGAAATGGAGATAATTATAATCTCCTATATAGCAGATGTCAATCTTTTCCTTCCCTAAATTTCACAGGGAACAATTTTTTTCCTCCTATCATCCAGATGGTCACATCCCTGCTATACAATGGAATCACCAGCTGCGGCATTCATCTCAAGAATATGAAGTCTTCTTCTAAGTCAACTTCCAGGACATATTGAAATTATTAACTTGCTCAAGGCTCAAAACACCATAAACATCCCTTTAATTCCTTTTACCATGATGCTAAAGGACAGATGATAACAATTGGCTTGTCTCTCTACAGATGGAGAGGTCCTTGGAGTTGGCCAACATGACCAGGGTTCAGCAGTTCCTCTTGCTAGGATTGTCAACTAGGCTGGACATAAGGGATGCCCTATTTGCTGTCTTCCTGACTCTCTACCTGCTGACACTCGTGGAGAACGCACTCATCATCTACCTCATCTGCAGTCACAGTGAGCTCCACAAGCCCATGTACTTCTTCCTGGGCAACCTCAGCTGCCTGGAGATGTGCTATGTGTCTGTCACCATGCCCACTCTACTCGTGGGGCTATGGACCGGGCCCTACCACATTTCTTTTGTAACTTGCATGACGCAACTCTTCTTCTTCATAGTCCTCATCTGCACAGAGTGCACCCTCCTGGCCTCCATGGCTTATGACCGCTATGTGGCCATCTGCCGCCCACTACACTATCCACTGCTCATGAGGCCCCAAGTATGCCTGGGCTTAGCCTTGTCTTCGTGGCTGGGTGGGCTGGTGGTCTCAGTAGCCAAAACAACATGCATTGCCAGCCTGTCTTACTGTGGCCCCAATGTCCTCAACCAATTTTTCTGTGATGTCTCCCCTCTGCTCAACTTGTCCTGCACCCATGTGACCCTCACAGAGCTGGTAGACTTCATCTCAGCCATTGTCATCTTCTGTGGAACACTCCTGGTGTCCCTGGCCTCCTACTCAGCCATCGGGATGGCTGTACTCCGCATGCCATCAGCTGCTGCCCGGCGCAAGGCCTTCTCCACCTGTGCCTCCCACCTGGTAGTGGTGGGCATTTTCTACTCAGCGGCTCTCTTCATCTATTGCCGCCCCAGCCGCATCAAGTCCATGGACCTCAACAAGGTGCTGTCTGTCATCTACACGGTGGTCACACCTCTCTGCAACCCTATCATCTACTGTTTAAGGAATAAGGAGGTCCACACTGTGCTAAAGAAGACCTTCCATTGGCCTTGATCATGGTCTGGTCTTCAAACCTGGACCACCTCTATTCTTGCACCAAACATTTCTTAAGGACTAGGGATGTAGTTCAGTGGAACACCTCTGTCATAGCAAGGACAGGGTCTTTGCTCTCTTACACCATTTTTAAAAGAACTACAAATATTTCTTGGCTCCAAAACTCCATAAGCCTTAAACTCTAACAAAAAATAGAATAAATGGTTTTCCATTTAATATGTGATAGTAGCACACCAAGCAATAACTAAATCTGAAATACTCAAGAAGTTTGCAAAGCCCAATATAAAACAAGGCAAAGATTGTCTTAGTGGCCATAACCCCCTTATTAAACCATAACCCAAGGTTGCTGGCTTGAGTATCCCATAATTTTTATTCCTAGAAGATTGATACATTTTTACTGAATAAAAAATAACGTGGGTATCTAGATATACAGAATCTTTGTTGATTTCATATTTGCATTGTAGATACAACCTAAATATTTAATGATTGATGGATGGATTGAACAATTTGAGAGATAAGTGATGTGCTTTTAAATAAAGAGAAACAGATTTAATGTGTTATGATGGGTACCAATATTAAATTTCAAAAATCAAGTAAGGTGCTGGAGAGATGATGGCTCAGTGGTTAGGAGTGCTTGCTGCTTTTGCAGAGGACCTGTGTTCAATCCCAGCACCCAGTCACAACAGGCAGTAACTATTGCTGGAGAGGGATCTGATGCTTTCCTCTGGCCTCCATAGGTATCTGTACTCATGTCAACATACATACAGAACTATATGAATGAGTAATAATAAAGCCTTAAAACTGTACTAGTATATATTAATTGTATAAAAATGACTTCATTGTGGCATTTTATTGATGTGTATAATGTACTTAATCATGTTCCCCTCTCATGATCTCCGTGTCTTCCTCCTACTCCTTGATGGCCTCTTTCCTCATCCCAATAGTCTCCTTCCAATTTCATGTCTTTTATCTTTGTTGGCCTGGATTCATTGTTCACATGGTTACTTTTGTGGCAGGAATACTTAAGACCTATTCTCTCATATGAACCATTACATTCTTTCTTGTGTCTTCAGCACTGACTGAGTTCCTTTAAGCATGTTATATAATCATGGTTCCATGTTGGCATGCTTTTCTAAAACAAGTATCTGTCAGTTGAAGGCTGGACCATGTTTTTGCCCCCTAAATCCTCTGAACTCCGTGCGTAATCTTCAAATTGGATGAGAAATCAGCTAATGTGGGGCTGGAGAGATACCCCAGAAATTAAGAGCACATACTACGTATGCAGAGGAGCGAAGTTCAGTCGCCAGCACCTATTTCAGATGGCTCACCACTGCCTGGAACCGCAACTCCAGTGCATCTGGTGTCCTCCCCCGCCACTGCAGGCACTGGCTCTCACATGCACATACTCCTACGCAGATGCCACAAATACACATAATTTTTATATAAAGAAATCAGACAGTGCATGATTGTAATTGAGATTTTTCTGAGGTCCTTTCTATATAAATCTCTAAAAAGCATCAGTAAAATTCTTTGTTTCCTATGACTTTTCCAACTCCTCTGGGGCCAAGGGAGTCTCTGAGGTCCAGGGCTTCATTTTAAAGCCCCTGCATCCTCCTATTAGTGCAGGAAGCACCCTCAGCACTTCAGAAACTCCAGAGCCACAAAAAGGATGGGAGGTATGGATGGAGGATTTGCCTCAGGGCCAGAAGCAGTTCCTCCTGAGATGTCCTGAAGTGCTGTCTCCTGTTTCTTAGCACACGTTCTGGGCAGCAGCTGAGTATCAGAGCCTCCTCCTGATCACATCACTGAGGCGGGATCTGTGCCTGCTCCCTTCAACCACCAGGTGAGATGCTCCAGTGTTGTTCTTTAGAGGTGAAAGCAGGGAGCCTTGGTGAACACATCCACAGGTATTGACTGGTTTTGCAGAAATAAACAATTTTAAGCATCAGATCAACTGATTGGGGAGATAGTTGCAATAATGGCATCTAGAAGTTAAATTAGTAATGGTGCATACCCTGTCTAAGTGGCTTCCTAAGGACAAGTTAGGATAAGAGAAACATCCGGTCTTGATTGCAAATACATTGCTAACCATGATGTTATACCATCTCAAAGAGGGCTGGCATGCAGTGGTTGCTGTTACATGGATTTGACTCATTCTAGGGAAAGACTGAGAACTCTTGCACCGCATAATAGACAATGCAAGATTCAGTACATTAGCCAACTCCCTTAGAGTCACAGCTCTTCAACAGCTGTGTGTCATTACACCTGCAGCTCCAGATGCATTGTATTTCAGTGCATATCCTTCTCTAATTTTATTTTTTTTCTTTTGTTCTTTGGCAATTTTATACAAATATAAAATGGATTCTCATTCGTGTAATATTCCTGTCCCCTCTAATGTCCCTTCTATTTTTATTAACCCTCTACTCCCTTTAATTCCCTTTCAAACATTCATGTCTTCAAACCTGCTGGGTATCTCACTAGGTATAAAACCGAAGACAGTGACTGCCCCTTCTCCAGAATCCTTTTGGCTGATGTTCCTACTTCTTAAATGCCAGTGGAGTGGAGTGGAGGGAGCTATGTGCTGTTAACGACTTCTACTTTCTAATGAAAGAAAGCCTAAATTTTGTTTAGAACAGATAGATTCTCTGAAAATCACAGCCCAAGTGTTGCTTTCCACATTACAGTCCCATGTTAATGAAGACCAATGGGGAAAAAATAATTCATGATACAAATCAATACCTTTTTAACTATAAAAAAATTAGTGTGCGTGTGTGTGTGTGTTTGTGTGTTCCTGTCTGTCTGTCTGTCTGTCTGTCTGTGGCTGTGCTATGTGTCCATGTGCAGTACTTGCAGTGGTCAGAAGAGGGTGACAGATCATTTGGAGCTAGAGTCAACAGTATTTATAAGCTTCCCAACATGAGTGCTAGGAACTGAACTCAGGTCCTCTGCAAGAGCAGTGCATGTTCTTAATCTCAGAAGCATCTGTTTAACCTCCAAGGTCTTTATTTTTAAAAAAAATACAACAATCAAGGTAAAATGCTCAAGGAAGTAAATGGAAAGCATTGTAGTCCCAACTCCTCTAGAACACTGGTTCTCCATCCTGCTAATGCTGTGACTCTTTTATACAGCTCTTTGTGTTGCAGTGACCCCAACCATAGTTATCTTCATTGGTACTTCATAACTGTAACTTTGCTACTGTTATGAATCATGTAAATAACTGATATTCAAGATATTTGATATGTGACCCCCAAAGGAGTCGTGACCCGCAAGTTGAGAATCACAACTCTGGAGAGTAGACTCACTTCCGACTCATCACTCTGTCTCCTTACTACACAGAGGAACTATTGGAAGACAGCACAGGGCTCACAACTGTATTTTCAGTTGAACCATTTGTGACATAGTCTAGGTCTTGAATTGAGGGGGCTGTGCTGGGTCTACTACTAAGTAGTTCTAATAGTTACATAAGGCAATGTAAGTACTGGATAATCAATCAGATATGTAGCTATAAAAAGGATCCATGCAAGTGGAGAATGTGAAGTCGTTGCTAAAATATCAGAAGAGTAGGCTATAAAGAATCTCAGTGGAGGGGAAGGAACAAAGGAGGAAGAGACCATTTTACATGTTCTTGAGAATGTAGACAATTTTCTCACCCAGTACTTAACTTGGGAAGGTGTGTGTGTGTGTGTGTGTGTGTGTGTGTGTGTGTGTGTGTGTGTGTGTGTGTGTGTGGTGTGGTGTGCTGGATACATTTTTACATTTTGTGTAAGTCTAAATTCACGTTGGGTGTCTTCTATTTCTCTCCACATTGAGTTTTGGGACAAGATCTCTAGCTGAACTTAAAGATGAACCTAAGATTCATTAAACTGGCTGGGGGACTTCAGGTATCCATCCTTTATCTTCTACACCCAGAGGCTAAGGCTTCAGGTGCATAACAGCACACCCAGTGTTTGTACAAGTAGTGGAATCCAAACTCAGGTTCTTGCGCATCTATGGCAGGCACTTGATAGAATAAGGTATGTCTCCAGCATTAAGAGTCTTGTTTTAAATATTGAAGACTATCTACTTAAGGATCCAGAAGCTCACTAGGCCAGGACCCTTGTTTAAGATTACCACTAAAAGCCAAACTCAATTTCTTGAGACGATCACTTTTGTTAAAAATGAATAATAACTACTCCAGATCTGGCTGGTGCTCAGTTGGAGAAGAAGTCATGATTGGAGCAAAAGAGAGGTTCATTAAAACATAATAGACACTGGCATGAACCCTGATACAAATATGAATGATAGATGCATCTATGTGACTTTGCTTTGTAATTTAATCTCATCAATAACTGCATGAGGAAAGGTGACTCTGTACCCATTGCACTGGTTTGAAAACATTTGAAATATTGTGGGAAAAGTTCAAAATTATATCATTTGGGATGGAATGTAGATGGACTTTGGACACCTGGTTCAATGAGAAAGAAAAAATTGATCGTATAATATCCAGGAAATGGTATAGGAGTTCTACTGCCTGGAAACCAAACTTCTGGATTCACATCAGAACCTCAGCTTCTTATGTATGAAGTCATGTATTCAACATTTCTGCTCTAGAACTCAGTAGCTCATGACATTTATGCTTGTCCCAGAAGCTTAAGATCAAGTGTTCCACAATGTTTCCAAATATGGATCCTTGAGAAACTGATTCTCTGTAACTAGAGGAGGGTAGTAACAAACCCTGCATGCCCAGGATTCCTCACAAGTCTTGCTCCTCAGATTCAAGAGGATCTGTTCAAAAACCTTTCCTCAGCTATGGTGAATACAGGAGCAATGAACTTGGATGAGCAGATATCACTGTAAGAGGATGTAGAGTAAATGAGTGAGCCAAGTTGTATGGCTGTATCTCACGGTAGACCTATTTTTCTGCTCTTGGGAACATTCGTATTGATTTCCATAGTAGCTGCACAAGTTTGCAATTCCACCAATAGCAAATTACTGTTTCCACTTCCTTACAGCCGTGAAAGCATTTTCTGTATATAGTTTATAAAAGCCTTAACCTGATTGGGGTAAGGTGAAATCCCAAAGTAGTCTAGTTTGCATTTCCCTGATCGCTAAGGATGTTGAACATGTTTTAAAAACATTGCTTGGCCATTTGAACTTGTTCTTGTGAGAACTCTGTTTATATCTAAAGACTATCTAAAGAACTAAGACAGTTATTTGAGAATTTCATCCAATGTGTTTTAATCATATTCACTCCTTCCTCAACTCCCAGCTTCTCCAGATTCACCCCACTTCCGTACCCATTGGCTTTTTTGCTGTTGTTTTTACACTGATAAAATCTTATTTATTTTTCCCGTGCATTTTTCTCTGTGTAGCCTTCCATTGGAGCATTGTCAACTTACAAGGGCCTATACTCTTAATAAAAACTGATCCCCGCATGCCCCCATCTCTCAGTTGTCAGTAGCTCCTCCACTAGGGGTGGGACTTCATGCCCAGTTCTCCTCTTTCTGATGGGAACTTCCTGGCTTGAGGTTGCACAGGTTTTATGCATGATGTCACAGCTACTGCAGGTTCAAATGTGTAACTGCCCAGAAGACAGCCTTTCCTTAGATGCATCCACTGCCTCTGGCCCCCTATTTTCCCAAACTACATTGTATAAATGTAGAAAATTCTTGAAGAATAAATACAAACGGGGGCTGGCAGGATGGCTCTATGGGTAATACCATTTGCCACCAAGGCTGATGCTAAGTTTAACTCCTAGGAGCCACATGGTGGAGAAAAGGAGATTCCTGCAGGCTGTCTTCTGACCTCCACCCATGCACGTACCCAAAAAAAGCAAAATGCAGTAATTCTAAAAGGTAGTATGGGCTGCAGAGATGACTCATGGGTGAAGACCATGCACTGTTCTTGCAGAGGCCACAAATTTGGGTCCTGACATTCACATTGGGTGGCTCACAATCATCTGTAACTCTAGTTCCAGGGGATACAATGTCTCTGGCCTCACTGGGAACCTGCACTCACAAGACCATATGCCCTCCCATAAGCACATATAAGAGAAAGTGAGCTAGAAAAATATACGACAAAATTATTTCCATCTCCAATATTCAAATGCAGAGTCTGTATCAATTTTAAGAAGATGCAATTTTAAAAGAATCTCTGTTCACATTAGTTTATCTGAATGAATGTTGGAGTATAAGACCTGGAAAATCTGCAAGTAAAGAGAGAAAAGGACACCAGGGTGTGGGCAGGGAGGTGTGCCTTTGGGTGCAGTGTGGTCACTGGCTCCAGCAGCATGGCTCTCTGTTTTCTCTGAAGCTAAATTCCTCACCCAGGAAGATAAAGTGGTAGCTTCATCACCATGAAGAGAAATTTTATAGAAATGCAATCAGGTATGGGTGGAAAAAAGTAAGAATAACAATCAGCTCTCATAAAAGGAAATTAGTATACAAAGTTCTTATTACCACTCTACAGTGATTATCCTGTATCATTCATTTTTCTTCATTTATGCTTCTCTCATACAACACTATCCAAACACAGCCTTCTCTCCCTCCTCTGCCCCCCAGATCCTTCCCTCCTCCACTCCCCATACCCCACCCAGTGATATCACTTGAATTCAGTATAACAAAATGCAATAAAACTAGGCATATACCCTCATATCAAGGTTGGGCAAAGCAACCAAGTAGGAGGAAATGGACCCATGAGCAAGCAGAGTCAGTTAGAATGCTGAGAAAAGTGACTCGACATAGGGATTAGAATTAATCTACGAGTTTTTTTTGTCTCAGTATATGTGTGTGTGTGTGTGTGTGTGTGTGTGTGTGTGTGTGTGTGTGTGCATGTGTGTGTGTGTGTAAAACAAGGCTGGTTTTCTATGTGGATTTTGAGTTGAAGTCAGTCCTTGAATCTGACATCACTTTACTGAGTAATACATTTCCAAGTTAGCCTAGAATTAGTCTAAGCTTTGTCCCATTTGAGAGAGAGAGAGAGAGAGAGAGAGAGAGATTATGAAAATTGATCCAAATATCAAGCATCCCCAAGCACATAGAAATCTTGCACTCAAATCTGAAGGCTGAAAGGCTTTTAGATCTTCCATCTGAAGTTGGTCCAGGAGAGAAAGGGAGAACCATGAATACTGTTTTTCCATTGATGACACTATTTAATACACAAAGCAGGGAGCATACACTGTAGAGACACGGGAAGGCATTGCCTGAAGAGGAGAATGCTCTAGAAGCTCAATAGATGGGAAATCTGAGAGAAGAAAAAGTAGATTCTTGTGGAGGAGTAAAGGAAGGTTTCAGGTCCCTGATGACCACCCCTACGGCATTGCCAGCATCTTGACTAAAATGTGCTCAGGTCACGTGTTTCCATACCCAGTTGGTTCTCTCTGCTTGTGTGTTACCTCCTTGATCATTGGTATCATCTTGTTCTTCATCTTGTTCTCCCAGAATCATCATTCCTATGAAATCACTTTGGTTTTCATTCTCTCTCCTTTTTGTTGTTTGTTTCTCATACAGAGCCAGCATCCAAAGTCTTGGAATAACACCTTTCAGGTATAAATGTCAGTGGGGTGGCTTCCTGCAGGATTCTATGTGCTGAGGAGACCCTTTTAACTCTAATCTCCAAGTTTCTGAAGAGGAAGAGTGGTTGAGTTACCCCATCTTGAGCATGATGATAGAGTACGGTGGAATACACACAGTGCTGAAGCAAGGTCATGATTACTTAGCTTCCTGATGGTTTCACTCCCAGGATGTGTGACTTGGAACAAAAGATTTGCCTCTGAGCCTTGTGTATTCCTAATGCAATAGAACAACAGAAAGTATTTTGGCTTTTAATATGGTTCTGATATTCAGAAAGGACTTATGGATTGTGAACATTTTATTATTAGGTCTTATACCCTGTTTGCATCAATAATAATCTGTATAAACTATAATATTCTCAAGTGGTGAAAAAATAATGTATCTATATATTATAATCACAAAGATTGGCTGCATTCCATGATTCTCAAACTTTCTGATATACATTGTGTCAGTTGTTATAGCTCTCTCTCTCTCTTTCTCTCTCTCTCTCTCTCTCTCTCTTTCTCTCTTTCTCTCTCTCTGGTTCTGTGATATACTATACACAAGGATGTTAGATGCTTGCAATGAAGGAGAAAGAAAAGCAGCACAAATAAATAGAATCAGTATTGAGCTTTGGAGCTTTGGAGATGGCTTGTTCAGTAAAGTGCTTGGCTTGTAAGCATCAGGATCTGAGTTCAGTCCCTATAACTGATCATGGCTGTAAATGTTTGTATTCTCTGTTCTTAAGAAATGGTACAGGCAGATCCTTGGGGCTCTTTAGCCAGGTATACCAGCCTACTTGGCAAGCTCTGGGCTGCTAAGAGACTGTGTCACAAAAGCACTTGGACCAGTGTGAGAGATGGAGTCTGTCTAGATGGCTTTTTAAGGACACTCACTCCTCTACCCAAGGGCCTGAGATTGATTCCAATACACACAGAGTAGTTCACAAGCATCTGTAACTCCGGTTCTGAAGATCTAATCCTGTCTTCTGGCTCCACGGGTATGAGCCATGCCACACGACTAACCTTCATATGTGGAGGTAAAACATTTATAAACATAAAATAATTTTTAATGCAAAGAATGGTACCTTTTGAACAATATATGAAGCTGACCTCTGGCCTCCACACATACATTGCCCCATATATATCACATACATGGAAGAAATATTCATCATTGTGTTGATGACCTATAATAGAATATAACAATAGAAATTTAAGTCACACTGAGAAAAGAGAGGTTTTTGGATGAAAACAGTTTCATTCTGTATTTGTAGATATGGAAGTATTCCTGTGTGGAGATTGAAACTTAAAAACCATCTAGACAGACTACATCTACTTCAAATCATAAAAATGATTCTAGTCCCTTATTTTATACAGAGCTCATCATTCATGGCTTCACTTCTCACAATAGGGAGATATCACTCTTGTCTTATTTGAATACATCATCCCCATGAGGTGAAAAGACTCACGTTCCTTCCTATCATGTGTATCTCTGAGTTCTTCAGACTTGGTAGAAAGTGCTTTACCCAATGATTGTATTTAAAATTACATTCTATTTAGTGGTGTGTGTGTGTGTGTGTGTGTGTGTGTGTGTGTGTGTGTGTATGTGTGCATGAGTGTGTTTTCACAGATTTAGGGGACTTGTATGGTGATTTGAATAAGAACCATCTCACATCGACTCAGGTATTTGACGACGTCATACTCCTAAAGACAGAGTGACCTTGCTGGAGAAAGGTCATCACTGGGGGTTTGTCTTTGAGGGTTCACAACCACAGTCTACTTCCAGTTCGCTGGCTGTTTCAAGTTTGCTGTTGGAATGTGTACTATCTGCTTCCCACTCCAGTTCCCTTGCATGTCATTGACGTCATGTCTGCCCATCCCTGAGGCTATTAGCTAAAGTGAACTCACTCTTGCCTGATTTCCCTTGGCCATGATGCTTCATCACAGCAGCAAGAAAAGTAACCAATATAAACAGGAACCATGCTTAGAGTTTACTTCAAAGATTGGCTAATATGCTAGCTTTCTGGACAGTTTCAGCACCACTAATTTCCCCAGGAAGTGTGAACATTCTCCTAAGTTTGTGCACTCTGCTTGTTTTTAAACAATGCTACTTTGCTTTCCACAGATGGAGACATCACTTGATTTGACCAACATGACCAGAGTCCATCAATTTGTGTTGTTAGGTTTTCCTACGAGGTTGGGGATAAGGGATACCTTGTTTGTCATCTTCCTGGGTCTCTACCTGCTGACACTCGTGGAGAACGCACTCATCATCTACCTCATCTGCAGTCACAGTGAGCTCCACAAGCCCATGTACTTCTTCCTGGGCAACCTCAGCTGCCTGGAGATGTGCTATGTGTCAACCACCATGCCCACTCTACTCGTGGGGCTATGGACCGGGCCCTACCATATTTCTTTTGTAACTTGCATGACGCAACTCTTCTTCTTTGTTTCTCTCATCTGCACAGAGTGCACCCTCCTGGCCTCCATGGCTTATGACCGCTATGTGGCCATCTGCCGCCCACTACACTATCCACTGCTCATGAGGCCCCAAGTATGCCTGGGCTTAGCCTTGTCTTCGTGGCTGGGTGGGCTGGTGGTCTCAGCAATAAAGACAAAATGCATTGCCAGCTTGACCTACTGTGGCCCCAATGTCCTCAACCAATTTTTCTGTGATGTCTCCCCTCTGCTCAACTTGTCCTGCACCCATGTGGCCCTCACAGAGCTGGTAGACTTCATCTCAGCCATTGTCATCTTCTGTGGAACACTCCTGGTGTCCCTGGCCTCCTACTCAGCCATCGGGATGGCTGTACTCCGCATGCCATCAGCTGCTGCCCGGCGCAAGGCCTTCTCCACCTGTGCCTCCCACCTGGTAGTGGTGGGCATTTTCTACTCAGCGGCTCTCTTCATCTATTGCCGCCCCAGCCGCATCAAGTCCATGGACCTCAACAAGGTGCTGTCTGTCATCTACACGGTGGTCACACCTCTCTGCAACCCTATCATCTACTGTTTAAGGAATAAGGAGGTCCACACTGTGCTGAAGAAGACTCTCCACTGGCCTTAGTCACCATTTTCCATACATGAACTTCTCACACCCTGGTTCAAATCTTTCATGGCCCAACTACTACTAGTAATTTTTAAATGTGAACTAAAACCTATAGAAAATATTTTTCTAGGAGTTCAGCTCAGGAAAATCATTAAGAAAAAAGTTATTAAAAGAAAAAAATGGCAGAGAGCCCTTGGGCAGCACCCCGCGAGCAAACTTGAGCCTCGGGACCACAGGTAAGACCAACTTGTCTGCTGCAAGAGAGCTGCCTGGTGAGATCGGGACACACAGAGGCAGAGTTCATCTAGGACCAGGCACGTCCTGTGTTTGCCGGAGGTCCCACGCCCGCGGATCCCGGGCCCGCAGCAGCTCTCTGCTCCCAGACCCTGTGGGAAAGACACCTCACCGCCTGATCAGGTGGGCACTCCTGAGGCTGCAGAGTGGAAGAGACCACGAACACTACCCACCCCTGCCCACATCCCTGGCCCAAGAGGAAACTGTATAAGGCCTCTGGGCTCCCGTGGGGGAGGGCCCAGGAGCGGCAGGACCCCTGCCTGAGACACCGCCAGAACCTGAGGGAAACAGACCGGATAAACAGTTCTCTGCACCCAAATCCCGTGGGAGGGAGAGCTGAACCTTCAGAGAGGCAGACAAGCCTGGGAAACCAGAAGAGACTGCTCTCTGTACATACATCTCGGATGCCAGAGGAAAACACAAAAGGCCATCTGGAACCCTGGTGCACTGAAGCTCCCGGAAGGGGCAGCACAGGTCTTCCTGGTTGCTGCCGCCGCAGAGAGCCCTTGGGCAGCACCCCGTGAGCAAACTTCAGCCTCGGGACCACAGGTAAGACCAACTTGTCTGCTGCAAGAGAGCTGCCTGGTGAGATCGGGACACAAAGAGGCAGAGTTCATCTACGACCAGGCACGTCCTGTGTTTGCCGGAGGTCCCACGCCCGCAGATCCCGGGCCCGCAGCAGCTCTCTGCTCCCAGACCCTGTGAGAAAGACACCTCACCGCCTGATCAGGTGGGCACTCCTGAGGCTGCAGAGCGGAAGAGACCACCAACACTGCCCACCCCTGCCCACATCCCTGGCCCAAGAGGAAACTGTATAAGGCTTCTGGGCTCCCATGGGGGAGGGTCCAGGAGCGGCAGGACCCCTGCCTGAGACACCACCGGAACCTGAGGGAAACAGACTGGATAAACAGTTCTCTGCACCCAAATCCCGTGGGAGGGAGAGCTGAACCTTCAGAGAGGCAGAAAAGCCTGGGAAACCAGAAGAGACTGCTCTCTGTACATACATCTCGGACGCCAGAGGAAAACACCAAAGGCCATCTGGAACCCTGGTGCACTGAAGCTCCCGGAAGGGGCGGCACAGGTCTTCCTGGTTGCTGCCGCCGCAGAGAGCCCTTGGGCAGCTCCCCGCGAGCAAACTTGAGCCTCGGGACCACAGGTAAGACCAACTTGTCTGCTGCAAGAAAGCTGCCTGGTGAACTCAAGACACAGGCCCACAGGAACAGCTGAAGACCTGTAGAGAGGAAAAACTACATGCCCGAAAGCAGAACACCCTGTCCCCATAACTGACTGAAAGAGAGGAAAACAAGTCTACAGCACTCCTGACACACAGGCTTATAGGACAGTCTAGCCACTGTCAGAAATAGCAGAACAAAGTAACACTAGAGATAATCTGATGGCGAGAGGCAAGCGCAGGAACCCAAGCAACAGAAACCAAGACTACATGCCATCATCGGAGCCCAATTCTCCCACCAAAACAAACATGGAATATCCAAACACACCAGAAAAGCAAGATCTAGTTTCAAAATCATATCTGATCATGATGCTGGAGGACTTCAAGAAAGACATGAACACACTTAGGGAAACACAGGAAAACATTAATAAACAAGTAGAAGCCTACAGAGAGGAATCGCAAAAATCCCTGAAAGAATTCCAGGAAAACACAATCAAACAGTTGAAGGAATTAAAAATGGAAATAGGGGGCTGGGGATTTAGCTCAGTGGTAGAGCGCTTACCTAGGAAGCACAAAGCTCTGGGTTCGGTCCCCAGCTCCGAAAAAAAGAACCAAAAAAAAAAATGGAAATAGAAGCAATCAAGAAAGAACACATGGAAACAACCCTGGATATAGAAAACCAAAAGAAGAGACAAGGAGCTGTAGATACAAGCCTCACAAACAGAATTCAAGAGATGGAAGAGAGAATCTCAGGAGCAGAAGATTCCATAGAAATCATTGACTCAACTGTCAAAGATAATGTAAAGCGGAAAAAGCTACTGGTCCAAAACATACAGAAAATCCAGGACTCAATGAGAAGATCAAACCTGAGGATAATAGGTATAGAAGAGAGTGAAGACTCCCAGCTCAAAGGACCAGTAAATATCTTCAACAAAATCATAGAAGAAAACTTCCCTAACCTAAAAAAAGAGATACCCATAGGCATACAAGATGCCTACAGAACTCCAAATAGATTGGACCAGAAAAGAAACACCTCCTGTCACATAATAGTCAAAACACCAAATGCACAAAATAAAGAAAGAATATTAAAAGCAGTAAGGGAAAAAGGTCAAGTAACATATAAAGGCAGACCTATCAGAATCACACCAGACTTCTCGCCAGAAACTATGAAGGCCAGAAGATCCTGGACTGATGTCATACAGACCCTAAGAGAACACAAATGCCAGCCCAGGTTACTGTATCCTGCAAAACTCTCAATTAACATAGATGGAGAAACCAAGATATTCCATGACAAAACCAAATTTACACAATATCTTTCTACAAATCCAGGACTACAAAGGATAATAAATGGTAAAGCCCAACATAAGGAGGCAAGCTATACCCTAGAAGAAGCAAGAAACTAATCGTCTTGGCAACAAAACAAAGAGAATGAAAGCACAAAAACATAACCTCACACCCAAATATGAATATAACGGGAAGCAATAACCACTATTCCTTAATATCTCTCAACATCAATGGCCTCAACTCCCCAATAAAAAGAAATAGACTAACAAACTGGATATGCAACGAGGACCCTGCATTCTGCTGCCTACAGGAAACACACCTCAGAGACAAAGACAGACACTACCTCAGAGTGAAAGGCTGGAAAACAACTTTCCAAGCAAATGGTCAGAAGAAGCAAGCTGGAGTAGCCATTCTAATATCAAATAAAATCAATTTTCAACTAAAAGTCATCAAAAAAGATAAGGAAGGACACTACATATTCATCAAAGGAAAAATCCACCATGATGAACTCTCAATCCTAAATATCTATGCCCCAAATACAAGGGCACCTACATATGTAAAAGAAACCTTACTAAAGCTCAAAACACACATTGGACCTCACACAATAATAGTGGGAGATTTCAACACCCCACTCTCATCAATGGACAGATCATGGAAACAGAAATTAAACAGAGATGTAGACAGACTAAGAGAAGTCATGAGCCAAATGGACCTAACGGATATTTATAGAACATTCTATCCTAAAGCAAAAGAATATACCTTCTTCTCAGCTCCTCATGGTACTTTCTCCAAAATTGACCATATAATTGGTCAAAAAATGGGCCTCAACAGGTACAGAAAGATAGAAATAATCCCATGCGTGCTATCGGACCACCACGGCCTAAAACTGGTCTTCAATAACAATCAAGGAAGAGTGTCCACATATACTTGGAAATTGAACAATGCTCTACTCAATGATAACCTGGTCAAGGAAGAAATAAAGAAAGAAATTAAAAACTTTTTAGAATTTAATGAAAATGAAGGTACAACATACCCAAACTTATGGGACACAATGAAAGCTGTGCTAAGAGGAAAACTCATAGTGCTGAGTGCCTGCAGAAAGAAACAGGAAAGAGCATATGTCAGCAGCTTGACAGCACACCTAAAAGATCTAGAACAAAAAGAAGCAAATACACCCAGGAGGAGTAGAAGGCAGGAAATAATCAAACTCAGAGCTGAAATCAACCAAGTAGAAACAAAAAGGACCATAGAAAGAATCAACAGAACCAAAAGTTGGTTCTTTGAGAAAATCAACAAGATAGATAAATCCTTAGCCAGACTAAGGAGAGGACACAGAGAGTGTTTCCAAATTAACAAAATCAGAAATGAAAAGGGAGACATAACAACAGATTCAGAGGAAATTCAAAAAATCATCAGATCTTACTACAAAAACCTATATTCAACAAAACTTGAAAATCTTCAGGAAATGGACAATTTCCTAGACAGATACCAGGTACTGAAGTTAAATCAGGAACAGATAAACCAGTTAAACAACCCCATAACTCCTAAGGAAATAGAAGCAGTCATTAAAGGTCTCCCAACCAAAAAGAGCCCAGGTCCAGTAGGGTTTAGTGCAGAATTATACCAAACCTTCATAGAAGACCTCATACCAATATTATCCAAACTATTCCACAAAATTGAAACAGATGGATCACTACCGAATACCTTCTACGAAGCCACAATTACTCTTATACCTAAACCACACAAAGACCCAACAAAGAAAGAGAACTTCAGACCAATTTCCCTTATGAATATCGACGCAAAAATACTCAACAAAATTCTGGCAAACCGAATCCAAGAGCACATCAAAACAATCATCCACCATGATCAAGTAGGCTTCATCCCAGGCATGCAGGGATGGTTTAATATACGGAAAACCATCAACGTGATCCATTATATAAACAAACTGAAAGAACAGAACCACATGATCATTTCATTAGATGCTGAGAAAGCATTTGACAAAATTCAACACCCCTTCATGATAAAAGTCCTGGAAAGAATAGGAATTCAAGGCCCATACCTGAACATGGTAAAAGCCATATACAGCAAACCAGTTGCTAACATTAAACTAAATGGAGAGAAACTTGAAGCAATCCCACTAAAATCAGGGACTAGACAAGGCTGCCCACTCTCTCCCTACTTATTCAATATAGTTCTTGAAGTTCTAGCCAGAGCAATCAGACAACAAAAGGATGTCAAGGGGATACAGATCGGAAAAGAAGAAGTCAAAATATCACTATTTGCAGATGATATGATAGTATATTTAAGTGATCCCAAAAGTTCCACCAGAGAACTACTAAAGCTGATAAACAAGTTCAGCAAAGTGGCTGGGTATAAAATTAACTCAAATAAATCAGTTGCCTTCCTCTATACAAAAGAGAAACAAGCCGAGAAAGAAATTAGGGAAGCGACACCCTTCATAATAGACCCAAATAATATAAAGTACCTCGGAGTGACTTTAACAAAGCAAGTAAAAGATCTGTACAATAAGAACTTCAAGACACTGAAGAAGGAAATTGAAGAAGACCTCAGAAGATGGAAAGATCTCCCATGCTCATGGATTGGCAGGATTAATATAGTAAAAATGGCCATTTTACCAAAAGCAATCTACAGATTCAATGCAATCCCCATCAAAATACCAATCCAATTCTTCAAAGAGTTAGACAGAACAATTTGCAAATTCATCTGGAATAACAAAAAACCCAGGATAGCTAAAGCTCTCCTCAACAATGAAAGGACTTCAGGGGGAATCACTATCCCTGAACTCAAGCAGTATTACAGAGCAATAGTGATAAAAACTGCATGGTATTGGTACAGAGACAGACAGATAGACCAATGGAATAGAATTGAAGACCCAGAAATGAACCCACACACATATGGTCACTTGATTTTTGACAGAGGAGCCAAAACCATCCAATGGAAAAAAGATAGCATTTTCAGCAAATGGTGCTGGTTCAACTGGAGGTCAACATGTAGAAGAATGCAGATCGATCCATGCTTATCACCCTGTACAAAGCTTAAGTCCAAGTGGATCAAGGACCTCCACATCAAACCAGACACACTCAAACTAATAGAAGAAAAACTAGGGAAGCATCTGGAACACATGGGCACTGGAAAAAATTTCCTGAACAAAACACCAATGGCTTACGCTCTAAGATCAAGAATTGACAAATGGGATCTCGTAAAACTGCAAAGCTTCTGTAAGGCAAAGGACACTGTGGTTAGGACAAAATGGCAACCAACAGATTGGGAAAAGATCTTTACCAATCCTACAACAGATAGAGGCCTTATATCCAAAATATACAAAGAACTCAAGAAGTTAGACCACAGGGAAACAAATAACCCTATTAAAAAATGGGGCTCAGAGCTAAACAAAGAATTCACAGCTGAGGAATGCCGAATGGCAGAGAAACACCTAAAGAAATGTTCAACATCTTTAGTCATAAGGGAAATGCAAATCAAAACAACCCTGAGATTTCACCTCACACCAGTGAGAATGGCTAAGATCAAAAACTCAGGGGACAACAGATGCTGGCGAGGATGTGGAGAAAGAGGAACACTCCTCCATTGTTGGTGGGATTGCAAACTGGTACAACCATTCTGGAAATCAGTCTGGAGGATCCTCAGAAAATTGGACATTGAACTGCCTGAGGATCCAGCTATACCTCTCTTGGGCATATACCCAAAAGATGCCCCAACATATAAAAAAGACACGTGCTCCACTATGTTCATTGCAGCCTTATTTATAATAGCCAGAAGCTGGAAAGAACCCAGATGCCCTTCAACAGAGGAATGGATACAGAAAATGTTGTACATCTACACAATGGAATATTACTCAGCTATCAAAAACAACGACTTTATGAAATTCGTAGGCAAATGGCTGGAACTGGAAAATATCATCCTGAGTGAGCTAACCCAAACACAGAAAGACATACATGGTATGCACTCACTGATAAGTGGCTATTAGCCCAAATGCTTGAATTACCCTAAATGCCTAGAACAAATGAAACTCAAGACAGATGATCAAAATGTGAATGGTTCACTCCTTCTTTAAAAGGGGAACAAGAATACCCTTGGCAGGGAAGAGAGAGGCAAAGATTAAAACAGAGACTGAAGGAACACCCATTCAGAGTCAGCCCCACATGTGGCCCATGCATATACAGCCATCCAATTAGACAAGATGGATGAAGCAAAGAAGTGCAGACCGACAGGAGCCGGATGTAGATCGCTCCTGAGAGACACAGCCAGAATACAGCAAATACAGAGGCGAATACCAGCAGCAAACCACTGAACTGAGAATAGGACCCCCGTTGAAGGAATCAGAGAAAGAACTGGAAGAGCTTGAAGGGGCTCGCGACCCCATATGTACAACAATGCCAAGCAACCAGAGCTTCCAGGGACTAAGCCACTACCTAAAGACTATACATGGACTGACCCTGGACTCTGACCTCATAGGTAGCAATGAATATCCTAGTAAGAGCACCAGTGGAAGGGGAAGCCCTGGGTCCTGCTAAGACTGAACCCCCAGTGAACTAGACTGTTGGGGGGAGGGGGACAATGGGGGGAGGGTGGGTAGGGGAACACCGATAAGAAAGGGGAGGGGGGAGGGGGATGTTTGCCCGGAAACTGGGAAAGGGAATAACACTCGAAATGTATATAAGAAATACTCAAGTTAATAATAATAAAAAAAAGAAAAAATGATCAAAGTTAATGAATAATACATGAAAGTTCATGAATAATATGCATCTGCTAGCCCACATGTATACGTGCTTAATTTCACTCATATGTGCACATTTGCTAGTCCTGTAATTTTTATTGCTAATTGACTGATATATATTTATCAAGTGAGCCAGTAGAAGTCTACAAGAATAGACAGATACCATGTAACAACTTAAAAGCTTACTGAGGCATTGTTTGAAACAAAAAAGAGAGAATATATTTAAATGCCTATCAATAATATTAGTATATAATAGTTAATTGTAATAATTACAAGATAAAATATGAGAGTAAAAAATAATTTGTGTTGTCTTTATTTCATTATTTTAATTATGTATTCACTTGTATGTGTATGTGCTGCATAGGTGCGTGTGAGTGCAGATGCCCACAGCACTCATAGGCATCAGAATCCCCCCATTGCAGAGTGACCAACAGTAATGTTTTTATGAGCCATTCAACATGGATGCTGTGATATGAACTTGAGTCCTCTGCAAGAACAGTAAATACTTTTAACCTGTTGAGCCATTTCTCTAGCCCAAATGTTTTTCATATTTTAGTATGAAAATATGTCTAACTCATCCATATATTTAACTTTTAAAAAAACAAGTAAAATCTGGAATGAAAGTTTTTTGTGTATGCACACATGTCTTAACACATTCATGGAGGTCATAGGACAACTTCGGGCACTGGTCCTCATTTTCCATCTTCCCTGAAGCTTTCCTTTCCCTATTTTATCTAATCCACAGGGACCAGGGAATCCTCTCAGGTCTAGAGAGCTGGTTTAAGCTTGTGTCTTTGCCTTCTCTCACAGTATAGTCAACTCAGTGACTGGGAAATTCGAGGACAGTAACACGGGGATGTGTGGGTGTGTGTGTGTGTGTGTGTGTTTGGTTCAAGACCAAGACAGTTTCTCTCAAGATGTACTGAAAGGTTCCATTTCTTGGCGGCCCCTCCTTAGGGTCAGCTGGTTCCATCTGGCCATCACCAGAACCTACTCCGTATTCAGCATCAGCAAGAAAGGATTTGTACCTCCCTACATTCAACCAGCAGGTGAGAAGACCCAGAAAAGTTCTTTGAAGGGGTGAAACAAGGAATAACAGGGATGAGGCTATATTTCAGGTGTCTACTGTTTGGCTAACATGAAAGAAGTCCTGGGTTTGAACCCAGCCACATAAAGACAGGATGATGTCACATATTTGTAATCTCAGAATTCAGAAACTAGAGGCAAGGAGGGGGGACATAAGCCTAGATTATCTTCCACTAGATAATAAGTTCTGGGCTATGTGAGACCTTACCTAAAAATGAGGATCAGCAGAAAGAATATACTGTTTCTTTAGTCAAGATCATGGTGGCCTCAAACTTGTGGCCCTCCCAACTCATTCAGCCTTGAAGAGCTGTAGTTACATATATGTAATAACAGGTGTGTGTGCTTGCCCACAGGAAAAGAAACTTGTATAGGACACACAGTAGTTTATTAGGTATCAGATCCAAATACTTGAAAGACATTCACTTAATGCTTTTGATAACATCATATAAAATATATGTAAAAATGGGTAGAGATAGTGAGATTGACAGCATACTGGAATCAGGTGATTCCTTAGATACCATGCACTTACAAAGAGAGATCATCTGTCGGGGTAACTAAAGTCTCTGGTTTCCACAAAGGTTCAGTTTGCATCCCAATGATACTAACCTGGGTTCTAAAGTTTATTATAAAATCTATTCACTTCAAAGAAGGGAAATAGTTGAGAAGAAAAATTAGGTTGAAATAATTGAAGCCATTCCTAGAGACATGTAGTTTCAAGGTTTTCAAACATTTTGGTGTTAACAATTCAACCTGTCTAATGGCAATATATCCATTGCTCTCGTGTGCTGCTCTCTTTGTTCAAAGTCTTTCTTCATGAGCATATGTGAAATGGAATAGAATTAATGACTATTTAAGACCATCTTCTAGCCAATAGTGTTGTTGAGAAAAATCTCTGGATTTTATTTTAGACAAGAGATCTTCAACCTGTCCCTGTTTAATTTATGAGCTCAAGACCTACAGTAAAGGCTTGTATTTAACATGATAGTTCAACTTCCATTGTGGGGCAGCAAAATGATATTCACCAGAGTAAAAGATGATTGTCTCTCATCTTGAAAAACATACAGTTGATACTTGAAGAGATCCAGTAACCTGTCCAGAGCACAGATTTGGGAAATCATTATGGCTTATATTCCTCTGGCCAGCATTCAGAATCAGGCTATACAACACATGAATCCAATACAGATGCTGCTGAGTGGTTTGCATATTACAAAACTGAGATAGGACTGGGTGTGTCCTCTGGTTTTCTGGAGGGCTGAGACACTTTGGGTGACTAGTAAATATTTGTATGGTTTTTTTTTATGGAGAACTTTGCTACATTTCAATCTGTTAGTCAGGAAATGTTACCCAGAAAACATTCATGGAAGAGTTGAGCAGTGAGTGGAATCATTGTGAAGGGAGAGAGAATGAAACTTCAAAACAGAACCAGGGAAGAGGGGGAACAAATTGGGAGAATTACAAGAAAGGGAGTGGTCCGTAGTGAAGCCACTACCAAACTCTTCAGAATTTTGGCCTCAGTCCTGAGCCTAGATGATGAAGACTCCATTTTCAACCACAAATAGAACCCAACTCAGATTGTCAGAACCTAACTCTTGATAGTGCTTGTGTGTGTAAGTTTGTGGAAAGACCTACTACCCAGACAAAAGTCCAAGCTAACGGGAAGCTCATGTGCAGCAACACAGACAGAATCAGCCCCTTGCTGCTGTTCAGATATAGATTACTGTTTGAGAAAGGGCATAGGCATACCCTTCTGGTAATAAGACTGGTGTGAACTTTTCTGATGGTCTTCAAAAACTGGAGATATTCATTACTGTTACACGCATGAGCGCGCGCGCACACACACACACACACACACACACACACACACACACACACACACACAGCTTCTACCGTAAAGGCATAAGAATATTATCTTTCTTATGAAAACTTGGCAAAAAAAATCATTGAGCTCTTCTTAGTTTGTCTAAGTCAATATTTAAACCTATAAAGTGGGAAACTGACCAAACCAAAATTCTGAAATATACTAGGGAATCAAAGAAAGAATATAGAATTTTAAAATTTGATTATTCTAATTTTGATGTTTTTAATTCAATACATGAATATAACGTTTTGATCATATCCACCCTTATCCTCTCCCTGTGATCCACCCAGTCCATTCCAATATATCTTCCTTCTATTAAAAAAATAACCCCCTAAGTCCCAGTAGTGCTACTCATATGCACATGGTTGTGGAGTCATCGCCTGGAGAGTGGGCAATATTACAATGGTCACCCAATGGACCTCCAAAACAATTGGCTTCTATAAGATTTTTTTAAATAAAATCTTAGTATTCAATTTCCTTGTAGCATTTTAAACAAAATTTGCTTCTCTGTGATTCTCCTCCCTGCTTCTCCTAATGTATCCCATCTTTATATTTAATTCCTGGATTTCATGTGTGAGAGGAAATATTCAATACTTATTTCCCTTAACATGGTAATCTTCAGTTACAGCCTTTTTTTCTGGAAACATTATTTAATTCTCCTTTACAACTGCATAAAACACCACTGTGCATATAAACCATATTTCGCTCGCTGTCAGGTACCTAAGGTGTCAGGACACAGAACTTCGATGACAGCCCACTTTGTAAACCAGCTCCACTCATTCACTCCCTTTCCCCATGTCTTGAGTATAGCTCTTTTCTTTTTTTTTGGATACAAATTTTATTGTTGTTGTTTTTTTTGTTTTGTTTTGTTTTGTTTTTAATTTAGAGAATACTTTATTAGTTTTTGTAATCAAACCCACGTATATAAGACCTTACATATTTAATACAGTGTGTTACCCCTGTACAAATGGAAAAAACTTAAGTTCAACATTTCTAGACCAATATGGCTGTTAATTTCTGTACAGTGCCAACTCAACACAGTAAACGGGGATACTTTTTTCCAAAGTTGACAGCACAGCTAAAGTTTCAAAAAATTCAAATTATATATCTGTATATATATATATTTATATTTATATAAAAAGACTAATAATAGCAGTGTGTTATGCATCAACAGCAGCAACAGCTTTTCCAGGTTCTGCAGTCATCTGAACAAAACTGTAGAGACATCCAGCACACTCCATTAAAAAAAAAAAAAGTAAAAAAACAAAACCCGAGAAAACAGCACAGTTCTGTTACTCTTGTGGTACCTGGCACCATTTTTTTTTAAATTAGCTTCTCAATCATCATCTGGAAAGAAAACATTCTGAGCAACATCATTAAAAACAGCTCTGATAAAGCACGGTCACTACTACGTATCATAAAGCAGGTACAAGCTATTTTACATCCACAGAGGTATGATACAGTACTGTCCTACATCTATAATACTAGAGGATACAATTTAAAAGGCATTATTTGAGACTTGATTCTACTTTTCCAGCAGAGGGCCCAAAGGATGGTGTGACACAGCTTTGTAAAGAAACATACTCTAGACAGGATTTCCTTTCACTAGTGGCACACTTCTAAGGATTCATTCTCTCCATGAATGTCAGCTAAAACCGTTATTAAAAAAATGAAATATCCCTAGAACAAAACCGTATAACCACCGGATTCACATGAAGATGACCTAGTGGAGACAAGCTGGACCTCACCTTACCAACAAGCTATCAAATCTGTTATGTTTAAACAGTGAGACCTCCAAGGAAGGAGATGCCAAGTAGTGCTTCAAAGCTTCGGACCACAATCAAACACAGCATCCTTTTCAACAGAAGCAGAAGCTCATCTGAATATGCTCATGGATGCTGACATCAACATTTAATCATCTCCTCACTCATCCAGGAAGAGGGGGAGATCAGTTACTACTGTACTTTATTGTGTTCAACCAAATCACCATGTTACAAAAATAGCAAGCTGCCATAATAAAAAATAAGGCTCCTCTATCCAGCACCAGATAGCATCATTTTACTTTCAAGCCTAGAAATTGCACACTTGTATATAAACCAATCGAAGATGAGGATTGAGAGTTCATCTTGGTGGATTTTTCCTTTGATGAATATGAAGTGTCCTTCCTTATCTTTTTTGATGACTTTTAATTGAAAATTGATTTTATTTGATATTCGAATGGCTACTCCAGCTTGCTTCTTCTGACCATTTGCTTGGAAAGTTGTTTTCCAGCCTTTCACTCTGAGGTAGTGTCTGTCTTTGTCTCTGACATGTGTTTCCTGTAGGCAGCAGAATGCAGGGTCCTCATTGCGTATCCAGTTTGTTAATCTATGTCTTTTTATTGGGGAGTTGAGGCCATTGATGTTGAGAGATATTAAGGAATAGTGATTATTGCTTCCTGTTATATTCATATTTGGATGTGAGGTTATGTTTGTGTGCTTTCATTCTCATTGTTTTGTTGCCAAGACGATTAGTTTCTTGCTTCTTCTAGGGTATAGCTTGCCTCCTTATGTTGGGCTTTACTCTTTATTATCCTTTGTAGTGCTGGATTTGTAGAAAGATATTGTGTAAATTTGGTTTTGTCATGGAATATCTTGGTTTCTCCATCTATGTTAATTGAGAGTTTTGCAGGATACAGTAATCTGGACTGGCATTTGTGTTCTCTTAGGGTCTGTATGACATCTGTCCAGGATCTTCTGGCCTTCATAGTTTCTGGCGAAAAGTCTGGTGTGATTCTGATAGGTCTGCCTTTATATGTTACTTGACCTTTTTCCCTTACTGCTTTTAATATTCTTTCTTTATTTTGTGCGTTTGGTGTTTTGACAATTATGTGACGGGAGGTGTTTCTTTTCTGGTCCAATCTATTTGGAGTTCTGTAGGCTTCTTGTATGCCTATGGGTATCTCTTTTTTTAGGTTAGGGAAGTTTTCTTCTATGATTTTGTTGAAGATATTTACTGGTCCTTTGAGCTGGGAGTCTTCACTCTCTTCTATACCTATTATCCTTAGGTTTGATCTTCTCATTGAGTCCTGGATTTCCTGTATGTTTTGGACCAGTAGCTTTTTCCGCTTTACATTATCTTTGACAGTTGAGTCAATGATTTCTATGGAATCTTCTGCTCCCGAGATTCTCTCTTCCATCTCTTGTATTCTGTTGGTGAAGCTTGTATCTACAGCTCCTTGTCTTTTCTTTTGATTTTCTATGTCCAGGGTTGTTTCCATGTGTTCTTTCTTGATTGCTTCTATTTCCATTTTTAGTTCCTTCAACTGTTTGATTGTGTTTTCCTGGAATTCTTTCAGGGATTTTTGCGATTCCTCTCTGTAGGCTTCTACTTGTTCTCTAAGGGAGTTCTTTATGTCTTTCTTGAAGTCCTCCAGCATCATGATCAGATATGATTTTGAAACTAGATCTTGCTTTTCTGGTGTGTTTGGATATTCCGTGTTTGCTTTGGTGAGAGAATTGGGCTCCGATGATGCCATGTAGTCTTGGTTTCTGTTGCTTGGGTTCCTGCGCTTGCCTCTCGCCATCAGATTATCTCTAGTGTTACTTTGTTCTGCTATTTCTGACCGTGGCTAGACTGTCCTATAAGCCTGTGTGTCAGGAGTGCTGTAGACCTGTTTTCCTGTTTTCTTTCAGCCAGTTATGGGGACAGAGTGTTCTGCTTTCGGGCGTGTAGTTTTTCCTCTCTACAGGTCTTCAGCTGTTCCTGTGGGCCTGTGTCTTGAGTTCACCAGGCAGGTTTCCCGCAGGGGAAAAGTTGGTCCTACCTGTGGTTCCAAGGCTCAAGTTCGCTCATGGGGTACTGCCCAAGTCCTCTCCGCGGCGGCAGCAACCGGGAAGACCTGCGCCGCCCCTTCCGGGAGCCTCCGTGCACCAGGGTTCCAGATGGCGTCCGGTGTTCTCCTCTGGCGTCTGGATGTGCACAGAGTGCAGTCTCCTCTGGTTTCCCAGGCGTGCCTGCCCCTCCGAAGGTCCAGCTCTCCCTCCCACGGGACCTGGGTGCAGAGAACCGTTCATCCGGTCTGTTTCCTTCAGGTTCCGGCGGTGTCCCAGGCGCAGGGGTCCCGCCGCCCCTGGGCCCTCCCCCACGGGAACCCAGAGGCCCCATACAGTTGCCTCTTGGGCCAGGGATGTGGGCAGGGGTGGGCAGCGTCGGCGGTCTCCTCCGCTCTGCAGCCTCAGGAGTGCCCACCTGATCAGGCGGCGAGGTCTCTCTCCCACGGGGTCTGGGAGCAGAGAGCCGCTGCGGGCCGGGATCCGCGGGCGTGGGACTTCCGGCAAACACAGGAAGCGCCCGGTCCCAGAGGAATTCCGCCTCCGTGTGTCCTGAGTTCACCAGGCAGGTTTCTTGCAGGGGAAAAGTTGGTCCTACCTGCGGTTCCAAGGCTCAAGTTTGCTCGTGGGGTACTGCCTAAGTCCTCTCCGAGGCGGCAGCAACCGGGAAGATCTGCGCCGCTCTTTCCGGGAGCCTCCGTGCACCAGGGTTCCAGATGACGTTTGGTCGAGTATGGCTCTTTTCAATCCTGACGTCTGCTGTGATGATGCAATGATAAGACATCTTTATCCAGACTCATAAAGCTTTAAAGGGCTAAATTTTGGGAAGCAACAACAGAGACTTTGACCCAAAGAAGAGCATAGTACATAGTGACTATTACTAGTGCCATAGTGTTTTATCATTTGATGCTTCTGTGGCTGCCATAGAACAGCACTGACCAGGGAATAACAATTAGAGACTGTGGCTGGACAGGGGCTTGAATCATCCAGAGATTTACTCCCATTTCCCATGTTGGTTGTACAATTTAGAGCAAGCCATTTTAATTGAGTTTTAATCTCTAATGAAAAAATGGAGAGAGAGAGAGAGAGAGAGAGAGAGAGAGAGAGAGAGAGAGAGAGAGAGAAAGGGAGAGAGAGAGAGAAAGGGAGAGAGAGAGAGAGAGAGAGAGAGAAAGGGAGAGAGAGAGAGAGAGAGAGAGAGAGAGAGAGAGTCTGTCACATGTGTGCTGGTGACATACATGGCATGTGTAGAAGTAAACAGACAGCTGTGTCAGGAATCTGTTCTCACTTTCCCCAACAGGAATGGGCCAGGGATCAAACCCGGGTTGTCAGACTTGGTAGCAAGCTGCTTTAACCACTGAGTGGTCCCTTTGGCCCCATATTAGTGCTATGATCTATAGTGTCTTTCGTATAAAATATGGGTAATGACAGCATTTTTCACAGTGTTTTTTTGAAAGAATCAAAAGGGAGGAGGAGAGGAGAAGGGAGAGAAAGAGGAGGAGAAAGAGGAATAAGGAGAGAGACTATTGCTCTAAGGTTTATAGAGTACTCTCTTGTTTTATTTTATTTTATTTTGCTTTGTTTTGTTTTAGTTTTTGCTTTTCAAGCTAGATTTTATTTTGGAAGTTTTGGCAGTCCTGGAATTTGCTCTGTAGACATGGATGACCTCGAACTCACAGCAATCTGCCTTCTTTACTTCAGGAATACTGGTATAAAAGGTGTGCACCATGACCATCTGGCTTAGAATAGTCTCAATGCATGTGTAACTTACTGAACAAAATCAAAACATGGCCAAAAAGACTACATAATACTGACAAAGTATAATTTTTATCTTGATGATATGTGTGTGTGTATACACACACACACACATACACATATATATTTGTAGTGTGTGTTTCTGTACACTCACAAGTGCACACATGGATGTGGAGGTCAGAAGACAACCTCAAGTGTCAGTTCTCATGGTCAACCTTGTTTAAATTAGTGTTTCATGTTCATCAGTGTATAAACCAGGCTACCTGGCCCTTGGGCTTCAGGGAATTCTCTTTTTGCTGCCTCCCAGCTAGCCATAAGGGTATTGGAACTACACAAATATGCCACAGTGTCTAGCTTCATGGGGTTTCTTAGGATGTAAAAATCATGTTTTCATGCTTAGTCAACAATCACTTTTTTCACTGAGCCCTCTTCCAAACATATATGTGTTTGTGTATGAATATATGCCTATATTTATATATAGTACATATATTATACATATACAATTATATAAATATATAATATATTTGTGCATAATGTATGTATTATATATAATATATATTAGATACAATCTCACTGGCTGACCTGGGATTCACCGGCCAGGCAAGCCTCCAACTCACAGAGATATGCCTGGCCCTGCCAAGGGCTGGAATTAAACAACCACTACACCTGACCCATTATTTAGTCTTTATATGAAGGAGGAATTTACTATTCATTGATTCACTTGCTTTGTTGTAATACATTCTGAGAAACATCATGCATGATTCTCCCACATCTTAGGTGACTCTGTATGAAGTCATAGACTCAATAACAGTGAGATGTCATACTCACATAGTGTCCCATAAATCCGCTGTAACAACTCCAACAGACGTTAGACTGACCAACGTGTTGGAGATCTTCCAGTACTCTGAATATCTTTCTAAAAATATTTTATTGCTATGTATCACCAGGGATAGAATGTCAACAGTTTTCTTTGTCTCTCTACAGATGGAGAGATCCCTGGAAATGACCACTAGAGGTAAAATGCACTGTGAACATCCTTCTACTTTCACTATGATGCTTCTGAAGGACAGATGATAACAATTGGCTTGTCTCTCTGCAGATGGAGAGGTCCCTGGAGTTGGCCAACATGACCAGGGTTCAGCAGTTCCTCTTGCTGGGATTGTCCACAAGGCTGGACATAAGGGATGCCCTATTTGCTGTCTTCCTGACTCTCTACCTACTTACACTCCTGGAGAACACACTCATCATCTACCTCATCTGCAGTCACAGAGAGCTCCACAAGCCCATGTACTTCTTCCTGGGCAACCTCAGCTGCCTGGAGATGTGCTATGTGTCTGTCACCATGCCCACCCTACTCATGGGACTATGGAATGGACTCTACCATATTCACTTCATAGCTTGTATGACACAACTCTTCTTCTTCATTGTCCTTGTGGGCACAGAGTGCATCCTTCTGGCATCCATGGCTTATGACCGCTATGTGGCCATCTGCCGCCCACTACACTACCCAGTACTCATGAGACCCCAGGTCTGTCTGGGCTTGGCTATGACTTCATGGCTAGGTGGGCTACTGGTCTCTATGGTCAAGACCACCTGCATTGCCACCCTGTCCTACTGTGGCCCCAATGTCCTCAACCATTTCTTCTGTGATGTCTCCCCATTACTCAACCTGTCATGCACTCATGTGGCCCTCACAGAGCTGGTAGACTTCATTTCAGCCATTGTCATCCTTTGGGGTTGCTTCCTCACAACTATGGCCTCCTATGTGGCTATTGGCAGGGCAGTTCTGCGCATGCCTTCTACCACCGCCCGCTACAAGGCCTTCTCCACCTGTGCCTCCCACCTGGTTGTGGTGGGTATATTCTACTCAGTCACTATTTTCATCTATGCCCGCCCCAAACGCATAGAAGCCATGGATCTCAACAAGGTGTTGTCTGTCATCTACACAGTAGTCACCCCCATGTGCAACCCAGTCATCTACTGTCTGCGGAACAAGGAGGTACAAGTAGCTCTCCACAGAACCATGCACTGGTCCTGAGATTGTCCCTATGATTGGGTCGGGTCCCTGGGGAGGGACCTTAAATTACTAGTATCTATTTTAAAAAATACAATTCACACACCATATATTTCATCTTTTATATACAATGCAGTGCTTTCTTTTTTGCTTCCTTATGCAGCCATCAACACTGCTAAATCCAAAATATTTTATTTGTCCCCAAAACAAACTCAGACCTATTAGATAATTCTTAATATCCACCAACTACTGCCCCAAGCCCCAAGAAACCAACAGTCTATATTGTTTCTGTAGATTCGTCAGTTCTAGAAACTTTATAATAATGTATTTATGCCATGTGTGGCTATTGTGACTGACATATTTTGAAAGCTGTATACATTGCTGCATAAATTAGTAATTTATTTCTCTTTATACTCAAATAACATTACATTGTGTGATGTCCCCCTTTACCAGTTAATGGGCATGTGGGTTGATTCTGCTTTGAAGTCTTTGATCTAATGCAATTGAAAACATTTTTAATTTTTTAATTAATTACTATTAATTTTTAATTGCTATTATTTGTATGTGAATATTTTCCTGCATGTATATGTATACAGGTGTAAGTGACGAATACCCATAGAAGCCAGAAGGTAGCACTGAGTCCTCTGACACTGTAGTTACAGACAGTTGTGAGGCACCATATGGGTACTGGAAATTAAATATGGGTCCTCTGGAGGGACAATCAGTGCTCTAAACAGTTGTTACATCTCTCCAGCCTCTGTGAATACCATTTTAAAAATCTAAAATGACTTCTATTTATTCTTCAACATCTACATTTATGTATACAGTGTATCTTGACTATATCAATACCACCACTCCCAATCCTTGTTACCTCCCAAACATTCCATCCTTCCACATTCATGTGTTCTTTCTTCCTCCTCTGAGCTCAACTAGTGCTGCCTGAATTAACATGAGCAAGCTTCCATTGTCCATATCCCTAAAGAAATACCAAGAAACTAACAGCAGGTTGTCTGTGTACAAAACATTAATACCTTGGGATACTATGACATCATTAAAAAGGTGGTTATTCATGTCTGATGAAAAAAATGTCAGTCACAGGGCTGGGAGATAGTTCAGTTGATAAAGTTCTTTCCTATGAGAATGAGAACCTGAATTCTATTATCTACAGGAAATACAGTAAGATGGTAACAGTGTATTGCCCAGATGTGGGACCTTGAGAATTGCCAACTTTTAAGTCAACTTAAGAGCCAGTGAAGCTAGGGAGTATATTTCATCCCCCCCCTTAACATCATTTAATTGTATCATAAAAATAGTTAGAACATACCCATTTCTCTTAAGTGATTGTCAACACAAACTACTGTTCAAAATAAAATTTCCAAAATCCTCCAGTATGATGAGCAAGTCATTAAGTCAAGGTCATTCTTTTATTTTCATTTCCTCTTTTTTTTCAGACAGCATCTCACTATGTAACCCTGGCTAGCCTGGAACTTGCTTTTTAGACCAGGCTGGTCATGAACTCACAGAAAACTGCCTCCAGAGTGCTGAGATGTAAGGCATGAGCTACCAAATATAGCTTATTCCCTCTTTTAATTCATTAATTTATTAATTCAATTATGAAGCTAATACAAACTTAATGCAAAATAGTAAGCATATAAAATAGAAAATTCAAGTTTCCCGTGGTTGTGTTCATTAAGAAAACAGTTCTAGCAGTGATTAACTATAATATATAACATATTCTTTCAGAATCCTTTCTAGATACATATTAGTGTAAATAGTTACTCCTAACTCTAACATTGACATTGCTGTCTTATAAGAATGACACAATCATGTAATTGTCTCTTTTATTTTCAGCTCAACCACCTACCTTTATTGTCTTTCCCATGTCAGTAACCACAGATGCAGTTTAATCCTTTCACAACATGTATAGTATAAATGTAAATAATCTTTAAATGTATCTTTGAGCTATTTCCAATTATTTTGAGATTTATTTGTATAGTATCTTTTCCAAATGTCATAGTTTTGCAGTGACCATTTATATATGTATATTTTGTTCACTGTTTGTAATTACAGACATACATAGCATATGTACATTAGGATGCAAAGAATAAATGATAACCTTTTCTCAAGTTTGCATTTAATAGACAAGATGTTAATCTTTCTGGCATTTACTGGGTAGATATATTTCTTTGTGATATTCCTCTTCACAACTATTTTTGTTTTGTTTTTATTCAGGAACGTTCCCTTCCTTCCTCTCTTTCTTCTTTCCTTCCTTCCATTCTTCTTTCTTTTTCTTCTGTGCTGGCAAGTTTTATATCACCTTGACACAAGCTATAGTCATCTGGAGGAGAGAACCTTAATGGATAAAGTGTTTCCATAAGATCTGGCTACAGGCAAGCATGTGGAACTTAATTAATAATTAATGTGGGAGGGACCAGCCTATTATGGGTGTTGTCACACCATAGGCTGATTATCCTGAGTTGTATAAACCATGTTGAGTAAGCAGCACTCTTTGTGATCTTTAAATCCACTCCACCCTCCAGATTTCTGCTCTGAGTTCCTGTCCTGACTTCCTTCAATAATAAACAATAATGTGGAAATGGAAGCCAAATAAACCCTTTCTGCCACCAAGTTGCTTCAGTCATGGTGTTTTGTCACCAGCAAAAGTAATCCTAAGACACTTTTTTCTGTCTGTATATTGGGATATATACATGCCACCATGTATGTGTGAAGATCAGAGGTCAACCTGTGGCTATCAGTCTGCCGCTTTTATTAATGTATCATATATACGTTATTAATGTGAGTCCTAGAGACTCAGGCCATCAGGCTTGAGAGAAATTGTCTTTATTCACTGAGCCATCCTTTTAGTCCCCATAATATTCTTATTTTTCATGTTGTCTTTAAGAAGTCCATTTATACAATGTTCCAGAAATGCCTACCATGTTTCTCTCTGCCTTTGAAATTTTTATGCATATTTGTCCATGAATTGCTTTTCAAACTAGGAGAGAAATGGCATCAGCTCTCTCAAGAATCTCAGCACAGACAAGGGGTTCTCTTCAACACTGCATGGACCTCCCTATTCCTCAAGCAGTAGATGATTGGGCTGCACATTGGCGTGGCCACCGTATAGATGACTGATAGCACCTTGTTGAGGTCTGTGGATTTGACATGGCTGGGCCTGGAATACATAAAGAGGACCACAGAGTAAAAAAGACCCATTACAAGGAGGTGGGAGGCACATGTAGAGAGGGCTTTGTGGCTTGCAGCTGCTGAAGGCATTTGGAGCAGCACCCGGCCGATGGCCACATAGGAGGCCAGAGCAATGAGCAATGACCCACAGAAGATGACAATGGCTGAAATAAAGTCGATCAGCTCTGTAAGAGCCACATGGGTGCAGGACAAGTTGAGCAGTGGAGATACATCACAGAAGAAGTGGTTGAGGACATTGGGGCCACAGTAGGACATACTTGCAATGCATGTAGTCTTGATCACAGAAACCAACAGTCCACCCACCCAGGAGAACAAGGACAATCCCCAACAGACCTGGGGCCTCATGATCAGTGAGTAGTGCAGTGGACGGCAAATGGCCACGTAGCGGTCATAGGCCATGGAGGCCAGAAGAGTGCACTTGGTGCCAATGAGAGAGATGAATAAAAACAGTTGAGCCATGCAGAATGAGAAGGACATATGGTAAGGGCTGGACCTCAGGCCCACAAGTAGGGTGGGCATGGTGACTGACACATAGCACATTTCCAGACAGCTGAGGTTGCCCAGGAAGAAGTACATGGGTTTGTGGAGCAACTCACAGTGGCTGATGATGAGGTAGATAACTAGCATATTCTCTAAGAGGATCAGCAGGTAAAGAGTCAGAAAGATAACAAACAGGCCGTCCCTGATGTCTTTACTGGCAGACAAACCCAGCAGGATAAAATCCTGGTCAATAGACCAATTGGCCAGCTGTAGTGATCTCTCCATCTACGTGAAAAAAGAAATAGGTTTATAAAGACACCAGTCCATTCCAAAGTATAAAGGCATCTATGGTTAAAGCTTCTTAGAGTTGAACTGACTTAGCAAAGGCTTGGCCTGTGTCAGGCAAAGGAATAAGGAGAAATTGGACAACTGCAAAATCAGAAATGGAAAACTGACACACCCAGGAGTTTACTGAGACTTTCATTTTAAGAAAGATATCCAATGTTTGTGAGCCCCAAACTGTATTTACTGTATTGGTAAAAACTGAGCCAAGAGGCTGTAAGATGACTTGTTAGTTAAGAGCACTGGCTGCTCTTGTAGAAGACCTTAGTTTGATTCCCAGCACCCACATGGCAGTTCACAGACATCTGTAACTCCAGTTCCAGGTGATTGATTACCTTCTTCTAAGGGATGCACATAAAGGCAAAATCATCATATACATAATATAAAATAAATAAGTCTAAAAGAAATTAGACAGAGTGAAATCCATCTTCACAAAGCCCCCAGTGCTTGTGAATGTTTAGGTTTTGTTTTGTTTTGTTTTTGCACAGTTGAGAACTGAACCCAGGGCTTTGCTCATCTTACATAAGAACTGTACTACTGAACCACATCCCAGACCCTTCATGACACTTAAATATAGCAATAGATAAGATCGTGTTTTATAAAATAAGGAATATTTCCTTGCTTTTATAACCTTAAATGATCATTTCTGGGCATAGTTCTTTTTCCAAAATCCTCCCAAGATCTCAGAAGTTATATGCTCTATTTCAAATAAGACTTACAATGACCTTTTCTGAGTATATCTTTCTTAATTGTCATCATTTATAAAGGAAAGATGGATGGATGGATGAATAGATAGATAGATAGATAGATAGATAGATAGATAGATAGATAGACAGACAGATAAATACCAGTATTATATTAATAATCTTTCTGTGTCAATTTCCTTCATGGGTATATGACCCACAGAAGATGAGATGGCAAGGATGAAATTGACAAGTTCTGTCAGGGCCATGTGAATGCAGAACAGGTGGACAGAGGAGAAACATTTAGATTTATTTGTTTGATGTATATGAGTATTTGACTTGCATATACATATGTGCACCCAGTGCATGCCAAAGGTCAGTATAATGCATTGGATTACCTGGAACTGGAGCTTAGAATGGTTGTTGAGTTGCTATGTGGGTGCTAAAAAATCAAATCTGGGTTCTCTGCAAAAGCAACAAGAGCTCTTAAGCACTACACCATCTATCCAGCCCCTCACCCTTATTAGAACAATATAGTAACTGTGACTCATAAGATTTGGATGAAGAAAATCCTTGCAGAATAGCATAGGTGTTTAAATCTCTCTGTGTGTTCATATATGCATATGCGTATTTGTGCATGCTTAAGTATGTCTCTGTGTCTGCACGTGTATGCGTGTGCCTGTGCATGTGTGTTTTGCATGCACATGAGTGTGCATATGCATCTGTGAACATATATACAGAGACCATAGTGCAATATCAGGGTCTTCCTCTAATTCTCTCCACCTTTTTGTCTTCAGACAGGGTATCTCACTGAACTGTAAGCCCACAGATTTGGTTAGGCTACCCAATGAGCTCCAAAAATCCACTTGTCTCTGCCTTTCCATGCCAGAATAACAGGCACCTGATACCATACCAGGCTTTTTATGTGAGTTCTGAATATACAAATCTGGGTCCTCGTGCTTGATTAGCAAACACTCTTACCCAGTATCCTATCTCTTCCATGCCCAGCAGTCTTTGTAAAGAAAAGAAACTGGGCATAGTCAGCATGATTTAGGGTCTACAGAATATTCAAAGCATAAACATCAGGTGTGTTTTACTACTTTATATGTATAGGCATTGATCAAACCATGCACACATGGAACTGTTCTGGAGATCATGAACAGTAAGTAGTATGTTCAAAGAAGTGATGGCAAGTCCTATTCTGTGCTACTGATACCAGGGGATACAGTATCAAATGTGAAGAGTACAGTGTTTGTGCACATTCACTAGCAAATGTCTAGCATATTATCCATACTGGGTGCCTGTAATAAAATGGTGGGGGGAAATGAGTGTTAGCAACCTTATGATATTTTAATATTCTAGGTAATGAGAGATTTTTTAAAAACTCAAACAGATGGTAAAATGTAAAAATATGACAGTAGGCACTAGGGAAATATCTGTCATTAAAGTGTCTGTCTCACAGGCATGAGGACCTGATATTGAATATGCAGCAGCTTTAACTCCAGCACTGTCATTGGGGATGAAATGGTTGAATCCCTGTAGTTACTGGCCAGGTAGTTTAGCCAAACTTATATCCACAGGTCAGTGAAAGACCCTGTCTCCAAAGCTACAGTGGAGAAAGACTTAGGAAGTCTCCCAATATCAATTCCACATGTGTGCACACATGCACATACATATGAACACACATACACACACATATGCACACACACAAACACACACACACACACGAACACACATTGAGAGAATGTCAGAGAATGTATGCTAAAGTAATAGTGCAGGACAAAGATGCATATGGATGTCCAGGCCTGGCAGCTATTTTAAGACTCAAAGAACACTTCACTGAGCAGGAAAGTAATGTTTTGGTTTATTCTTGATGACAAGAAAGGAAATAAACCCAGCTGAGTGCTGAAATTGTGGGAAACCACTCCACATGGGTCAGGAAAGTCTGTGCCTGGATAATTAGTTTATCCACACCAAACAAGAAAGGCAAGAAAACGCCTATAACATGTGAACACACACACACACACACACACACACACACAAGAAGCTTAATCATTGATCAAATAAAAACATAAATGTGATGTGGATTTCCTGTTAATGTCTGAGCACTCACTAGTCATTTATCCCAGCATTTGAGGAGTTGCGTTTCTGTATTAACTGCTACCTATTGCAGAAGAATAAGCTTCTCTGGCCAGAGAAGTCCCTCATACCAAACATAGGGAGAAAGAATCTCACGACTGGGGTATGGGGAGGAGTCCGGTGAATTGCTGTCTGCATCTGGATAATGCAGTCCAGAACACGACACAGCTATGGCTACCTATGCAAGATAGAACTGCACATAAAGTGTGACCCCAAAATAGGAAGGGTCTAGTTGTAAAAAAATGAAGGAACAGTCAAGAGTGGGAGGAGAATAAGAGAGGGCGACTGGGGAGAACCTGTTCATAGCATTACATGTATACATGTATGAAATTGCCAAATTTTAACATTTATGTGAAACAAAAATCCCTAAAATTTTAGAAAACGGTGCAGAGGCATGTCATTATAGCCTTAGGTGTACATAAAACAACAATAATAAAGGAAAAGCATTTAAAACATCTGTCTCATCAATAATTTAATGAGCTCACGGAGACTGAAGCAGCAAGCACAGGGCCAGCACAGGTATGCGCCAGGTCCTCTGCGTGCGCGTGTGTGTGTGTGTGTCCCGGGGGTTGAGAGCCACTGTCCTAGAGCTGCTATTTTAATCTATTTTAATAAACATAAACCTGAGTTAAAAGAAAACCACATAGCCATCCAACTGGTATTAATCATTTATACAAAGTACCTTAGAGGCTGGAAAGATGGCACAGAGCTCGGCGTGTGACGCCTAGCAATCCTAGTTCCAGTCCTGGAAGCTTTGGGCCACGAAAGAACTGACTCACCAAGGTTGACTTTTAATGTTCATATGCATGCTGCGGAATGTGTGTGCCTGCATCCCTCCCCTGTTATAAACACAAACACGCGATGATGATGATGATGATGATGATGATGATGATGATGATGATGATGATAAATTTTGATGATCCAGTGAGTGAGTAAAGAGTTTTGCCACCCAGACTAATGGCCCAAATTTGATCTGTAACACTCACTTGGTGGAAAAATACAATGGACTCACAAGTGTCTTACACACACACACTACACACACACACACTACACACACACTACACACACACACTACACACACACACACTACACACACACACCACACACACACAGCACACACTACACACACACACTACACACACACACTACACACACACACCACACACACACACACACACTACACACACACACACACACGTCATTTTTAATTTAAAAATATTGTTTATAAACGCAAAAGCAATACTTTTTCTTCCAGACTGGCCTAATGAGACTCAAAGACAGTGCTAAAAGTGCTTTCCGGCCACCACACTTTGCACCAGTCAGGATGAATAACCAGAAACCAAACCAGTGTCACCAGCAGTGTGTTGTACCTGAAACCGGAGTTCAGTGGCTCCTAGAGCTGTCTCTGGTACTGAAGCCATATCGGTTCCTGGGACCTGGGACCCTGCACTGGGCTCCTGGAGCTGACCGTGGTTCTGAAATTAGGTCTTGTTAATCTTCCTCTACATGCTTTTCCTCCTCACTTGGATTGATTTCCTCGTCTGGTCCACTTATCCCTTGGTCATTTATCTCTCATCCTTTCCATTATGTACTCCCTGCAGCTGATATAACTTCTTGTAAAGGCTTCTTTATATTACCTCACCTCTCTGATAACATAAGATGCCCTATGACCCTGTCTGATTTTCTTAAGAGCAATAATGGTATAGTAAAAGGTACTGGACAATTTGGGAAGCGTCAAAGATGTTTCAAAGCATGGGTACAGAATGAAACAGCAACTAATGAAGTCCATCCTGGCTTCAAACTCATTATATAGCAAAATGTAATCTTGATCTATGCCTCTGCTTCCTGAGATCTGAGATGACAGGCATGCATCACCATGCCCAGCTCTAATGGTGCCTTCTTTTGAATTATCTACTACATAAGACACTATATCATAGCTTTCACCTGTTGCCTGTGTATCAGGTATTGGGTGACTTAGAGATGGCAAGCTACAGCATGCTCTGTAAGTACTTTTACTGTGGTAAGAATAAGAAAGCATGTTCCATCGTGAATACATCACAGTGGCATGCATACATAAACATCAAGGACATTTTGAAAGTTTAACAAGATAACACTCACCTTTACATCACCCAGCTAGGTTTGATGGCGTCTTTACTTATGAGAGATATAAGCAAAGGTGTTCTGTTCTGTGTCCTTTTAATACTGTTACTGACCTAATAAGTTGATTTTTTGAATATCAGCTTGAGATAGATGGCCAACTTAAAAGTACAGTGCAGAAATGACACTAAGCTGTTTCTAATCCACTGTTGTCTGCATAGGTTCTGGATTACGAAGCTCATATATTCATCTCCAGCATGAAGCTGTTACCATTTTTTCTTTCTAAAAATATCCTATTGGTATATAATTGTTACACAGTGTTGAAATAAATATACGCAATTGCTTTTGAAGGTATTATGAGGTTTAAACATATTCACCTCTTTCATTTCATCCCTTGATTCTCCCATTCCCCACCCAGCTGATCTATCCTCCCATGATCTTTCTGGTTTCATAGATAACCTTGAATTCTTATGGTTGCTATGGAGATTCATTCCAAAGAAGTCTGTGTGCCATCCAGGCCATACCAAGCATCTATAGACATCCCATAGGAGGAAAATCTTTCGTCCTCTCTGAAATAATGTAATCAGACTTTGCTTACCTCTCTGTTAAGTCGAAGTGGGTCTTTCTTTATTCTTCTTCAAGAAAATCCAGTTTCTTATATAGACATAAGCTAAGATGTCAGAGACTTAAGTGACTGGACAATTAATTCAAAGCCAAGTGTTTGGGAAAGTTCTCTTTAGTTCTTGGCAGTGACTTATCAACTACTCACATTTCTCTACTTCTGCATTTTCAAGAAAATTCTGTACTTCTACTCAGCTCCAAGTAGAAGAGCCAACTTAAATCCAAGAGCTGGACCTTAGAGGGCTGTGTTAATCTCTATGGATTTGAAGCAAAGACTCAAGTAAAACTTTTTATAAGGTAGTGATGGAGCTTGTGAGTGTGACCCAAAGGCAGAATTAGTTTCAAATCAGTTGACAGGCAATTTACAAATCCTAACAGGTCCAAGTACTTATGTCAAACACTGTCATCAAATAGGTACATGCAATTCAGCTCATAATAAGCTATCAGGTTGCTCCTAAGATACTGAAGGGCATTGAACCTACAAAAGACAATTATAAAACCTTGTAATAAATCGAAAGTGACATGCCAGGTTCAGAGGGTGAGAATCTGGAGATGTGGAAATTTTTGTAATTTTTGTAAGATGTAAATATGAACTTGGCCCCCAAGGGGTATCACAAGACTTGTGCTTGGTACAAGTCACAAAAAGGAGGCAGGAATTCAAAGAAACCATCTCTCACCACTAGTTCAGTATTATAAAATATGAGAAATTATTTTTATTAAAAAAAGAAATCATGTTTAGCACAGAAAGTTGAAAGCAGACAGAAACATGAAAAACAAGACCTTCTTCCACACTGAGATAATTACTATTAAAATTTTAAAGCAACAATTTCCAAAAGCTATTCTATGTTCTTATGCACAAATTGCATTTTTAAATGTGCTTTGAAACAGAGTCACATGCAGCCTAGATTATCTGGAAACTCATTGTGTAGTTCAGGATGACCTTGAACTCCAGACCCTTCTGCCTCCACCTCACAAGCTCTGAGATTACAGGCATGCACCCCCACTCCCCATTTATGTAGAGCTGTGGTACAAACCCAGATTTGTGCATGCCAGGCAGGTATTCAACAAACTGAGTTATATCCTCACCCTCCAAGTGCATTTTTAAAGCTAAAACATAGGTATACTGTATGAACCTGGTTTTATTTTTTAGATTTATTTATTTTTACTTATATGCATGTGTGTTGTGCCTGCATGTATGTATGTGTGCCTAGTGATGCAGAGGCCACAAAAGGATGTTGGATCTCCTGAAACTGGGATTACATATGGTTCTGAGCCACCATGTTGGTGCTGGAAACTGAACCTGGGTCCTTTGCAAGAGCAGCCTGTACTCATAATGCTGAACTGTCTCTCTAGCTCCAGACATGGTTTTGTGATGTGGCTTTTCAACATCACAACACGTAACTATCATGCTCTGTGGCATACTTATGGATAACTATAGCTGTGTAATTCATTTCTATACTATAACACCATTGTGCAGATGTGATCGTTTACATATAATTGGACCTCTATAATGTATATTTATCCAGTTTTTCTCCATTAAAAGCACAAAACAGAGCTGGAGAAATGACTCAGCAGTTAAGAGCATGATACTATTCTTACAGAGTTCACCTCCCAATATCCATGTCAGGTGTCTGACAACCACCTATAACTCCAGCTCCAGATGAATCCAACGCTGTGAGGGCACCTGTACACACACACACACACACACACACACACGATAAGAAAATACAAGCATGCATACATACATACATACATACATACATACATACATACATACACACACATAGATCTTTTTAAAATTACAAAATGTCATAAATATGCTTGCAGGTAGGTCAAATATTCTAAATTATTTTCCCTGCAGAAGTTCTTTCAATTGTGATCTGAGTCAACATACATACTCACAAACATAATGAATAGTACCAATTTTGCTCTAAAAATTGTATCACCTTTGGTTAATTTTTTTTTTATTACTAGAGTTTATGAGTAAAACTTCACACTGTCCTTAAATGGTTCTTGACTTCTCAAAATCACTATAAAACTGCATATTAGATGTTTATTATCTTTATTTAAATGCTTCCTGTTCAAATATTTTTAATTATAATTTTACCCTAAAATTTAAATTTCAAGTTGCAAACTTCTTGTGCACTTGACTAATGTGTAAAAACACACTACAATATGGATTTAGCATGTTGTATTCAGTTATTGTCTTATTAGTTAATATCATTCATTTTGGTTTCATACACTCAACACAATGTTATAGTTAACATGTTTTGTCTACTATGGTCTATTGTTTTAATTGTCTTATTAGATATTCAGATAAGTGAAGACACTGGGTCAAAGTGTACAGTGAATTTTAAATGTTTTATATAGGCTGATAAGTTATTGTCAAAGAAAATTTAAATGATTTGGTATGTTATCGGAATACATGAGCATATGTTAATCTTTCGAAAAAACACAAAAACAAAAGAAAAACAAAAAACTCCTTAAGATGTGGAAATCTGAATGTTCCCCCTACATAATATTGTGGTGGTGTAATTTCCTACTTTGCATTTTTTGCAAGGGCCAGTGAGGCCTTTAGATTCATTGAGTTGTTTCAGCTACTAATTGCCCTAACATATATTTTGAGGTTTTCTGACCATTCGTTTTTAAAAATTAGAATGAAGTAATGATTTCATTATCTCATTTTCATATACAGTTTACCTTCTCCCACCACTCCCATTTTCTGGCCCCTGTCCTTTCTCACTAAAGTCTTTCCTCCACATAGAAGCTCACTTTCTGCATACATATGCAGAAGGTTATTTGTGTGTGTGTGTGTGTGTGTGTGTGTGTGTGTGACTTTAAGTGTATATATAAATTTAAGATGTATCATGAGTAAATTAGAAGTACATTCTAAAAGTAAGGTATTGAACATTTTACCAAAGAGTTTGTCAGTTACTCAAAAAGTCAGTCATTCAGTTAACATCTGACTAACTCAGCAACTCGACACCTAAGTATAACCTCAAGAAAAAAAAACATGCTTCTGCTCAAAAGTTTACAATGAATTATGAGACTGTAGAGGTCACACAGTGATTACTAGCTCTTATTGATTTTTGCAGAACTAGAGTTCAATTTCTAGCATCCATATTAGATGGTTCATAATCACCTGTAACTGATGCTCCAGCAGATTCAATACCTGCTTCTGGCCTCTGTAGGGACATGTGTGCATGTACACACATTCTTGCACATATATAGACACATGCATAAATAAATACAAAATATTTTCAAGTTATGAATAAGTGTTCACAGACAATCAATTGACAAGAGACCTACAATGAAAACAGTTGAACTTTCAGTCAGTAAATGGTCACATAAACATTGTCTGTGCAATCCAATGTGATTGGGTCATGGAAACACATGAATCACTGACACCTACTACATTATTCATAAACTTAATGAAACATTATGAAAATATTTAGCTATAAAAGATGACATTACATAATTTCATATATACCAAATTTCAAAAACAGGGAAATCTATGCAGATAGAAAGTATATTAATGAATTTTTTGAGAAGGGGTAGAGATACCACAGAAAATGACTTCCAATTCGTACAGGTATTTCTCTGGGAGTGATGAAATTGCACAGTGATGATGGTTGTGCAACTTTGTGGAAATATTCAAACACTGAGTTGTATATGCTTAAATCATGAATTATATATCAACACAAAATAGGATGCTGGTAAATTAGGCCTCACCTCTTGGACTTAAGCACCTGGTCAAACTGAGGACCAGCGCATGGTCCTATGGAAAGCCAATTGCACCTCTCTGTTCCTGAGACAGTAGATGATGGGGTTGCACATGGGGGTAACCACCGTGTAGATGACAGACAACACCTTGTTGAGGTCCATAGCTTCTATGCGGCTGGGTCGGGCATAGATGAAGATAGTGGCTGAGTAGAATATACCCACCACTACCAAGTGGGAGGCACAGGTAGAGAAGGCTTTGTGGCGGGCAGCAGCTGATGGCATGCCTAGAACTGTCCTACCAATGGCCACATAGGAGGCTATGGCCACAAGGAGTGAACCCCAGAGGATGACGATAGCTGAAATGAAGTCTACCAGCTCTGTGAGGGCCACATGAGTGCAGGATAAGTTAAGGAGAGGAGAGACATCACAAAAGAAGTGATTGAGGATATTGGGACCACAATAGGACAGGCTTGCGATGCATGCTGTTTTGATCACTGAGACCAGCAACGCACCCAGCCATGAAGACAAGGCCAAGCCCAGGCATACTCGGGGCCTCATGAGCAGTGGGTAGTGCAGTGGACGGCAGATGGCCACATAGCGGTCATAAGCCATGGAGGCCAGGAGAGTGCATTCTGTGCAGATGAGAGAGATGAAGAAGAAAAGCTGGGTCATGCAGCCTGTAAATGGAACATGGCAGGGTCCTGTCCACAGCCCCATGAGTAGGGTGGGCATGGTGACTGACACATAGCACATCTCCAGGCAGCTGAGGTTGCCCAGGAAGAAGTACATGGGCTTGTGGAGTTCACTGTGACTGAAGATGAGGTAGATGATGAGTGTGTTCTCCATGAGGGTAAGCAGGTAAAGACTCAGGAAGATGATAAACAGGACATCTCTTATTCCAAGCCTTGTGGACAAGCCCAACAGGACAAACTCCTGGACTCTGGTCGCATTGCCCAACTCAAGTGACTTCTCCATCTAAAAACAAAGTGCATCTACACAGTATTCACCAAATCTCTCTCCTCATTTTTCCCACCCTAAACCAACATTGTGATCACAACTATATAAATAGCTTCCTCTTTAAAAAAGATTTATGACATATATGTATTTTGCAAAAGGTCTTGTGTACAAGCATGGTGTAATTAGGTTCTTGGTTGCTGGAGTCAGTTCTCTCCTTCCACCATATAGGTTCCAGGGATCAAACTCAGTTCATTATCTTGGCTATGAGCACCTTTACCCACTGAACCATTTTACCAGCCCTGAAACCACTTCGGATTGAATCATTCCATTTCTAAATTTGATCTATAAAAGTCTTTGTGTTTCATCAGGTGGGGAATATTTCTGAAACATACCTGATATAAGATCACCCCTCTCTCTTTAAAATGCCCATAACATCCCTATTATACTTTTAATAAATATTCTTTGTAATACACCCTCCCCTTTTTTGAGACAATGTCACAGGTAGCCCAGACTGGCCTTAAACTCATTGTATATCTGTAATAGCCTTGAATCCCTGATTATGCTACCTCCCTATCCTGAGTGCTAAGATGACAGGCATATGAACCATCCCTGAATTATTATAATGCAGTATTCTTGCCCTCCAATGTTCTGATTTCCAACTGATTCAGATGCAAAGTCTCTTTGCACATCCACTGAGAGTTCATGAAAGTTCCCCTTCCATATCCTCAAATGCTCCAAGCTCCTTCTAAACCTAAGAAAATCCCACATGCTGGTCCTATTGTCTAGAACATATCTCACCACATTCTTGCTTTTCATTTTAAAGTGATGTCCCCGGATAGGTCTTTCTGCAAAGTCCCATGTCAAACACCATGTCATTATTCCTTATCCCATGCCTTAATTCTTCCTTTTGAAGTGATTGGTATTAGTTTAAATTACTGGGAGGGGCTTAGAGAGATGCCTCAGTGGTTAAGAGCACTGGCTGTTCTTGTAGATGACCTGAGTTTGGTTTCTGGCACCCACATGGTGGTTCACAACCATCTATAACTCCATTCTAGGCTACTTAATGAGTTTCTCTGACCTCCACGGGTGCCAGGCATGTACATAGATGCACACAGGCCAACACATACATACACATAAAATAAAAAGAACAAATCTATTAAATTATTTGTATGTTTTTCTCAACTGGCCATTTTCTCTCTAGCTAGTTAGTAAGAATCTTAAAAAGCAAGATTGTACCGACTGATGTCAGTCTAACTCAAGACTCTGTCCTCCACACTCAATCAAGAATGCTCATATAGAATGCTGTACATACTCAGGATGTTTACAAAATGCATGGTGGATCAAGGATGACTTTCTAGGCATCACTCACTCCTTCCAGAGGCCTCACAATAAGTGGATTCAAGATCATTGGGACTTAAACTCAATTTTCAATGGTTTCTAAATTATTTTAACTTGGTTTTGCAGTTTATTTTAGGCAGTGCTCAGATCCAGGCTCTCCTAGAACTCACTGTGTAAACCAGGAAGACCTTTAACTCATAGCAAGCTTCCAGAGTACTGGGATTACAGATGCAAGACAGCAAGTCTGCCTCTTATGGTTCCTGAGTTAGAAGAGATATGAAGTGGCTTTGGTGGAAAACTGCTCATGAGTCAAAAAATGTTCTTTTTCATAGTTCAGTTCTCAATGTTCTAAATTTATTCATGCTTCATTGATTTACCTCTATAAAGGGTTTTTTAAATGATACTGGCTTCTATGAACTGTGGTGAAGATGACACAAGAAAATGAAAAATAAAGTCTTATAGAATTAAGTTATCAATTTTTAATCCTTTTTAATAATACAGTGGATATCAGTTATTTTTCAGGACACACTGAGGTACAGTATAATTCTCATCTCCCTGACTGTGGGTTTGAATTGCCTGCTAATTTAAAAACCATGGCAACATTAACACCATCTGCTAGAGAATCAGCAACGGTAGTTTTCTGGAGAAGTTATTATTCACAGCTGCACTGAATGAGTATATCTAATTTTATTTTTTTCCATGGGTCACTCTGATGGACATTTTTCCAGTTTCTATCCCATTGATATTACCACTGAGTCATATCCTAATTTTAAAACCACTTTGTAATTGTGTAGTGCATAATCTGAATACTAGAAAGTGTTTTCATCCTATAAGCATCCCTCTAGCATCAACAGATCCCTCAGAAAGGCACAGTGGGAATACAAAAATAAGCAACAGTTGACCACAGACAAGGGCTTCGTGTTTTCTTCTTCGTTGTTGGTTAAATTTAGATAAATCACTCTCATGACACTAAATAGCTTTTGAAAAAAAAGATGTGATTATCTTCATTGGAAATTTATACCTCCACTATCAAGTAAGGGTCAAATAGAACTGAGCTTCTGTGTTATTATATATTACATTATATAGTAGATATTAATAGCAGTGATCATAGGAGAACGTATATGCCCTCCTAGAATCTCCATTTCCTCTAGACGAATTATGATTTATCATAGAGATGGTCTAATAAGATTTGCATTTGCCAACTTTCTGAAAAAATGACAACAATAAATACTGCCTACTATGATTAAGGCATATGCATCCAAATATAAATTCATATTTATGGAAGGTACAGTGTTTTGTGAACCCAAGTTGCAAAGCACTTTGTGGCTGGGATGTTACTACATTCACTTTGAAGAAGAAATCAAGCCCAGGAAGAGAATGAATCTTGACTGAGGACACTCAAATAGTAAGCAGCAAATCCAGAGACCAAGACAGGATCCACTTGGCTCTGAAGCTAATGACCGTTGCTTCACTCTACACATGTTTGAAATGATGCTCCAAATCTCTCTTTCTCTTGGCCTCTGAACTAGATTCTGGGGCTGTATAGAAGGCAACCATGCAAAAATATACTGAGCAGGTAAAGGCACTTTCCAAGAAAGTTGACAACATGAGTTTGATTCCCTGAGTTCTCCACTTGGTGTAAGGAGAGAAATGGCCTCCCACAAGCTGTCCTCTGACTTTCACACATGTGCTGTGGCATATGTAGCCCCCCCATACACACACACACACACACACACACACACACACACACACAATCAATACATTAATTAATAAGTAAGTAGGAAGAAAAGAACAGTAAAAAGGCCTAGTAAATTTTGGGGTAAACTACCAAGAAACTGCAGAGCCACGATGAGAAGATGTGCTCTCAGTTTGACCAGAGCCCCTCAGCCAGCTGAAAATTCAAGCCCCATTTTTATCCTTTGATCATATATTTTATTCCATTTATCCTCCAGAGATATCTTGTTTTGGCAGAAAGAATCTGTGGTTCAGGATCATGTGAACCAGGACTCAAATTCAAGATCCTAAATCAGTCAGTTGTATGACAGCAATTTTTTTCAACACAGTCTTACCAGTGTTCAGTTGGTTCCATCCGTAAAATAAGGGCTCCTTATTGATGTGTGCATAGCTACATCATAGGGCAGAGAGGAGAATTCACAGAAATAGTGAGAGCCTTCAACAAGGCACCTGACACAGAGTACAAGACTCAGGTTCCACTTTTCTCATCCTCGTTTTTCCTCTTCCAGTCCCAGCACCATGGTTTCCACTTTGCTTACCTGAGAAGCTTAAGTAAAGTATTCCTCTACTGGGGTCTCTGCTCAGTGATGAGACGACCCGTGTGTCCACTCAGAGGTAGATTTCTCAGCAATAAAACCAGAGGATGCAGCACTCAGTGGGTGGGGCATATCCTTGTGAGCCTTGGGCACTGTCCTTAGTTCTGAACCAAGATTCCTAAACACTCATCCCTTCGCCCACAATCTGAGCTTCTTGTCTGGACAATGTCAAGTTGCTTCTGTACTCGCAGACAGGAAACACACAAAGAGGCTAGCTTAAGCCATGACTGAGGATCTCTGAGACTTCCCCCAAACCTCTGAGGAATTAAACAACAGATGGAAGGGTTTTTTTTCTAAGTTGCTATTAGACTTGAAGAAGAGGGCAAATGTGCGCCAAGTCTGGAGTGATTTTCCACCATGTTGATAAACAAACATTCATTGCCTTCATGTGATAGAAGGCTCCATGCATACCAGGAACATGAGAATAAGTCTGACATTGTCCCAGCTCCCAAAGTCCCTGGTAAAGGTCGATATGAAAATAGAGACAGAGACTGGGGGTGGCAAAGAGGAAGACAGGCTTTATTAACTTTTTCTAGGGAAACATGAATAAATGTCTATCCACTCCAGATAGGACACCAATAGCAAACAAGTATAATGGCTCCACTTAAGCCCAACCTGAAAAACAAATGACCTCAGTGTGCTTAAAGAACTGGGGGAGGTTCTACTTATAGGAATGTGGGTGACCCCCAAATATCTACAAAGCCTTCCACCCATCATAGATAATGATCTGGTAGAAGCTGCATCATGGATTCTCAGCATCAGTTATCCTTCCATCTCTGGAAGGTATGCTCTGGCATCTCCCAAGCTGAGCCATAACTGGGGTGTGGCAAGGAGGAACCCTACTTATGGGTTTTGTGACCTCCCCATATCCCACTTCTACTATCACTACAGACATACCTGTCCCTGTGCCAATCCTCTCAATTAGTTTCCAAGGCAGTGTCCACTGCAATAGATTCATGTTATCCTGGAGAAAACTGGCATTTCCAGGAAACTCTCTATGGCTGCCTTCATCCTGCACAGGTCAGGAAGCATTCTCTTGTAAAGATATCTTTGGATCGGTAAATACAAGTTTAAAATAGATGCTCTCAGGATCTAGATAGTCAACTCACAGGTTAAAAATGTTTGTTCTTCTTAAGGAGGGCCAAAGTTCAGTTCGAAGCACAGACAGTAGGCAGCCCATTATTGCCTGTAACTCCAACTCCAGGAGACTGAATGCTATCATCTTGCCTCTGCGAGTACCTGCATGTGGGTGCATACATGGGCACATGCACACAAAAAAGGAGGTCTGGATGGATGGAAAGAGAGAGAGTGAAAAAGGAGAAAGGGGAGAGGAGAATGTTGTATAATGATTTCTTTCAAAATAAAACCTTTCAACTTTGAGAGAAGCTCTTTAAGAAACAAGATGGCCTAAGGCAGTGGTTCTCAACCTGTGGTGCATGACCCCTTTGGGGTTCAAATGACCCTTTCACAGGGGTCACCTAAGACCATCAGAAAACACAGATATTTACATTACATCTTATAAAAGCAGCCAAATTACAGTTATGAAATGGCAATGAAAATAATTTTATGGTATAGGGTCACCACAACATGAGGAACTGTATTAAAGGGTCACAGAATTAGGAAGGTTGAGAACTACTGTTCTAAGGGAGGTGAAATGATCCATCCTGCAGGGAAAGCTCCTTAAGTCCAGGAAGCAAACAACTCAAAGGCTTCGTGAAGTTTTTGAAACTAACCAAATATACTAGGTTTCTCCCTGCCTGAGCGTATGTAAGTGACAAGAACTGCTTAGAGACACTCTGACAAGTCAATCTGCCTAGAAGATGGTAATACCAACTGAAATCCATGAGACACTGTCACCTGCCAAATTGTCTGCAAGTTGTGGAGTGAATTCCAGAATTTTCTATTGCATGCACCATCACCCATGCTAGAGTAGGCTTTTGGTGACATGGCTGCCTTTGAGTACTTTCTACACCTCTAGGTAACTCCAGTAAACCTCACTGGGGGACTTTTGTACCTTCCATAATTTGGCTTGTCATTGATTCTCTATCTGGAATGAGTAGACATTATCTGTGCACATCTCTCCTGGAATAGTCAGACACACACACACACACACACACACACACACACACACACACACACGCACGCACACACACATGCACATACACACATATACACAAACATAATTCTCTGTCTCTCTGTCTCTTTCTGTTTGTGTGTGTCTCTGTCTCTCTATGTGTTTCTGTCTCTCCATCTCTCTGTCTCTCTCTCTGTCTCTCTCTGTCTCTCTGTCTCTGTCTCTCTCTCTCTCTCTCTCTCTCTCTCATTCCTCAGTGACTTCAGCATATAATTTGTATTTCTCAGCCTGACATGTCAGGCCACACAGTACACTGCCAACCTGACAGTTCTTCTTTCTTGTCTGATTCTTCTTGAGGCAGCAGATGGTGGAGAGCATCAATAGAGGTAAGATATGCGATATTTACAGTTGCTGTATAGTAATAAAACACATGTCTAAGTCACTGTGCTTCAGTAGCTGACCTGCCTTCTGAGCTCCTCTGAAGAGAGAAACTGTTTAGCATCTCATTTTAAAACAGCAGGGGATTAAGGAAAGTAGCTTTGTTCTATGTCCTGCAGGAACTGCAGGGCTCTAGGTTCCAGACTGCTAGTTGAAGTCACTGGAAGAAAAAGGGACATGTTGAAAGTGATTTTAGTCCTTTATTTCTAAGTTCTCTCTAAATAATTTCCTATGAAAGTTCTCTGAGAAAAGGAGCTTCTAAGAAAAAATAGGATAAGGGTTGTCTAAGAAAAAAGGCATAAGGGAAATGTTCTCCTCTCTTTTAACTCAGCACTTATACCTCATTCAGAATACATGATCACATGGTAAAGAGTTCATCACAAGTTTACACATAAATTCAAATCATAAATCGAATACGAAATTTACAAAAGAGAATGTTTACATGCATTCCATTAAGAGCGATTATCTGCCTAAACATTCATCATCTGTTCCAGGCTGACCAGGTTCATGGAGAATTAAAAACCATAACTTCTGTGAGTAAGTAATTAGTGAGGTTTTGTAAACATAAACTAAGTCAATATTTTATCTTCTGTCCTAGCACCTATAATAAATAATTAGTTCTCTTTTTATGACCTTTGTTAATGGTTTTATAACCTCTTGGAATGTGCTATGACACTTGGAGACTGACAGAGTTCTCATTGCAGTTTTGACTATCAGAAAGAATTTAATAGTAGTGTTATTATAAAAGAGCTTAATAATTACTATAATTTTAGGAATTCTTGTAGGATCATCATTAAGGATTAAGAAATCATCTATTTGTCTATGTAGCATCACTATAAGGTAGTACATCTTCATTTTTCTGCATAAATATGCTCAAATGGGTGAGCTAATGCCTAGCGATTGTTATGTAAGTTTAATAATAACAGGAAAAGCATATTAATAGCAGGAATCTTTCCTAACATGGATTTCTCATGGACCTTGCCTACTGGAGCAAATCCATCCTATATTTTAATCCAAGGTGGACTTATCTCAGGAAGATTACTTGATAGTTTTTAGCTTCTTCTTGTGATGGTTCCTGACAGTACATGAATGCAAGAAATGATGTCTGCCTCTTTGGCTGTGATTTTGATCATCTTCAGATGGCCTGCCTTGGGTGGATGCCCAGATGCCCTGACCAGATTGGATGCCCTGATACTCTACCCAGGGTGGGATGCCCTGATGCACTGCCCTGGGTGGATGACCTGATTCATCACTCTGAGCAGATGCCTTGACGCCCCATCCGGGGTGGAATGCCCGGTGCCCTTACTCACTTCAGTATCATGTCTTGCTCTGATGACTCTGCCTTGAACATCATGTCACAGCCGCTCCTGCTAAGAAATACAAGTCTTCCCGGATCACTGACCTCAGAGAAGTGATCTTTATCATCACCAACTCCTACCTTCTTTTTATTTCCATATATTTTAATTAATTATTCATTTGGGTATAGTCCTGGGGATTGATGCTAAGGCATCAAACATTGTAGAAAAGTACTCTGCAATTGAGGTATAAAATATTCCTCATCTGAAAGTTTTAAATGTGAAAAAATGCATATATATTAAATTTACCATCTTTAATGGCTTAAATTGCATTTATTTATTTATTTATTTATTTATTTATTTATTTATTTATTATG